>NW_027136083.1:0-302579 GCF_039906515.1 Pseudorca crassidens | reverse complement strand
TGATTCTCTTTCGGAGACATAGCAATCCATAGGTTTTAAGATACTTACTAGTCAGGTACATTCTTAGGCATTTAATATGCGGTGTTGAGTCCATTTCGTTGAGCAAGGAGTAGCTCTTGTCTATTCCATATTTGGCTTAAGGAACTTTATCTGTGCTCATTTCAATCTCTGGTTTTATGCAGCACCCCAACTCACCTTTCCCCTTAAGCAAGCATAAGTTGGTTTTCTAAATTTGAGACCCTGTTCTGTTCTGTAATTCAGTTCCTGTGTAGCCAAGTTTACATTCCGTGTATTACTGATATCTTATGATGTTTCTTTTTCTGTGTGACTTATTTCAGTTAGAATCATCATACCTGAATCCACTCATTGTGCTGCTAAGGGCCTGATGACATAGATTTCATTGCTGAGTGATATTGCTTTGTAAGTAAATACCACAACTTCTTTATCCATTTTTCACTTTCTGCGATGTTGAACTTGTACTGTAAACGAGGTTCTTGTAAACAGAGGCGTCCGAAACTTTGGAGTGGCTGTGTCTTTTTGATTTTAATTTCCCTAAGCTATAGGACCATAAGTGGAAGTGCCCTAGGCTCTGTTGCTTTGTTTTTTAGATGTTTCAGGAAACACCATACACTTCTCCCGAGTGTCTGTTGGCAATTTACATCCCGCCCATCAGCATAACAAGGCTCCCAGTTCTCCATGGCCTGTCCTGCCTTTCTGGATTTTACACTTTTTTCAGATGGCCCTTTTGACCGGGGGGAAGTGAGACTTCATTGTAGTGCAGATTTCCTTTGCAAGCTTGCTTGGTTGGCCAAAAAGGGCGTATGCGTTTTTTCCTGAATATATTCAGGAAAAAACGCATACGCCCTTTTTGGCCAAGTGCATCATTGTGGACGTTCTGCCTCTTTTCCTATGCTTTCAATGCAATTCCAGTCTGCCTCCTGAAATCGGTTTCCTGCAATTCTGTCCCGCTTTCAAGTCCTCTTGGCAGCCTTACTTCAGTATATTTTTGGACGATAGCTGTCATTTATAACTCTGCAGGTTTGTGAATTACAGTGCCCCTGAGCTCCTTTCTTCAACTCGCTTTCTTTTGAGCTGGCCGCAACACCGCAGGATGGCTTCAGGCCCTAATCTGGTTCCGGCACGGCACGCTGAGCCTTTGGTTAATTCCTCTTCCTGGTGGGAAATGAGAGTTAAATTTGCCCGTCCAGACACCTCCAGCTAGTCTCTCATTGGTTCTCGCTATTCCTGTTCATCTTCCGCAGAAATTGCAAACTGGGCCAAACAGGAGGTTAAAGGGACTGACTCTCCAAGTCGGGAGGGTGTTAGTAAAGCGTCTGGAATGTTGCACCCGAGTACCAGGGTACGAAAACTGAGACATATTTGAACACGTCTCCCGATCACATGGTTGATCATACTCTAGGTTCCACATGCATGTTTTAGCTGAAGGAAGAATACCTTAAACCTGGGTAGTTGAAACCCGTGGAATGGGTACCATGCAATATGACTTCAAAGGGTCTTCATTTGCTCACCGAACCTCTCCAATCCTATCACTGCTGCGTTTATGCCCCTGTACACATGCTTGATTCTCTTTCGGAGACATAGCAATCCATAGGTTTTAAGATACTTACTAGTCAGGTACATTCTTAGGCATTTAATATGCGGTGTTGAGTCCATTTCGTTGAGCAAGGAGTAGCTCTTGTCTATTCCATATTTGGCTTAAGGAACTTTATCTGTGCTCATTTCAATCTCTGGTTTTATGCAGCACCCCAACTCACCTTTCCCCTTAAGCAAGCATAAGTTGGTTTTCTAAATTTGAGACCCTGTTCTGTTCTGTAATTCAGTTCCTGTGTAGCCAAGTTTACATTCCGTGTATTACTGATATCTTATGATGTTTCTTTTTCTGTGTGACTTATTTCAGTTAGAATCATCATACCTGAATCCACTCATTGTGCTGCTAAGGGCCTGATGACATAGATTTCATTGCTGAGTGATATTGCTTTGTAAGTAAATACCACAACTTCTTTATCCATTTTTCACTTTCTGCGATGTTGAACTTGTACTGTAAACGAGGTTCTTGTAAACAGAGGCGTCCCAAACTTTGGGGTGGCTGTGTCTTTTTGATTTTAATTTCCCTAAGCTATAGGACCATAAGTGGAAGTGCCCTAGGCTCTGTTGCTTTGTTTTTTAGATGTTTCAGGAAACACCATACACTTCTCCCGAGTGTCTGTTGGCAATTTACATCCCGCCCATCAGCATAACAAGGCTCCCAGTTCTCCATGGCCTGTCCTGCCTTTCTGGATTTTACACTTTTTTCAGATGGCCCTTTTGACCGGGGGGAAGTGAGACTTCATTGTAGTGCAGATTTCCTTTGCAAGCTTGCTTGGTTGGCCAAAAGGGGCGTATGCGTTTTTTCCTGAATATATTCAGGAAAAAACGCATACGCCCTTTTTGGCCAAGTGCATCATTGTGGACGTTCTGCCTCTTTTCCTATGCTTTCAATGCAATTCCAGTCTACCTCCTGAAATCGGTTTCCTGCAATTCTGCCCCGCTTTCAAGTCCTCTTGGCAGCCTTACTTCAGTATATTTTTGGACGATAGCTGTCATTTATAACTCTGCAGGTTTGTGAATTACAGTGCCCCTGAGCTCCTTTCTTCAACTCGCTTTCTTTTGAGCTGGCCGCAACACCGCAGGATGGCTTCAGGCCCTAATCTGGTTCCGGCACGGCACGCTGAGCCTTTGGTTAATTCCTCTTCCTGGTGGGAAATGAGAGTTAAATTTGCCCGTCCAGACACCTCCAGCTAGTCTCTCATTGGTTCTCGCTATTCCTGTTCATCTTCCGCAGAAATTGCAAACTGGGCCAAACAGGAGGTTAAAGGGACTGACTCTCCAAGTCGGGAGGGTGTTAGTAAAGCGTCTGGAATGTTGCACCCGAGTACCAGGGTACGAAAACTGAGACATATTTGAACACGTCTCCCGATCACATGGTTGATCATACTCTAGGTTCCACATGCATGTTTTAGCTGAAGGAAGAATACCTTAAACCTGGGTAGTTGAAACCCGTGGAATGGGTACCATGCAATATGACTTCAAAGGGTCTTCATTTGCTCACCGAACCTCTCCAATCCTATCACTGCTGCGTTTATGCCCCTGTACACATGCTTGATTCTCTTTCGGAGACATAGCAATCCATAGGTTTTAAGATACTTACTAGTCAGGTACATTCTTAGGCATTTAATATGCGGTGTTGAGTCCATTTCGTTGAGCAAGGAGTAGCTCTTGTCTATTCCATATTTGGCTTAAGGAACTTTACCTGTGCTCATTTCAATCTCTGGTTTTATGCAGCACCCCAACTCACCTTTCCCCTTAAGCAAGCATAAGTTGGTTTTCTAAATTTGAGACCCTGTTCTGTTCTGTAATTCAGTTCCTGTGTAGCCAAGTTTACATTCCGTGTATTACTGATATCTTATGATGTTTCTTTTTCTGTGTGACTTATTTCAGTTAGAATCATCATACCTGAATCCACTCATTGTGCTGCTAAGGGCCTGATGACATAGATTTCATTGCTGAGTGATATTGCTTTGTAAGTAAATACCACAACTTCTTTATCCATTTTTCACTTTCTGCGATGTTGAACTTGTACGGTAAACGAGGTTCTTGTAAACAGAGGCGTCCCAAACTTTGGGGTGGCTGTGTCTTTTTGATTTTAATTTCCCTAAGCTATAGGACCATAAGTGGAAGTGCCCTAGGCTCTGTTGCTTTGTTTTTTAGATGTTTCAGGAAACACCATACACTTCTCCCGAGTGTCTGTTGGCAATTTACATCCCGCCCATCAGCATAACAAGGCTCCCAGTTCTCCATGGCCTGTCCTGCCTTTCTGGATTTTACACTTTTTTCAGATGGCCCTTTTGACCGGGGGGAAGTGAGACTTCATTGTAGTGCAGATTTCCTTTGCAAGCTTGCTTGGTTGGCCAAAAAGGGCGTATGCGTTTTTTCCTGAATATATTCAGGAAAAAACGCATACGCCCTTTTTGGCCAAGTGCATCATTGTGGACGTTCTGCCTCTTTTCCTATGCTTTCAATGCAATTCCAGTCTGCCTCCTGAAATCGGTTTCCTGCAATTCTGCCCCGCTTTCAAGTCCTCTTGGCAGCCTTACTTCAGTATATTTTTGGACGATAGCTGTCATTTATAACTCTGCAGGTTTGTGAATTACAGTGCCCCTGAGCTCCTTTCTTCAACTCGCTTTCTTTTGAGCTGGCCGCAACACTGCAGGATGGCTTCAGGCCCTAATCTGGTTCCGGCACGGCACGCTGAGCCTTTGGTTAATTCCTCTTCCTGGTGGGAAATGAGAGTTAAATTTGCCCGTCCAGACACCTTCCAGCTAGTCTCTCATTGGTTCTCGCTATTCCTGTTCATCTTCCGCAGAAATTGCAAACTGGGCCAAACAGGAGGTTAAAGGGACTGACTCTCCAAGTCGGGAGGGTGTTAGTAAAGCGTCTGGAATGTTGCACCCGAGTACCAGGGTACGAAAACTGAGACATATTTGAACACGTCTCCCGATCACATGGTTGATCATACTCTAGGTTCCACATGCATGTTTTAGCTGAAGGAAGAATACCTTAAACCTGGGTAGTTGAAACCCGTGGAATGGGTACCATGCAATATGACTTCAAAGGGTCTTCATTTGCTCACCGAACCTCTCCAATCCTATCACTGCTGCGTTTATGCCCCTGTACACATGCTTGATTCTCTTTCGGAGACATAGCAATCCATAGGTTTTAAGATACTTACTAGTCAGGTACATTCTTAGGCATTTAATATGCGGTGTTGAGTCCATTTCGTTGAGCAAGGAGTAGCTCTTGTCTATTCCATATTTGGCTTAAGGAACTTTATCTGTGCTCATTTCAATCTCTGGTTTTATGCAGCACCCCAACTCACCTTTCCCCTTAAGCAAGCATAAGTTGGTTTTCTAAATTTGAGACCCTGTTCTGTTCTGTAATTCAGTTCCTGTGTAGCCAAGTTTACATTCCGTGTATTACTGATATCTTATGATGTTTCTTTTTCTGTGTGACTTATTTCAGTTAGAATCATCATACCTGAATCCACTCATTGTGCTGCTAAGGGCCTGATGACATAGATTTCATTGCTGAGTGATATTGCTTTGTAAGTAAATACCACAACTTCTTTATCCATTTTTCACTTTCTGCGATGTTGAACTTGTACTGTAAACGAGGTTCTTGTAAACAGAGGCGTCCCAAACTTTGGGGTGGCTGTGTCTTTTTGATTTTAATTTCCCTAAGCTATAGGACCATAAGTGGAAGTGCCCTAGGCTCTGTTGCTTTGTTTTTTAGATGTTTCAGGAAACACCATACACTTCTCCCGAGTGTCTGTTGGCAATTTACATCCCGCCCATCAGCATAACAAGGCTCCCAGTTCTCCATGGCCTGTCCTGCCTTTCTGGATTTTACACTTTTTTCAGATGGCCCTTTTGACCGGGGGGAAGTGAGACTTCATTGTAGTGCAGATTTCCTTTGCAAGCTTGCTTGGTTGGCCAAAAAGGGCGTATGCGTTTTTTCCTGAATATATTCAGGAAAAAACGCATACGCCCTTTTTGGCCAAGTGCATCATTGTGGACGTTCTGCCTCTTTTCCTATGCTTTCAATGCAATTCCAGTCTACCTCCTGAAATCGGTTTCCTGCAATTCTGCCCCGCTTTCAAGTCCTCTTGGCAGCCTTACTTCAGTATATTTTTGGACGATAGCTGTCATTTATAACTCTGCAGGTTTGTGAATTACAGTGCCCCTGAGCTCCTTTCTTCAACTCGCTTTCTTTTGAGCTGGCCGCAACACCGCAGGATGGCTTCAGGCCCTAATCTGGTTCCGGCACGGCACGCTGAGCCTTTGGTTAATTCCTCTTCCTGGTGGGAAATGAGAGTTAAATTTGCCCGTCCAGACACCTCCAGCTAGTCTCTCATTGGTTCTCGCTATTCCTGTTCATCTTCCGCAGAAATTGCAAACTGGGCCAAACAGGAGGTTAAAGGGACTGACTCTCCAAGTCGGGAGGGTGTTAGTAAAGCGTCTGGAATGTTGCACCCGAGTACCAGGGTACGAAAACTGAGACATATTTGAACACGTCTCCCGATCACATGGTTGATCATACTCTAGGTTCCACATGCATGTTTTAGCTGAAGGAAGAATACCTTAAACCTGGGTAGTTGAAACCCGTGGAATGGGTACCATGCAATATGACTTCAAAGGGTCTTCATTTGCTCACCGAACCTCTCCAATCCTATCACTGCTGCGTTTATGCCCCTGTACACATGCTTGATTCTCTTTCGGAGACATAGCAATCCATAGGTTTTAAGATACTTACTAGTCAGGTACATTCTTAGGCATTTAATATGCGGTGTTGAGTCCATTTCGTTGAGCAAGGAGTAGCTCTTGTCTATTCCATATTTGGCTTAAGGAACTTTATCTGTGTTCATTTCAATCTCTGGTTTTATGCAGCACCCCAACTCACCTTTACCCTTAAGCAAGCATAAGTTGGTTTTCTAAATTTGAGACCCTGTTCTGTTCTGTAATTCAGTTCCTGTGTAGCCAAGTTTACATTCCGTGTATTACTGATATCTTATGATGTTTCTTTTTCTGTGTGACTTATTTCAGTTAGAATCATCATACCTGAATCCACTCATTGTGCTGCTAAGGGCCTGATGACATAGATTTCATTGCTGAGAGATATTGTTTTGTAAGTAAATACCACAACTTCTTTATCCATTTTTCACTTTCTGCGATGTTGAACTTGTACTGTAAACGAGGTGCTTGTAAACAGAGGCGTCCCAAACTTTGGGGTGGCTGTGTCTTTTTGATTTTAATTTCCCTAAGCTATAGGACCATAAGTGGAAGTGCCCTAGGCTCTGTTGCTTTGTTTTTTAGATGTTTCAGGAAACACCATACACTTCTCCCGAGTGTCTGTTGGCAATTTACATCCCGCCCATCAGCATAACAAGGCTCCCAGTTCTCCATGGCCTGTCCTGCCTTTCTGGATTTTACACTTTTTTCAGATGGCCCTTTTGACCGGGGGGAAGTGAGACTTCATTGTAGTGCAGATTTCCTTTGCAAGCTTGCTTGGTTGGCCAAAAAGGGCGTATGCGTTTTTTCCTGAATATATTCAGGAAAAAACGCATACGCCCTTTTTGGCCAAGTGCATCATTGTGGACGTTCTGCCTCTTTTCCTATGCTTTCAATGCAATTCCAGTCTGCCTCCTGAAATCGGTTTCCTGCAATTCTGCCCCGCTTTCAAGTCCTCTTGGCAGCCTTACTTCAGTATATTTTTGGACGATAGCTGTCATTTATAACTCTGCAGGTTTGTGAATTACAGTGCCCCTGAGCTCCTTTCTTCAACTCGCTTTCTTTTGAGCTGGCCGCAACACCGCAGGATGGCTTCAGGCCCTAATCTGGTTCCGGCACGGCACGCTGAGCCTTTGGTTAATTCCTCTTCCTGGTGGGAAATGAGAGTTAAATTTGCCCGTCCAGACACCTCCAGCTAGTCTCTCATTGGTTCTCGCTATTCCTGTTCATCTTCCGCAGAAATTGCAAACTGGGCCAAACAGGAGGTTAAAGGGACTGACTCTCCAAGTCGGGAGGGTGTTAGTAAAGCGTCTGGAATGTTGCACCCGAGTACCAGGGTACGAAAACTGAGACATATTTGAACACGTCTCCCGATCACATGGTTGATCATACTCTAGGTTCCACATGCATGTTTTAGCTGAAGGAAGAATACCTTAAACCTGGGTAGTTGAAACCCGTGGAATGGGTACCATGCAATATGACTTCAAAGGGTCTTCATTTGCTCACCGAACCTCTCCAATCCTATCACTGCTGCGTTTATGCCCCTGTACACATGCTTGATTCTCTTTCGGAGACATAGCAATCCATAGGTTTTAAGATACTTACTAGTCAGGTACATTCTTAGGCGTTTAATATGCGGTGTTGAGTCCATTTCGTTGAGCAAGGAGTAGCTCTTGTCTATTCCATATTTGGCTTAAGGAACTTTATCTGTGCTCATTTCAATCTCTGGTTTTATGCAGCACCCCAACTCACCTTTCCCCTTAAGCAAGCATAAGTTGGTTTTCTAAATTTGAGACCCTGTTCTGTTCTGTAATTCAGTTCCTGTGTAGCCAAGTTTACATTCCGTGTATTACTGATATCTTATGATGTTTCTTTTTCTGTGTGACTTATTTCAGTTAGAATCATCATACCTGAATCCACTCATTGTGCTGCTAAGGGCCTGATGACATAGATTTCATTGCTGAGTGATATTGCTTTGTAAGTAAATACCACAACTTCTTTATCCATTTTTCACTTTCTGCGATGTTGAACTTGTACTGTAAACGAGGTTCTTGTAAACAGAGGCGTCCCAAACTTTGGGGTGGCTGTGTCTTTTTGATTTTAATTTCCCTAAGCTATAGGACCATAAGTGGAAGTGCCCTAGGCTCTGTTGCTTTGTTTTTTAGATGTTTCAGGAAACACCATACACTTCTCCCGAGTGTCTGTTGGCAATTTACATCCCGCCCATCAGCATAACAAGGCTCCCAGTTCTCCATGGCCTGTCCTGCCTTTCTGGATTTTACACTTTTTTCAGATAGCCCTTTTGACCGGGGGGAAGTGAGACTTCATTGTAGTGCAGATTTCCTTTGCAAGCTTGCTTGGTTGGCCAAAAAGGGCGTATGCGTTTTTTCCTGAATATATTCAGGAAAAAACGCATACGCCCTTTTTGGCCAAGTGCATCATTGTGGACGTTCTGCCTCTTTTCCTATGCTTTCAATGCAATTCCAGTCTGCCTCCTGAAATCGGTTTCCTGCAATTCTGCCCCGCTTTCAAGTCCTCTTGGCAGCCTTACTTCAGTATATTTTTGGACGATAGCTGTCATTTATAACTCTTCAGGTTTGTGAATTACAGTGCCCCTGAGCTCCTTTCTTCAACTCGCTTTCTTTTGAGCTGGCCGCAACACCGCAGGATGGCTTCAGGCCCTAATCTGGTTCCGGCACGGCACGCTGAGCCTTTGGTTAATTCCTCTTCCTGGTGGGAAATGAGAGTTAAATTTGCCCGTCCAGACACCTCCAGCTAGTCTCTCATTGGTTCTCGCTATTCCTGTTCATCTTCCGCAGAAATTGCAAACTGGGCCAAACAGGAGGTTAAAGGGACTGACTCTCCAAGTCGGGAGGGTGTTAGTAAAGCGTCTGGAATGTTGCACCCGAGTACCAGGGTACGAAAACTGAGACATATTTGAACACGTCTCCCGATCACATGGTTGATCATACTCTAGGTTCCACATGCATGTTTTAGCTGAAGGAAGAATACCTTAAACCTGGGTAGTTGAAACCCGTGGAATGGGTACCATGCAATATGACTTCAAAGGGTCTTCATTTGCTCACCGAACCTCTCCAATCCTATCACTGCTGCGTTTATGCCCCTGTACACATGCTTGATTCTCTTTCGGAGACATAGCAATCCATAGGTTTTAAGATACTTACTAGTCAGGTACATTCTTAGGCATTTAATATGCGGTGTTGAGTCCATTTCGTTGAGCAAGGAGTAGCTCTTGTCTATTCCATATTTGGCTTAAGGAACTTTATCTGTGCTCATTTCAATCTCTGGTTTTATGCAGCACCCCAACTCACCTTTCCCCTTAAGCAAGCATAAGTTGGTTTTCTAAATTTGAGACCCTGTTCTGTTCTGTAATTCAGTTCCTGTGTAGCCAAGTTTACATTCCGTGTATTACTGATATCTTATGATGTTTCTTTTTCTGTGTGACTTATTTCAGTTAGAATCATCATACCTGAATCCACTCATTGTGCTGCTAAGGGCCTGATGACATAGATTTCATTGCTGAGAGATATTGTTTTGTAAGTAAATACCACAACTTCTTTATCCATTTTTCACTTTCTGCGATGTTGAACTTGTACGCTAAACGAGGTTCTTGTAAACAGAGGCGTCCCAAACTTTGGGGTGGCTGTGTCTTTTTGATTTTAATTTCCCTAAGCTATAGGACCATAAGTGGAAGTGCCCTAGGCTCTGTTGCTTTGTTTTTTAGATGTTTCAGGAAACACCATACACTTCTCCCGAGTGTCTGTTGGCAATTTACATCCCGCCCATCAGCATAACAAGGCTCCCAGTTCTCCATGGCCTGTCCTGCCTTTCTGGATTTTACACTTTTTTCAGATGGCCCTTTTGACCGGGGGGATGTGAGATTTCATTGTAGTGCAGATTTCCTTTGCAAGCTTGCTTGGTTGGCCAAAAAGGGCGTATGCGTTTTTTCCTGAATATATTCAGGAAAAAACGCATACGCCCTTTTTGGCCAAGTGCATCATTGTGGACGTTCTGCCTCTTTTCCTATGCTTTCAATGCAATTCCAGTCTACCTCCTGAAATCGGTTTCCTGCAATTCTGCCCCGCTTTCAAGTCCTCTTGGCAGCCTTACTTCAGTATATTTTTGGACGATAGCTGTCATTTATAACTCTGCAGGTTTGTGAATTACAGTGCCCCTGAGCTCCTTTCTTCAACTCGCTTTCTTTTGAGCTGGCCGCAACACCGCAGGATGGCTTCAGGCCCTAATCTGGTTCCGGCACGGCACGCTGAGCCTTTGGTTAATTCCTCTTCCTGGTGGGAAATGAGAGTTAAATTTGCCCGTCCAGACACCTCCAGCTAGTCTCTCATTGGTTCTCGCTATTCCTGTTCATCTTCCGCAGAAATTGCAAACTGGGCCAAACAGGAGGTTAAAGGGACTGACTCTCCAAGTCGGGAGGGTGTTAGTAAAGCGTCTGGAATGTTGCACCCGAGTACCAGGGTACGAAAACTGAGACATATTTGAACACGTCTCCCGATCACATGGTTGATCATACTCTAGGTTCCACATGCATGTTTTAGCTGAAGGAAGAATACCTTAAACCTGGGTAGTTGAAACCCGTGGAATGGGTACCATGCAATATGACTTCAAAGGGTCTTCATTTGCTCACCGAACCTCTCCAATCCTATCACTGCTGCGTTTATGCCCCTGTACACATGCTTGATTCTCTTTCGGAGACATAGCAATCCATAGGTTTTAAGATACTTACTAGTCAGGTACATTCTTAGGCATTTAATATGCGGTGTTGAGTCCATTTCGTTGAGCAAGGAGTAGCTCTTGTCTATTCCATATTTGGCTTAAGGAACTTTATCTGTGCTCATTTCAATCTCTGGTTTTATGCAGCACCCCAACTCACCTTTCCCCTTAAGCAAGCATAAGTTGGTTTTCTAAATTTGAGACCCTGTTCTGTTCTGTAATTCAGTTCCTGTGTAGCCAAGTTTACATTCCGTGTATTACTGATATCTTATGATGTTTCTTTTTCTGTGTGACTTATTTCAGTTAGAATCATCATACCTGAATCCACTCATTGTGCTGCTAAGGGCCTGATGACATAGATTTCATTGCTGAGAGATATTGTTTTGTAAGTAAATACCACAACTTCTTTATCCATTTTTCACTTTCTGCGATGTTGAACTTGTACTGTAAACGAGGTTCTTGTAAACAGAGGCGTCCCAAACTTTGGGGTGGCTGTGTCTTTTTGATTTTAATTTCCCTAAGCTATAGGACCATAAGTGGAAGTGCCCTAGGCTCTGTTGCTTTGTTTTTTAGATGTTTCAGGAAACACCATACACTTCTCCCGAGTGTCTGTTGGCAATTTACATCCCGCCCATCAGCATAACAAGGCTCCCAGTTCTCCATGGCCTGTCCTGCCTTTCTGGATTTTACACTTTTTTCAGATGGCCCTTTTGACCGGGGGGAAGTGAGACTTCATTGTACTGCAGATTTCCTTTGCAAGCTTGCTTGGTTGGCCAAAAAGGGCGTATGCGTTTTTTCCTGAATATATTCAGGAAAAAACGCATACGCCCTTTTTGGCCAAGTGCATCATTGTGGACGTTCTGCCTCTTTTCCTATGCTTTCAATGCAATTCCAGTCTACCTCCTGAAATCGGTTTCCTGCAATTCTGCCCCGCTTTCAAGTCCTCTTGGCAGCCTTACTTCAGTATATTTTTGGACGATAGCTGTCATTTATAACTCTGCAGGTTTGTGAATTACAGTGCCCCTGAGCTCCTTTCTTCAACTCGCTTTCTTTTGAGCTGGCCGCAACACCGCAGGATGGCTTCAGGCCCTAATCTGGTTCCGGCACGGCACGCTGAGCCTTTGGTTAATTCCTCTTCCTGGTGGGAAATGAGAGTTAAATTTGCCCGTCCAGACACCTCCAGCTAGTCTCTCATTTGTTCTCGCTATTCCTGTTCATCTTCCGCAAAAATTGCAAACTGGGCCAAACAGGAGGTTAAAGGGACTGACTCTCCAAGTCGGGAGGGTGTTAGTAAAGCGTCTGGAATGTTGCACCCGAGTACCAGGGTACGAAAACTGAGACATATTTGAACACGTCTCCCGATCACATGGTTGATCATACTCTAGGTTCCACATGCATGTTTTAGCTGAAGGAAGAATACCTTAAACCTGGGTAGTTGAAACCCGTGGAATGGGTACCATGCAATATGACTTCAAAGGGTCTTCATTTGCTCACCGAACCTCTCCAATCCTATCACTGCTGCGTTTATGCCCCTGTACACATGCTTGATTCTCTTTCGGAGACATAGCAATCCATAGGTTTTAAGATACTTACTAGTCAGGTACATTCTTAGGCATTTAATATGCGGTGTTGAGTCCATTTCGTTGAGCAAGGAGTAGCTCTTGTCTATTCCATATTTGGCTTAAGGAACTTTATCTGTGCTCATTTCAATCTCTGGTTTTATGCAGCACCCCAACTCACCTTTCCCCTTAAGCAAGCATAAGTTGGTTTTCTAAATTTGAGACCCTGTTCTGTTCTGTAATTCAGTTCCTGTGTAGCCAAGTTTACATTCCGTGTATTACTGATATCTTATGATGTTTCTTTTTCTGTGTGACTTATTTCAGTTAGAATCATCATACCTGAATCCACTCATTGTGCTGCTAAGGGCCTGATGACATAGATTTCATTGCTGAGTGATATTGCTTTGTAAGTAAATACCACAACTTCTTTATCCATTTTTCACTTTCTGCGATGTTGAACTTGTACTGTAAACGAGGTTCTTGTAAACAGAGGCGTCCCAAACTTTGGGGTGGCTGTGTCTTTTTGATTTTAATTTCCCTAAGCTATAGGACCATAAGTGGAAGTGCCCTAGGCTCTGTTGCTTTGTTTTTTAGATGTTTCAGGAAACACCATACACTTCTCCCGAGTGTCTGTTGGCAATTTACATCCCGCCCATCAGCATAACAAGGCTCCCAGTTCTCCATGGCCTGTCCTGCCTTTCTGGATTTTACACTTTTTTCAGATGGCCCTTTTGACCGGGGGGAAGTGAGACTTCATTGTAGTGCAGATTTCCTTTGCAAGCTTGCTTGGTTGGCCAAAAAGGGCGTATGCGTTTTTTCCTGAATATATTCAGGAAAAAACGCATACGCCCTTTTTGGCCAAGTGCATCATTGTGGACGTTCTGCCTCTTTTCCTATGCTTTCAATGCAATTCCAGTCTGCCTCCTGAAATCGGTTTCCTGCAATTCTGCCCCGCTTTCAAGTCCTCTTGGCAGCCTTACTTCAGTATATTTTTGGACGATAGCTGTCATTTATAACTCTGCAGGTTTGTGAATTACAGTGCCCCTGAGCTCCTTTCTTCAACTCGCTTTCTTTTGAGCTGGCCGCAACACCGCAGGATGGCTTCAGGCCCTAATCTGGTTCCGGCACGGCACGCTGAGCCTTTGGTTAATTCCTCTTCCTGGTGGGAAATGAGAGTTAAATTTGCCCGTCCAGACACCTCCAGCTAGTCTCTCATTGGTTCTCGCTATTCCTGTTCATCTTCCGCAGAAATTGCAAACTGGGCCAAACAGGAGGTTAAAGGGACTGACTCTCCAAGTCGGGAGGGTGTTAGTAAAGCGTCTGGAATGTTGCACCCGAGTACCAGGGTACGAAAACTGAGACATATTTGAACACGTCTCCCGATCACATGGTTGATCATACTCTAGGTTCCACATGCATGTTTTAGCTGAAGGAAGAATACCTTAAACCTGGGTAGTTGAAACCCGTGGAATGGGTACCATGCAATATGACTTCAAAGGGTCTTCATTTGCTCACCGAACCTCTCCAATCCTATCACTGCTGCGTTTATGCCCCTGTACACATGCTTGATTCTCTTTCGGAGACATAGCAATCCATAGGTTTTAAGATACTTACTAGTCAGGTACATTCTTAGGCATTTAATATGCGGTGTTGAGTCCATTTCGTTGAGCAAGGAGTAGCTCTTGTCTATTCCATATTTGGCTTAAGGAACTTTATCTGTGCTCATTTCAATCTCTGGTTTTATGCAGCACCCCAACTCACCTTTCCCCTTAAGCAAGCATAAGTTGGTTTTCTAAATTTGAGACCCTGTTCTGTTCTGTAATTCAGTTCCTGTGTAGCCAAGTTTACATTCCGTGTATTACTGATATCTTATGATGTTTCTTTTTCTGTGTGACTTATTTCAGTTAGAATCATCATACCTGAATCCACTCATTGTGCTGCTAAGGGCCTGATGACATAGATTTCATTGCTGAGAGATATTGTTTTGTAAGTAAATACCACAACTTCTTTATCCATTTTTCACTTTCTGCGATGTTGAACTTGTACTGTAAACGAGGTTCTTGTAAACAGAGGCGTCCCAAACTTTGGGGTGGCTGTGTCTTTTTGATTTTAATTTCCCTAAGCTATAGGACCATAAGTGGAAGTGCCCTAGGCTCTGTTGCTTTGTTTTTTAGATGTTTCAGGAAACACCATACACTTCTCCCGAGTGTCTGTTGGCAATTTACATCCCGCCCATCAGCATAACAAGGCTCCCAGTTCTCCATGGCCTGTCCTGCCTTTCTGGATTTTACACTTTTTTCAGATGGCCCTTTTGACCGGGGGGAAGTGAGACTACATTGTAGTGCAGATTTCCTTTGCAACCTTGCTTGGTTGGCCAAAAAGGGCGTATGCGTTTTTTCCTGAATATATTCAGGAAAAAACGCATACGCCCTTTTTGGCCAAGTGCATCATTGTGGACGTTCTGCCTCTTTTCCTATGCTTTCAATGCAATTCCAGTCTACCTCCTGAAATCGGTTTCCTGCAATTCTGCCCCGCTTTCAAGTCCTCTTGGCAGCCTTACTTCAGTATATTTTTGGACGATAGCTGTCATTTATAACTCTTCAGGTTTGTGAATTACAGTGCCCCTGAGCTCCTTTCTTCAACTCGCTTTCTTTTGAGCTGGCCGCAACACCGCAGGATGGCTTCAGGCCCTAATCTGGTTCCGGCACGGCACGCTGAGCCTTTGGTTAATTCCTCTTCCTGGTGGGAAATGAGAGTTAAATTTGCCCGTCCAGACACCTCCAGCTAGTCTCTCATTGGTTCTCGCTATTCCTGTTCATCTTCCGCAGAAATTGCAAACTGGGCCAAACAGGAGGTTAAAGGGACTGACTCTCCAAGTCGGGAGGGTGTTAGTAAAGCGTCTGGAATGTTGCACCCGAGTACCAGGGTACGAAAACTGAGACATATTTGAACACGTCTCCCGATCACATGGTTGATCATACTCTAGGTTCCACATGCATGTTTTAGCTGAAGGAAGAATACCTTAAACCTGGGTAGTTGAAACCCGTGGAATGGGTACCATGCAATATGACTTCAAAGGGTCTTCATTTGCTCACCGAACCTCTCCAATCCTATCACTGCTGCGTTTATGCCCCTGTACACATGCTTGATTCTCTTTCGGAGACATAGCAATCCATAGGTTTTAAGATACTTACTAGTCAGGTACATTCTTAGGCATTTAATATGCGGTGTTGAGTCCATTTCGTTGAGCAAGGAGTAGCTCTTGTCTATTCCATATTTGGCTTAAGGAACTTTATCTGTGCTCATTTCAATCTCTGGTTTTATGCAGCACCCCAACTCACCTTTCCCCTTAAGCAAGCATAAGTTGGTTTTCTAAATTTGAGACCCTGTTCTGTTCTGTAATTCAGTTCCTGTGTAGCCAAGTTTACATTCCGTGTATTACTGATATCTTATGATGTTTCTTTTTCTGTGTGACTTATTTCAGTTAGAATCATCATACCTGAATCCACTCATTGTGCTGCTAAGGGCCTGATGACATAGATTTCATTGCTGAGTGATATTGCTTTGTAAGTAAATACCACAACTTCTTTATCCATTTTTCACTTTCTGCGATGTTGAACTTGTACTGTAAACGAGGTTCTTGTAAACAGAGGCGTCCCAAACTTTGGGGTGGCTGTGTCTTTTTGATTTTAATTTCCCTAAGCTATAGGACCATAAGTGGAAGTGCCCTAGGCTCTGTTGCTTTGTTTTTTAGATGTTTCAGGAAACACCATACACTTCTCCCGAGTGTCTGCTGGCAATTTACATCCCGCCCATCAGCATAACAAGGCTCCCAGTTCTCCATGGCCTGTCCTGCCTTTCTGGATTTTACACTTTTTTCAGATGGCCCTTTTGACTGGGGGGAAGTGAGACTTCATTGTAGTGCAGATTTCCTTTGCAAGCTTGCTTGGTTGGCCAAAAAGGGCGTATGTGTTTTTTCCTGAATATATTCAGGAAAAAACGCATACGCCCTTTTTGGCCAAGTGCATCATTGTGGACGTTCTGCCTCTTTTCCTATGCTTTCAATGCAATTCCAGTCTACCTCCTGAAATCGGTTTCCTGCAATTCTGCCCCGCTTTCAAGTCCTCTTGGCAGCCTTACTTCAGTATATTTTTGGACGATAGCTGTCATTTATAACTCTGCAGGTTTGTGAATTACAGTGCCCCTGAGCTCCTTTCTTCAACTCGCTTTCTTTTGAGCTGGCCGCAACACCGCAGGATGGCTTCAGGCCCTAATCTGGTTCCGGCACGGCACGCTGAGCCTTTGGTTAATTCCTCTTCCTGGTGGGAAATGAGAGTTAAATTTGCCCGTCCAGACACCTCCAGCTAGTCTCTCATTGGTTCTCGCTATTCCTGTTCATCTTCCGCAGAAATTGCAAACTGGGCCAAACAGGAGGTTAAAGGGACTGACTCTCCAAGTCGGGAGGGTGTTAGTAAAGCGTCTGGAATGTTGCACCCGAGTACCAGGGTACGAAAACTGAGACATATTTGAACACGTCTCCCGATCACATGGTTGATCATACTCTAGGTTCCACATGCATGTTTTAGCTGAAGGAAGAATACCTTAAACCTGGGTAGTTGAAACCTGTGGAATGGGTACCATGCAATATGACTTCAAAGGGTCTTCATTTGCTCACCGAACCTCTCCAATCCTATCACTGCTGCGTTTATGCCCCTGTACACATGCTTGATTCTCTTTCGGAGACATAGCAATCCATAGGTTTTAAGATACTTACTAGTCAGGTACATTCTTAGGCATTTAATATGCGGTGTTGAGTCCATTTCGTTGAGCAAGGAGTAGCTCTTGTCTATTCCATATTTGGCTTAAGGAACTTTATCTGTGCTCATTTCAATCTCTGGTTTTATGCAGCACCCCAACTCACCTTTACCCTTAAGCAAGCATAAGTTGGTTTTCTAAATTTGAGACCCTGTTCTGTTCTGTAATTCAGTTCCTGTGTAGCCAAGTTTACATTCCGTGTATTACTGATATCTTATGATGTTTCTTTTTCTGTGTGACTTATTTCAGTTAGAATCATCATACCTGAATCCACTCATTGTGCTGCTAAGGGCCTGATGACATAGATTTCATTGCTGAGTGATATTGCTTTGTAAGTAAATACCACAACTTCTTTATCCATTTTTCACTTTCTGCGATGTTGAACTTGTACTGTAAACGAGGTTCTTGTAAACAGAGGCGTCCCAAACTTTGGGGTGGCTGTGTCTTTTTGATTTTAATTTCCCTAAGCTATAGGACCATAAGTGGAAGTGCCCTAGGCTCTGTTGCTTTGTTTTTTAGATGTTTCAGGAAACACCATACACTTCTCCCGAGTGTCTGTTGGCAATTTACATCCCGCCCATCAGCATAACAAGGCTCCCAGTTCTCCATGGCCTGTCCTGCCTTTCTGGATTTTACACTTTTTTCAGATGGCCCTTTTGACCGGGGGGAAGTGAGACTTCATTGTAGTGCAGATTTCCTTTGCAAGCTTGCTTGGTTGGCCAAAAAGGGCGTATGCGTTTTTTCCTGAATATATTCAGGAAAAAACGCATACGCCCTTTTTGGCCAAGTGCATCATTGTGGACGTTCTGCCTCTTTTCCTATGCTTTCAATGCAATTCCAGTCTACCTCCTGAAATCGGTTTCCTGCAATTCTGCCCCGCTTTCAAGTCCTCTTGGCAGCCTTACTTCAGTATATTTTTGGACGATAGCTGTCATTTATAACTCTGCAGGTTTGTGAATTACAGTGCCCCTGAGCTCCTTTCTTCAACTCGCTTTCTTTTGAGCTGGCCGCAACACCGCAGGATGGCTTCAGGCCCTAATCTGGTTCCGGCACGGCACGCTGAGCCTTTGGTTAATTCCTCTTCCTGGTGGGAAATGAGAGTTAAATTTGCCCGTCCAGACACCTCCAGCTAGTCTCTCATTGGTTCTCGCTATTCCTGTTCATCTTCCGCAGAAATTGCAAACTGGGCCAAACAGGAGGTTAAAGGGACTGACTCTCCAAGTCGGGAGGGTGTTAGTAAAGCGTCTGGAATGTTGCACCCGAGTACCAGGGTACGAAAACTGAGACATATTTGAACACGTCTCCCGATCACATGGTTGATCATACTCTAGGTTCCACATGCATGTTTTAGCTGAAGGAAGAATACCTTAAACCTGGGTAGTTGAAACCCGTGGAATGGGTACCATGCAATATGACTTCAAAGGGTCTTCATTTGCTCACCGAACCTCTCCAATCCTATCACTGCTGCGTTTATGCCCCGGTACACATGCTTGATTCTCTTTCGGAGACATAGCAATCCATAGGTTTTAAGATACTTACTAGTCAGGTACATTCTTAGGCATTTAATATGCGGTGTTGAGTCCATTTCGTTGAGCAAGGAGTAGCTCTTGTCTATTCCATATTTGGCTTAAGGAACTTTATCTGTGCTCATTTCAATCTCTGGTTTTATGCAGCACCCCAACTCACCTTTACCCTTAAGCAAGCATAAGTTGGTTTTCTAAATTTGAGACCCTGTTCTGTTCTGTAATTCAGTTCCTGTGTAGCCAAGTTTACATTCCGTGTATTACTGATATCTTATGATGTTTCTTTTTCTGTGTGACTTATTTCAGTTAGAATCATCATACCTGAATCCACTCATTGTGCTGCTAAGGGCCTGATGACATAGATTTCATTGCTGAGTGATATTGCTTTGTAAGTAAATACCACAACTTCTTTATCCATTTTTCACTTTCTGCGATGTTGAACTTGTACTGTAAACGAGGTTCTTGTAAACAGAGGCGTCCCAAACTTTGGGGTGGCTGTGTCTTTTTGATTTTAATTTCCCTAAGCTATAGGACCATAAGTGGAAGTGCCCTAGGCTCTGTTGCTTTGTTTTTTAGATGTTTCAGGAAACACCATACACTTCTCCCGAGTGTCTGCTGGCAATTTACATCCCGCCCATCAGCATAACAAGGCTCCCAGTTCTCCATGGCCTGTCCTGCCTTTCTGGATTTTACACTTTTTTCAGATGGCCCTTTTGACTGGGGGGAAGTGAGACTTCATTGTAGTGCAGATTTCCTTTGCAAGCTTGCTTGGTTGGCCAAAAAGGGCGTATGCGTTTTTTCCTGAATATATTCAGGAAAAAACGCATACGCCCTTTTTGGCCAAGTGCATCATTGTGGACGTTCTGCCTCTTTTCCTATGCTTTCAATGCAATTCCAGTCTACCTCCTGAAATCGGTTTCCTGCAATTCTGCCCCGCTTTCAAGTCCTCTTGGCAGCCTTACTTCAGTATATTTTTGGACGATAGCTGTCATTTATAACTCTGCAGGTTTGTGAATTACAGTGCCCCTGAGCTCCTTTCTTCAACTCGCTTTCTTTTGAGCTGGCCGCAACACCGCAGGATGGCTTCAGGCCCTAATCTGGTTCCGGCACGGCACGCTGAGCCTTTGGTTAATTCCTCTTCCTGGTGGGAAATGAGAGTTAAATTTGCCCGTCCAGACACCTCCAGCTAGTCTCTCATTGGTTCTCGCTATTCCTGTTCATCTTCCGCAGAAATTGCAAACTGGGCCAAACAGGAGGTTAAAGGGACTGACTCTCCAAGTCGGGAGGGTGTTAGTAAAGCGTCTGGAATGTTGCACCCGAGTACCAGGGTACGAAAACTGAGACATATTTGAACACGTCTCCCGATCACATGGTTGATCATACTCTAGGTTCCACATGCATGTTTTAGCTGAAGGAAGAATACCTTAAACCTGGGTAGTTGAAACCCGTGGAATGGGTACCATGCAATATGACTTCAAAGGGTCTTCATTTGCTCACCGAACCTCTCCAATCCTATCACTGCTGCGTTTATGCCCCTGTACACATGCTTGATTCTCTTTCGGAGACATAGCAATCCATAGGTTTTAAGATACTTACTAGTCAGGTACATTCTTAGGCATTTAATATGCGGTGTTGAGTCCATTTCGTTGAGCAAGGAGTAGCTCTTGTCTATTCCATATTTGGCTTAAGGAACTTTATCTGTGCTCATTTCAATCTCTGGTTTTATGCAGCACCCCAACTCACCTTTCCCCTTAAGCAAGCATAAGTTGGTTTTCTAAATTTGAGACCCTGTTCTGTTCTGTAATTCAGTTCCTGTGTAGCCAAGTTTACATTCCGTGTATTACTGATATCTTATGATGTTTCTTTTTCTGTGTGACTTATTTCAGTTAGAATCATCATACCTGAATCCACTCATTGTGCTGCTAAGGGCCTGATGACATAGATTTCATTGCTGAGAGATATTGTTTTGTAAGTAAATACCACAACTTCTTTATCCATTTTTCACTTTCTGCGATGTTGAACTTGTACTGTAAACGAGGTTCTTGTAAACAGAGGCGTCCCAAACTTTGGGGTGGCTGTGTCTTTTTGATTTTAATTTCCCTAAGCTATAGGACCATAAGTGGAAGTGCCCTAGGCTCTGTTGCTTTGTTTTTTAGATGTTTCAGGAAACACCATACACTTCTCCCGAGTGTCTGTTGGCAATTTACATCCCGCCCATCAGCATAACAAGGCTCCCAGTTCTCCATGGCCTGTCCTGCCTTTCTGGATTTTACACTTTTTTCAGATGGCCCTTTTGACCGGGGGGAAGTGAGACTACATTGTAGTGCAGATTTCCTTTGCAACCTTGCTTGGTTGGCCAAAAAGGGCGTATGCGTTTTTTCCTGAATATATTCAGGAAAAAACGCATACGCCCTTTTTGGCCAAGTGCATCATTGTGGACGTTCTGCCTCTTTTCCTATGCTTTCAATGCAATTCCAGTCTACCTCCTGAAATCGGTTTCCTGCAATTCTGCCCCGCTTTCAAGTCCTCTTGGCAGCCTTACTTCAGTATATTTTTGGACGATAGCTGTCATTTATAACTCTGCAGGTTTGTGAATTACAGTGCCCCTGAGCTCCTTTCTTCAACTCGCTTTCTTTTGAGCTGGCCGCAACACCGCAGGATGGCTTCAGGCCCTAATCTGGTTCCGGCACGGCACGCTGAGCCTTTGGTTAATTCCTCTTCCTGGTGGGAAATGAGAGTTAAATTTGCCCGTCCAGACACCTCCAGCTAGTCTCTCATTGGTTCTCGCTATTCCTGTTCATCTTCCGCAGAAATTGCAAACTGGGCCAAACAGGAGGTTAAAGGGACTGACTCTCCAAGTCGGGAGGGTGTTAGTAAAGCGTCTGGAATGTTGCACCCGAGTACCAGGGTACGAAAACTGAGACATATTTGAACACGTCTCCCGATCACATGGTTGATCATACTCTAGGTTCCACATGCATGTTTTAGCTGAAGGAAGAATACCTTAAACCTGGGTAGTTGAAACCCGTGGAATGGGTACCATGCAATATGACTTCAAAGGGTCTTCATTTGCTCACCGAACCTCTCCAATCCTATCACTGCTGCGTTTATGCCCCTGTACACATGCTTGATTCTCTTTCGGAGACATAGCAATCCATAGGTTTTAAGATACTTACTAGTCAGGTACATTCTTAGGCATTTAATATGCGGTGTTGAGTCCATTTCGTTGAGCAAGGAGTAGCTCTTGTCTATTCCATATTTGGCTTAAGGAACTTTATCTGTGCTCATTTCAATCTCTGGTTTTATGCAGCACCCCAACTCACCTTTACCCTTAAGCAAGCATAAGTTGGTTTTCTAAATTTGAGACCCTGTTCTGTTCTGTAATTCAGTTCCTGTGTAGCCAAGTTTACATTCCGTGTATTACTGATATCTTATGATGTTTCTTTTTCTGTGTGACTTATTTCAGTTAGAATCATCATACCTGAATCCACTCATTGTGCTGCTAAGGGCCTGATGACATAGATTTCATTGCTGAGTGATATTGCTTTGTAAGTAAATACCACAACTTCTTTATCCATTTTTCACTTTCTGCGATGTTGAACTTGTACTGTAAACGAGGTTCTTGTAAACAGAGGCGTCCCAAACTTTGGGGTGGCTGTGTCTTTTTGATTTTAATTTCCCTAAGCTATAGGACCATAAGTGGAAGTGCCCTAGGCTCTGTTGCTTTGTTTTTTAGATGTTTCAGGAAACACCATACACTTCTCCCGAGTGTCTGTTGGCAATTTACATCCCGCCCATCAGCATAACAAGGCTCCCAGTTCTCCATGGCCTGTCCTGCCTTTCTGGATTTTACACTTTTTTCAGATGGCCCTTTTGACCGGGGGGAAGTGAGACTTCATTGTAGTGCAGATTTCCTTTGCAAGCTTGCTTGGTTGGCCAAAAAGGGCGTATGCGTTTTTTCCTGAATATATTCAGGAAAAAACGCATACGCCCTTTTTGGCCAAGTGCATCATTGTGGACGTTCTGCCTCTTTTCCTATGCTTTCAATGCAATTCCAGTCTACCTCCTGAAATCGGTTTCCTGCAATTCTGCCCCGCTTTCAAGTCCTCTTGGCAGCCTTACTTCAGTATATTTTTGGACGATAGCTGTCATTTATAACTCTGCAGGTTTGTGAATTACAGTGCCCCTGAGCTCCTTTCTTCAACTCGCTTTCTTTTGAGCTGGCCGCAACACCGCAGGATGGCTTCAGGCCCTAATCTGGTTCCGGCACGGCACGCTGAGCCTTTGGTTAATTCCTCTTCCTGGTGGGAAATGAGAGTTAAATTTGCCCGTCCAGACACCTCCAGCTAGTCTCTCATTGGTTCTCGCTATTCCTGTTCATCTTCCGCAGAAATTGCAAACTGGGCCAAACAGGAGGTTAAAGGGACTGACTCTCCAAGTCGGGAGGGTGTTAGTAAAGCGTCTGGAATGTTGCACCCGAGTACCAGGGTACGAAAACTGAGACATATTTGAACACATCTCCCGATCACATGGTTGATCATACTCTAGGTTCCACATGCATGTTTTAGCTGAAGGAAGAATACCTTAAACCTGGGTAGTTGAAACCCGTGGAATGGGTACCATGCAATATGACTTCAAAGGGTCTTCATTTGCTCACCGAACCTCTCCAATCCTATCACTGCTGCGTTTATGCCCCTGTACACATGCTTGATTCTCTTTCGGAGACATAGCAATCCATAGGTTTTAAGATACTTACTAGTCAGGTACATTCTTAGGCATTTAATATGCGGTGTTGAGTCCATTTCGTTGAGCAAGGAGTAGCTCTTGTCTATTCCATATTTGGCTTAAGGAACTTTACCTGTGCTCATTTCAATCTCTGGTTTTATGCAGCACCCCAACTCACCTTTCCCCTTAAGCAAGCATAAGTTGGTTTTCTAAATTTGAGACCCTGTTCTGTTCTGTAATTCAGTTCCTGTGTAGCCAAGTTTACATTCCGTGTATTACTGATATCTTATGATGTTTCTTTTTCTGTGTGACTTATTTCAGTTAGAATCATCATACCTGAATCCACTCATTGTGCTGCTAAGGGCCTGATGACATAGATTTCATTGCTGAGTGATATTGCTTTGTAAGTAAATACCACAACTTCTTTATCCATTTTTCACTTTCTGCGATGTTGAACTTGTACGGTAAACGAGGTTCTTGTAAACAGAGGCGTCCCAAACTTTGGGGTGGCTGTGTCTTTTTGATTTTAATTTCCCTAAGCTATAGGACCATAAGTGGAAGTGCCCTAGGCTCTGTTGCTTTGTTTTTTAGATGTTTCAGGAAACACCATACACTTCTCCCGAGTGTCTGTTGGCAATTTACATCCCGCCCATCAGCATAACAAGGCTCCCAGTTCTCCATGGCCTGTCCTGCCTTTCTGGATTTTACACTTTTTTCAGATGGCCCTTTTGACCGGGGGGAAGTGAGACTTCATTGTAGTGCAGATTTCCTTTGCAAGCTTGCTTGGTTGGCCAAAAAGGGCGTATGCGTTTTTTCCTGAATATATTCAGGAAAAAACGCATACGCCCTTTTTGGCCAAGTGCATCATTGTGGACGTTCTGCCTCTTTTCCTATGCTTTCAATGCAATTCCAGTCTGCCTCCTGAAATCGGTTTCCTGCAATTCTGCCCCGCTTTCAAGTCCTCTTGGCAGCCTTACTTCAGTATATTTTTGGACGATAGCTGTCATTTATAACTCTGCAGGTTTGTGAATTACAGTGCCCCTGAGCTCCTTTCTTCAACTCGCTTTCTTTTGAGCTGGCCGCAACACCGCAGGATGGCTTCAGGCCCTAATCTGGTTCCGGCACGGCATGCTGAGCCTTTGGTTAATTCCTCTTCCTGGTGGGAAATGAGAGTTAAATTTGCCCGTCCAGACACCTTCCAGCTAGTCTCTCATTGGTTCTCGCTATTCCTGTTCATCTTCCGCAGAAATTGCAAACTGGGCCAAACAGGAGGTTAAAGGGACTGACTCTCCAAGTCGGGAGGGTGTTAGTAAAGCATCTGGAATGTTGCACCCGAGTACCAGGGTACGAAAACTGAGACATATTTGAACACGTCTCCCGATCACATGGTTGATCATACTCTAGGTTCCACATGCATGTTTTAGCTGAAGGAAGAATACCTTAAACCTGGGTAGTTGAAACCCGTGGAATGGGTACCATGCAATATGACTTCAAAGGGTCTTCATTTGCTCACCGAACCTCTCCAATCCTATCACTGCTGCGTTTATGCCCCTGTACACATGCTTGATTCTCTTTCGGAGACATAGCAATCCATAGGTTTTAAGATACTTACTAGTCAGGTACATTCTTAGGCATTTAATATGCGGTGTTGAGTCCATTTCGTTGAGCAAGGAGTAGCTCTTGTCTATTCCATATTTGGCTTAAGGAACTTTATCTGTGCTCATTTCAATCTCTGGTTTTATGCAGCACCCCAACTCACCTTTCCCCTTAAGCAAGCATAAGTTGGTTTTCTAAATTTGAGACCCTGTTCTGTTCTGTAATTCAGTTCCTGTGTAGCCAAGTTTACATTCCGTGTATTACTGATATCTTATGATGTTTCTTTTTCTGTGTGACTTATTTCAGTTAGAATCATCATACCTGAATCCACTCATTGTGCTGCTAAGGGCCTGATGACATAGATTTCATTGCTGAGTGATATTGCTTTGTAAGTAAATACCACAACTTCTTTATCCATTTTTCACTTTCTGCGATGTTGAACTTGTACTGTAAACGAGGTTCTTGTAAACAGAGGCGTCCGAAACTTTGGAGTGGCTGTGTCTTTTTGATTTTAATTTCCCTAAGCTATAGGACCATAAGTGGAAGTGCCCTAGGCTCTGTTGCTTTGTTTTTTAGATGTTTCAGGAAACACCATACACTTCTCCCGAGTGTCTGTTGGCAATTTACATCCCGCCCATCAGCATAACAAGGCTCCCAGTTCTCCATGGCCTGTCCTGCCTTTCTGGATTTTACACTTTTTTCAGATGGCCCTTTTGACCGGGGGGAAGTGAGACTTCATTGTAGTGCAGATTTCCTTTGCAAGCTTGCTTGGTTGGCCAAAAAGGGCGTATGCGTTTTTTCCTGAATATATTCAGGAAAAAACGCATACGCCCTTTTTGGCCAAGTGCATCATTGTGGACGTTCTGCCTCTTTTCCTATGCTTTCAATGCAATTCCAGTCTGCCTCCTGAAATCGGTTTCCTGCAATTCTGTCCCGCTTTCAAGTCCTCTTGGCAGCCTTACTTCAGTATATTTTTGGACGATAGCTGTCATTTATAACTCTGCAGGTTTGTGAATTACAGTGCCCCTGAGCTCCTTTCTTCAACTCGCTTTCTTTTGAGCTGGCCGCAACACCGCAGGATGGCTTCAGGCCCTAATCTGGTTCCGGCACGGCACGCTGAGCCTTTGGTTAATTCCTCTTCCTGGTGGGAAATGAGAGTTAAATTTGCCCGTCCAGACACCTCCAGCTAGTCTCTCATTGGTTCTCGCTATTCCTGTTCATCTTCCGCAGAAATTGCAAACTGGGCCAAACAGGAGGTTAAAGGGACTGACTCTCCAAGTCGGGAGGGTGTTAGTAAAGCGTCTGGAATGTTGCACCCGAGTACCAGGGTACGAAAACTGAGACATATTTGAACACGTCTCCCGATCACATGGTTGATCATACTCTAGGTTCCACATGCATGTTTTAGCTGAAGGAAGAATACCTTAAACCTGGGTAGTTGAAACCCGTGGAATGGGTACCATGCAATATGACTTCAAAGGGTCTTCATTTGCTCACCGAACCTCTCCAATCCTATCACTGCTGCGTTTATGCCCCTGTACACATGCTTGATTCTCTTTCGGAGACATAGCAATCCATAGGTTTTAAGATACTTACTAGTCAGGTACATTCTTAGGCATTTAATATGCGGTGTTGAGTCCATTTCGTTGAGCAAGGAGTAGCTCTTGTCTATTCCATATTTGGCTCAAGGAACTTTATCTGTGCTCATTTCAATCTCTGGTTTTATGCAGCACCCCAACTCACCTTTCCCCTTAAGCAAGCATAAGTTGGTTTTCTAAATTTGAGACCCTGTTCTGTTCTGTAATTCAGTTCCTGTGTAGCCAAGTTTACATTCCGTGTATTACTGATATCTTATGATGTTTCTTTTTCTGTGTGACTTATTTCAGTTAGAATCATCATACCTGAATCCACTCATTGTGCTGCTAAGGGCCTGATGACATAGATTTCATTGCTGAGTGATATTGCTTTGTAAGTAAATACCACAACTTCTTTATCCATTTTTCACTTTCTGCGATGTTGAACTTGTACTGTAAACGAGGTTCTTGTAAACAGAGGCGTCCCAAACTTTGGGGTGGCTGTGTCTTTTTGATTTTAATTTCCCTAAGCTATAGGACCATAAGTGGAAGTGCCCTAGGCTCTGTTGCTTTGTTTTTTAGATGTTTCAGGAAACACCATACACTTCTCCCGAGTGTCTGTTGGCAATTTACATCCCGCCCATCAGCATAACAAGGCTCCCAGTTCTCCATGGCCTGTCCTGCCTTTCTGGATTTTACACTTTTTTCAGATGGCCCTTTTGACCGGGGGGAAGTGAGACTTCATTGTAGTGCAGATTTCCTTTGCAAGCTTGCTTGGTTGGCCAAAAGGGGCGTATGCGTTTTTTCCTGAATATATTCAGGAAAAAACGCATACGCCCTTTTTGGCCAAGTGCATCATTGTGGACGTTCTGCCTCTTTTCCTATGCTTTCAATGCAATTCCAGTCTACCTCCTGAAATCGGTTTCCTGCAATTCTGCCCCGCTTTCAAGTCCTCTTGGCAGCCTTACTTCAGTATATTTTTGGACGATAGCTGTCATTTATAACTCTGCAGGTTTGTGAATTACAGTGCCCCTGAGCTCCTTTCTTCAACTCGCTTTCTTTTGAGCTGGCCGCAACACCGCAGGATGGCTTCAGGCCCTAATCTGGTTCCGGCACGGCACGCTGAGCCTTTGGTTAATTCCTCTTCCTGGTGGGAAATGAGAGTTAAATTTGCCCGTCCAGACACCTCCAGCTAGTCTCTCATTGGTTCTCGCTATTCCTGTTCATCTTCCGCAGAAATTGCAAACTGGGCCAAACAGGAGGTTAAAGGGACTGACTCTCCAAGTCGGGAGGGTGTTAGTAAAGCGTCTGGAATGTTGCACCCGAGTACCAGGGTACGAAAACTGAGACATATTTGAACACGTCTCCCGATCACATGGTTGATCATACTCTAGGTTCCACATGCATGTTTTAGCTGAAGGAAGAATACCTTAAACCTGGGTAGTTGAAACCCGTGGAATGGGTACCATGCAATATGACTTCAAAGGGTCTTCATTTGCTCACCGAACCTCTCCAATCCTATCACTGCTGCGTTTATGCCCCTGTACACATGCTTGATTCTCTTTCGGAGACATAGCAATCCATAGGTTTTAAGATACTTACTAGTCAGGTACATTCTTAGGCATTTAATATGCGGTGTTGAGTCCATTTCGTTGAGCAAGGAGTAGCTCTTGTCTATTCCATATTTGGCTTAAGGAACTTTACCTGTGCTCATTTCAATCTCTGGTTTTATGCAGCACCCCAACTCACCTTTCCCCTTAAGCAAGCATAAGTTGGTTTTCTAAATTTGAGACCCTGTTCTGTTCTGTAATTCAGTTCCTGTGTAGCCAAGTTTACATTCCGTGTATTACTGATATCTTATGATGTTTCTTTTTCTGTGTGACTTATTTCAGTTAGAATCATCATACCTGAATCCACTCATTGTGCTGCTAAGGGCCTGATGACATAGATTTCATTGCTGAGTGATATTGCTTTGTAAGTAAATACCACAACTTCTTTATCCATTTTTCACTTTCTGCGATGTTGAACTTGTACGGTAAACGAGGTTCTTGTAAACAGAGGCGTCCCAAACTTTGGGGTGGCTGTGTCTTTTTGATTTTAATTTCCCTAAGCTATAGGACCATAAGTGGAAGTGCCCTAGGCTCTGTTGCTTTGTTTTTTAGATGTTTCAGGAAACACCATACACTTCTCCCGAGTGTCTGTTGGCAATTTACATCCCGCCCATCAGCATAACAAGGCTCCCAGTTCTCCATGGCCTGTCCTGCCTTTCTGGATTTTACACTTTTTTCAGATGGCCCTTTTGACCGGGGGGAAGTGAGACTTCATTGTAGTGCAGATTTCCTTTGCAAGCTTGCTTGGTTGGCCAAAAAGGGCGTATGCGTTTTTTCCTGAATATATTCAGGAAAAAACGCATACGCCCTTTTTGGCCAAGTGCATCATTGTGGACGTTCTGCCTCTTTTCCTATGCTTTCAATGCAATTCCAGTCTGCCTCCTGAAATCGGTTTCCTGCAATTCTGCCCCGCTTTCAAGTCCTCTTGGCAGCCTTACTTCAGTATATTTTTGGACGATAGCTGTCATTTATAACTCTGCAGGTTTGTGAATTACAGTGCCCCTGAGCTCCTTTCTTCAACTCGCTTTCTTTTGAGCTGGCCGCAACACCGCAGGATGGCTTCAGGCCCTAATCTGGTTCCGGCACGGCACGCTGAGCCTTTGGTTAATTCCTCTTCCTGGTGGGAAATGAGAGTTAAATTTGCCCGTCCAGACACCTCCAGCTAGTCTCTCATTGGTTCTCGCTATTCCTGTTCATCTTCCGCAGAAATTGCAAACTGGGCCAAACAGGAGGTTAAAGGGACTGACTCTCCAAGTCGGGAGGGTGTTAGTAAAGCGTCTGGAATGTTGCACCCGAGTACCAGGGTACGAAAACTGAGACATATTTGAACACGTCTCCCGATCACATGGTTGATCATACTCTAGGTTCCACATGCATGTTTTAGCTGAAGGAAGAATACCTTAAACCTGGGTAGTTGAAACCCGTGGAATGGGTACCATGCAATATGACTTCAAAGGGTCTTCATTTGCTCACCGAACCTCTCCAATCCTATCACTGCTGCGTTTATGCCCCTGTACACATGCTTGATTCTCTTTCGGAGACATAGCAATCCATAGGTTTTAAGATACTTACTAGTCAGGTACATTCTTAGGCATTTAATATGCGGTGTTGAGTCCATTTCGTTGAGCAAGGAGTAGCTCTTGTCTATTCCATATTTGGCTTAAGGAACTTTACCTGTGCTCATTTCAATCTCTGGTTTTATGCAGCACCCCAACTCACCTTTCCCCTTAAGCAAGCATAAGTTGGTTTTCTAAATTTGAGACCCTGTTCTGTTCTGTAATTCAGTTCCTGTGTAGCCAAGTTTACATTCCGTGTATTACTGATATCTTATGATGTTTCTTTTTCTGTGTGACTTATTTCAGTTAGAATCATCATACCTGAATCCACTCATTGTGCTGCTAAGGGCCTGATGACATAGATTTCATTGCTGAGTGATATTGCTTTGTAAGTAAATACCACAACTTCTTTATCCATTTTTCACTTTCTGCGATGTTGAACTTGTACGGTAAACGAGGTTCTTGTAAACAGAGGCGTCCCAAACTTTGGGGTGGCTGTGTCTTTTTGATTTTAATTTCCCTAAGCTATAGGACCATAAGTGGAAGTGCCCTAGGCTCTGTTGCTTTGTTTTTTAGATGTTTCAGGAAACACCATACACTTCTCCCGAGTGTCTGTTGGCAATTTACATCCCGCCCATCAGCATAACAAGGCTCCCAGTTCTCCATGGCCTGTCCTGCCTTTCTGGATTTTACACTTTTTTCAGATGGCCCTTTTGACCGGGGGGAAGTGAGACTTCATTGTAGTGCAGATTTCCTTTGCAAGCTTGCTTGGTTGGCCAAAAAGGGCGTATGCGTTTTTTCCTGAATATATTCAGGAAAAAACGCATACGCCCTTTTTGGCCAAGTGCATCATTGTGGACGTTCTGCCTCTTTTCCTATGCTTTCAATGCAATTCCAGTCTGCCTCCTGAAATCGGTTTCCTGCAATTCTGCCCCGCTTTCAAGTCCTCTTGGCAGCCTTACTTCAGTATATTTTTGGACGATAGCTGTCATTTATAACTCTGCAGGTTTGTGAATTACAGTGCCCCTGAGCTCCTTTCTTCAACTCGCTTTCTTTTGAGCTGGCCGCAACACTGCAGGATGGCTTCAGGCCCTAATCTGGTTCCGGCACGGCACGCTGAGCCTTTGGTTAATTCCTCTTCCTGGTGGGAAATGAGAGTTAAATTTGCCCGTCCAGACACCTTCCAGCTAGTCTCTCATTGGTTCTCGCTATTCCTGTTCATCTTCCGCAGAAATTGCAAACTGGGCCAAACAGGAGGTTAAAGGGACTGACTCTCCAAGTCGGGAGGGTGTTAGTAAAGCGTCTGGAATGTTGCACCCGAGTACCAGGGTACGAAAACTGAGACATATTTGAACACGTCTCCCGATCACATGGTTGATCATACTCTAGGTTCCACATGCATGTTTTAGCTGAAGGAAGAATACCTTAAACCTGGGTAGTTGAAACCCGTGGAATGGGTACCATGCAATATGACTTCAAAGGGTCTTCATTTGCTCACCGAACCTCTCCAATCCTATCACTGCTGCGTTTATGCCCCTGTACACATGCTTGATTCTCTTTCGGAGACATAGCAATCCATAGGTTTTAAGATACTTACTAGTCAGGTACATTCTTAGGCATTTAATATGCGGTGTTGAGTCCATTTCGTTGAGCAAGGAGTAGCTCTTGTCTATTCCATATTTGGCTTAAGGAACTTTATCTGTGCTCATTTCAATCTCTGGTTTTATGCAGCACCCCAACTCACCTTTCCCCTTAAGCAAGCATAAGTTGGTTTTCTAAATTTGAGACCCTGTTCTGTTCTGTAATTCAGTTCCTGTGTAGCCAAGTTTACATTCCGTGTATTACTGATATCTTATGATGTTTCTTTTTCTGTGTGACTTATTTCAGTTAGAATCATCATACCTGAATCCACTCATTGTGCTGCTAAGGGCCTGATGACATAGATTTCATTGCTGAGTGATATTGCTTTGTAAGTAAATACCACAACTTCTTTATCCATTTTTCACTTTCTGCGATGTTGAACTTGTACTGTAAACGAGGTTCTTGTAAACAGAGGCGTCCCAAACTTTGGGGTGGCTGTGTCTTTTTGATTTTAATTTCCCTAAGCTATAGGACCATAAGTGGAAGTGCCCTAGGCTCTGTTGCTTTGTTTTTTAGATGTTTCAGGAAACACCATACACTTCTCCCGAGTGTCTGTTGGCAATTTACATCCCGCCCATCAGCATAACAAGGCTCCCAGTTCTCCATGGCCTGTCCTGCCTTTCTGGATTTTACACTTTTTTCAGATGGCCCTTTTGACCGGGGGGAAGTGAGACTTCATTGTAGTGCAGATTTCCTTTGCAAGCTTGCTTGGTTGGCCAAAAAGGGCGTATGCGTTTTTTCCTGAATATATTCAGGAAAAAACGCATACGCCCTTTTTGGCCAAGTGCATCATTGTGGACGTTCTGCCTCTTTTCCTATGCTTTCAATGCAATTCCAGTCTACCTCCTGAAATCGGTTTCCTGCAATTCTGCCCCGCTTTCAAGTCCTCTTGGCAGCCTTACTTCAGTATATTTTTGGACGATAGCTGTCATTTATAACTCTGCAGGTTTGTGAATTACAGTGCCCCTGAGCTCCTTTCTTCAACTCGCTTTCTTTTGAGCTGGCCGCAACACCGCAGGATGGCTTCAGGCCCTAATCTGGTTCCGGCACGGCACGCTGAGCCTTTGGTTAATTCCTCTTCCTGGTGGGAAATGAGAGTTAAATTTGCCCGTCCAGACACCTCCAGCTAGTCTCTCATTGGTTCTCGCTATTCCTGTTCATCTTCCGCAGAAATTGCAAACTGGGCCAAACAGGAGGTTAAAGGGACTGACTCTCCAAGTCGGGAGGGTGTTAGTAAAGCGTCTGGAATGTTGCACCCGAGTACCAGGGTACGAAAACTGAGACATATTTGAACACGTCTCCCGATCACATGGTTGATCATACTCTAGGTTCCACATGCATGTTTTAGCTGAAGGAAGAATACCTTAAACCTGGGTAGTTGAAACCCGTGGAATGGGTACCATGCAATATGACTTCAAAGGGTCTTCATTTGCTCACCGAACCTCTCCAATCCTATCACTGCTGCGTTTATGCCCCTGTACACATGCTTGATTCTCTTTCGGAGACATAGCAATCCATAGGTTTTAAGATACTTACTAGTCAGGTACATTCTTAGGCATTTAATATGCGGTGTTGAGTCCATTTCGTTGAGCAAGGAGTAGCTCTTGTCTATTCCATATTTGGCTTAAGGAACTTTACCTGTGCTCATTTCAATCTCTGGTTTTATGCAGCACCCCAACTCACCTTTCCCCTTAAGCAAGCATAAGTTGGTTTTCTAAATTTGAGACCCTGTTCTGTTCTGTAATTCAGTTCCTGTGTAGCCAAGTTTACATTCCGTGTATTACTGATATCTTATGATGTTTCTTTTTCTGTGTGACTTATTTCAGTTAGAATCATCATACCTGAATCCACTCATTGTGCTGCTAAGGGCCTGATGACATAGATTTCATTGCTGAGTGATATTGCTTTGTAAGTAAATACCACAACTTCTTTATCCATTTTTCACTTTCTGCGATGTTGAACTTGTACGGTAAACGAGGTTCTTGTAAACAGAGGCGTCCCAAACTTTGGGGTGGCTGTGTCTTTTTGATTTTAATTTCCCTAAGCTATAGGACCATAAGTGGAAGTGCCCTAGGCTCTGTTGCTTTGTTTTTTAGATGTTTCAGGAAACACCATACACTTCTCCCGAGTGTCTGTTGGCAATTTACATCCCGCCCATCAGCATAACAAGGCTCCCAGTTCTCCATGGCCTGTCCTGCCTTTCTGGATTTTACACTTTTTTCAGATGGCCCTTTTGACCGGGGGGAAGTGAGACTTCATTGTAGTGCAGATTTCCTTTGCAAGCTTGCTTGGTTGGCCAAAAAGGGCGTATGCGTTTTTTCCTGAATATATTCAGGAAAAAACGCATACGCCCTTTTTGGCCAAGTGCATCATTGTGGACGTTCTGCCTCTTTTCCTATGCTTTCAATGCAATTCCAGTCTGCCTCCTGAAATCGGTTTCCTGCAATTCTGCCCCGCTTTCAAGTCCTCTTGGCAGCCTTACTTCAGTATATTTTTGGACGATAGCTGTCATTTATAACTCTGCAGGTTTGTGAATTACAGTGCCCCTGAGCTCCTTTCTTCAACTCGCTTTCTTTTGAGCTGGCCGCAACACCGCAGGATGGCTTCAGGCCCTAATCTGGTTCCGGCACGGCACGCTGAGCCTTTGGTTAATTCCTCTTCCTGGTGGGAAATGAGAGTTAAATTTGCCCGTCCAGACACCTTCCAGCTAGTCTCTCATTGGTTCTCGCTATTCCTGTTCATCTTCCGCAGAAATTGCAAACTGGGCCAAACAGGAGGTTAAAGGGACTGACTCTCCAAGTCGGGAGGGTGTTAGTAAAGCGTCTGGAATGTTGCACCCGAGTACCAGGGTACGAAAACTGAGACATATTTGAACACGTCTCCCGATCACATGGTTGATCATACTCTAGGTTCCACATGCATGTTTTAGCTGAAGGAAGAATACCTTAAACCTGGGTAGTTGAAACCCGTGGAATGGGTACCATGCAATATGACTTCAAAGGGTCTTCATTTGCTCACCGAACCTCTCCAATCCTATCACTGCTGCGTTTATGCCCCTGTACACATGCTTGATTCTCTTTCGGAGACATAGCAATCCATAGGTTTTAAGATACTTACTAGTCAGGTACATTCTTAGGCATTTAATATGCGGTGTTGAGTCCATTTCGTTGAGCAAGGAGTAGCTCTTGTCTATTCCATATTTGGCTTAAGGAACTTTATCTGTGCTCATTTCAATCTCTGGTTTTATGCAGCACCCCAACTCACCTTTCCCCTTAAGCAAGCATAAGTTGGTTTTCTAAATTTGAGACCCTGTTCTGTTCTGTAATTCAGTTCCTGTGTAGCCAAGTTTACATTCCGTGTATTACTGATATCTTATGATGTTTCTTTTTCTGTGTGACTTATTTCAGTTAGAATCATCATACCTGAATCCACTCATTGTGCTGCTAAGGGCCTGATGACATAGATTTCATTGCTGAGTGATATTGCTTTGTAAGTAAATACCACAACTTCTTTATCCATTTTTCACTTTCTGCGATGTTGAACTTGTACTGTAAACGAGGTTCTTGTAAACAGAGGCGTCCCAAACTTTGGGGTGGCTGTGTCTTTTTGATTTTAATTTCCCTAAGCTATAGGACCATAAGTGGAAGTGCCCTAGGCTCTGTTGCTTTGTTTTTTAGATGTTTCAGGAAACACCATACACTTCTCCCGAGTGTCTGTTGGCAATTTACATCCCGCCCATCAGCATAACAAGGCTCCCAGTTCTCCATGGCCTGTCCTGCCTTTCTGGATTTTACACTTTTTTCAGATGGCCCTTTTGACCGGGGGGAAGTGAGACTTCATTGTAGTGCAGATTTCCTTTGCAAGCTTGCTTGGTTGGCCAAAAAGGGCGTATGCGTTTTTTCCTGAATATATTCAGGAAAAAACGCATACGCCCTTTTTGGCCAAGTGCATCATTGTGGACGTTCTGCCTCTTTTCCTATGCTTTCAATGCAATTCCAGTCTACCTCCTGAAATCGGTTTCCTGCAATTCTGCCCCGCTTTCAAGTCCTCTTGGCAGCCTTACTTCAGTATATTTTTGGACGATAGCTGTCATTTATAACTCTGCAGGTTTGTGAATTACAGTGCCCCTGAGCTCCTTTCTTCAACTCGCTTTCTTTTGAGCTGGCCGCAACACCGCAGGATGGCTTCAGGCCCTAATCTGGTTCCGGCACGGCACGCTGAGCCTTTGGTTAATTCCTCTTCCTGGTGGGAAATGAGAGTTAAATTTGCCCGTCCAGACACCTCCAGCTAGTCTCTCATTGGTTCTCGCTATTCCTGTTCATCTTCCGCAGAAATTGCAAACTGGGCCAAACAGGAGGTTAAAGGGACTGACTCTCCAAGTCGGGAGGGTGTTAGTAAAGCGTCTGGAATGTTGCACCCGAGTACCAGGGTACGAAAACTGAGACATATTTGAACACGTCTCCCGATCACATGGTTGATCATACTCTAGGTTCCACATGCATGTTTTAGCTGAAGGAAGAATACCTTAAACCTGGGTAGTTGAAACCCGTGGAATGGGTACCATGCAATATGACTTCAAGGGGTCTTCATTTGCTCACCGAACCTCTCCAATCCTATCACTGCTGCGTTTATGCCCCTGTACACATGCTTGATTCTCTTTCGGAGACATAGCAATCCATAGGTTTTAAGATACTTACTAGTCAGGTACATTCTTAGGCATTTAATATGCGGTGTTGAGTCCATTTCGTTGAGCAAGGAGTAGCTCTTGTCTATTCCATATTTGGCTTAAGGAACTTTATCTGTGCTCATTTCAATCTCTGGTTTTATGCAGCACCCCAACTCACCTTTCCCCTTAAGCAAGCATAAGTTGGTTTTCTAAATTTGAGACCCTGTTCTGTTCTGTAATTCAGTTCCTGTGTAGCCAAGTTTACATTCCGTGTATTACTGATATCTTATGATGTTTCTTTTTCTGTGTGACTTATTTCAGTTAGAATCATCATACCTGAATCCACTCATTGTGCTGCTAAGGGCCTGATGACATAGATTTCATTGCTGAGTGATATTGCTTTGTAAGTAAATACCACAACTTCTTTATCCATTTTTCACTTTCTGCGATGTTGAACTTGTACTGTAAACGAGGTTCTTGTAAACAGAGGCGTCCCAAACTTTGGGGTGGCTGTGTCTTTTTGATTTTAATTTCCCTAAGCTATAGGACCATAAGTGGAAGTGCCCTAGGCTCTGTTGCTTTGTTTTTTAGATGTTTCAGGAAACACCATACACTTCTCCCGAGTGTCTGTTGGCAATTTACATCCCGCCCATCAGCATAACAAGGCTCCCAGTTCTCCATGGCCTGTCCTGCCTTTCTGGATTTTACACTTTTTTCAGATGGCCCTTTTGACCGGGGGGAAGTGAGACTTCATTGTAGTGCAGATTTCCTTTGCAAGCTTGCTTGGTTGGCCAAAAAGGGCGTATGCGTTTTTTCCTGAATATATTCAGGAAAAAACGCATACGCCCTTTTTGGCCAAGTGCATCATTGTGGACGTTCTGCCTCTTTTCCTATGCTTTCAATGCAATTCCAGTCTGCCTCCTGAAATCGGTTTCCTGCAATTCTGCCCCGCTTTCAAGTCCTCTTGGCAGCCTTACTTCAGTATATTTTTGGACGATAGCTGTCATTTATAACTCTGCAGGTTTGTGAATTACAGTGCCCCTGAGCTCCTTTCTTCAACTCGCTTTCTTTTGAGCTGGCCGCAACACCGCAGGATGGCTTCAGGCCCTAATCTGGTTCCGGCACGGCACGCTGAGCCTTTGGTTAATTCCTCTTCCTGGTGGAAAATGAGAGTTAAATTTGCCCGTCCAGACACCTCCAGCTAGTCTCTCATTGGTTCTCGCTATTCCTGTTCATCTTCCGCAGAAATTGCAAACTGGGCCAAACAGGAGGTTAAAGGGACTGACTCTCCAAGTCGGGAGGGTGTTAGTAAAGCGTCTGGAATGTTGCACCCGAGTACCAGGGTACGAAAACTGAGACATATTTGAACACGTCTCCCGATCACATGGTTGATCATACTCTAGGTTCCACATGCATGTTTTAGCTGAAGGAAGAATACCTTAAACCTGGGTAGTTGAAACCCGTGGAATGGGTACCATGCAATATGACTTCAAAGGGTCTTCATTTGCTCACCGAACCTCTCCAATCCTATCACTGCTGCGTTTATGCCCCTGTACACATGCTTGATTCTCTTTCGGAGACATAGCAATCCATAGGTTTTAAGATACTTACTAGTCAGGTACATTCTTAGGCATTTAATATGCGGTGTTGAGTCCATTTCGTTGAGCAAGAGGTAGCTCTTGTCTATTCCATATTTGGCTTAAGGAACTTTATCTGTGCTCATTTCAATCTCTGGTTTTATGCAGCACCCCAACTCACCTTTCCCCTTAAGCAAGCATAAGTTGGTTTTCTAAATTTGAGACCCTGTTCTGTTCTGTAATTCAGTTCCTGTGTAGCCAAGTTTACATTCCGTGTATTACTGATATCTTATGATGTTTCTTTTTCTGTGTGACTTATTTCAGTTAGAATCATCATACCTGAATCCACTCATTGTGCTGCTAAGGGCCTGATGACATAGATTTCATTGCTGAGTGATATTGCTTTGTAAGTAAATACCACAACTTCTTTATCCATTTTTCACTTTCTGCGATGTTGAACTTGTACTGTAAACGAGGTTCTTGTAAACAGAGGCGTCCCAAACTTTGGGGTGGCTGTGTCTTTTTGATTTTAATTTCCCTAAGCTATAGGACCATAAGTGGAAGTGCCCTAGGCTCTGTTGCTTTGTTTTTTAGATGTTTCAGGAAACACCATACACTTCTCCCGAGTGTCTGTTGGCAATTTACATCCCGCCCATCAGCATAACAAGGCTCCCAGTTCTCCATGGCCTGTCCTGCCTTTCTGGATTTTACACTTTTTTCAGATGGCCCTTTTGACCGGGGGGAAGTGAGACTTCATTGTAGTGCAGATTTCCTTTGCAAGCTTGCTTGGTTGGCCAAAAAGGGCGTATGCGTTTTTTCCTGAATATATTCAGGAAAAAACGCATACGCCCTTTTTGGCCAAGTGCATCATTGTGGACGTTCTGCCTCTTTTCCTATGCTTTCAATGCAATTCCAGTCTACCTCCTGAAATCGGTTTCCTGCAATTCTGCCCCGCTTTCAAGTCCTCTTGGCAGCCTTACTTCAGTATATTTTTGGACGATAGCTGTCATTTATAACTCTGCAGGTTTGTGAATTACAGTGCCCCTGAGCTCCTTTCTTCAACTCGCTTTCTTTTGAGCTGGCCGCAACACCGCAGGATGGCTTCAGGCCCTAATCTGGTTCCGGCACGGCACGCTGAGCCTTTGGTTAATTCCTCTTCCTGGTGGGAAATGAGAGTTAAATTTGCCCGTCCAGACACCTCCAGCTAGTCTCTCATTGGTTCTCGCTATTCCTGTTCATCTTCCGCAGAAATTGCAAACTGGGCCAAACAGGAGGTTAAAGGGACTGACTCTCCAAGTCGGGAGGGTGTTAGTAAAGCGTCTGGAATGTTGCACCCGAGTACCAGGGTACGAAAACTGAGACATATTTGAACACGTCTCCCGATCACATGGTTGATCATACTCTAGGTTCCACATGCATGTTTTAGCTGAAGGAAGAATACCTTAAACCTGGGTAGTTGAAACCCGTGGAATGGGTACCATGCAATATGACTTCAAAGGGTCTTCATTTGCTCACCGAACCTCTCCAATCCTATCACTGCTGCGTTTATGCCCCTGTACACATGCTTGATTCTCTTTCGGAGACATAGCAATCCATAGGTTTTAAGATACTTACTAGTCAGGTACATTCTTAGGCATTTAATATGCGGTGTTGAGTCCATTTCGTTGAGCAAGGAGTAGCTCTTGTCTATTCCATATTTGGCTTAAGGAACTTTATCTGTGCTCATTTCAATCTCTGGTTTTATGCAGCACCCCAACTCACCTTTACCCTTAAGCAAGCATAAGTTGGTTTTCTAAATTTGAGACCCTGTTCTGTTCTGTAATTCAGTTCCTGTGTAGCCAAGTTTACATTCCGTGTATTACTGATATCTTATGATGTTTCTTTTTCTGTGTGACTTATTTCAGTTAGAATCATCATACCTGAATCCACTCATTGTGCTGCTAAGGGCCTGATGACATAGATTTCATTGCTGAGTGATATTGCTTTGTAAGTAAATACCACAACTTCTTTATCCATTTTTCACTTTCTGCGATGTTGAACTTGTACTGTAAACGAGGTTCTTGTAAACAGAGGCGTCCCAAACTTTGGGGTGGCTGTGTCTTTTTGATTTTAATTTCCCTAAGCTATAGGACCATAAGTGGAAGTGCCCTAGGCTCTGTTGCTTTGTTTTTTAGATGTTTCAGGAAACACCATACACTTCTCCCGAGTGTCTGTTTGCAATTTACATCCCGTCCATCAGCATAACAAGGCTCCCAGTTCTCCATGGCCTGTCCTGCCTTTCTGGATTTTACACTTTTTTCAGATGGCCCTTTTGACCGGGGGGAAGTGAGACTTCATTGTAGTGCAGATTTCCTTTGCAAGCTTGCTTGGTTGGCCAAAAAGGGCGTATGCGTTTTTTCCTGAATATATTCAGGAAAAAACGCATACGCCCTTTTTGGCCAAGTGCATCATTGTGGACGTTCTGCCTCTTTTCCTATGCTTTCAATGCAATTCCAGTCTACCTCCTGAAATCGGTTTCCTGCAATTCTGCCCTGCTTTCAAGTCCTCTTGGCAGCCTTACTTCAGTATATTTTTGGACGATAGCTGTCATTTATAACTCTGCAGGTTTGTGAATTACAGTGCCCCTGAGCTCCTTTCTTCAACTCGCTTTCTTTTGAGCTGGCCGCAACACCGCAGGATGGCTTCAGGCCCTAATCTGGTTCCGGCACGGCACGCTGAGCCTTTGGTTAATTCCTCTTCCTGGTGGAAAATGAGAGTTAAATTTGCCCGTCCAGACACCTCCAGCTAGTCTCTCATTGGTTCTCGCTATTCCTGTTCATCTTCCGCAGAAATTGCAAACTGGGCCAAACAGGAGGTTAAAGGGACTGACTCTCCAAGTCGGGAGGGTGTTAGTAAAGCGTCTGGAATGTTGCACCCGAGTACCAGGGTACGAAAACTGAGACATATTTGAACACGTCTCCCGATCACATGGTTGATCATACTCTAGGTTCCACATGCATGTTTTAGCTGAAGGAAGAATACCTTAAACCTGGGTAGTTGAAACCCGTGGAATGGGTACCATGCAATATGACTTCAAAGGGTCTTCATTTGCTCACCGAACCTCTCCAATCCTATCACTGCTGCGTTTATGCCCCTGTACACATGCTTGATTCTCTTTCGGAGACATAGCAATCCATAGGTTTTAAGATACTTACTAGTCAGGTACATTCTTAGGCATTTAATATGCGGTGTTGAGTCCATTTCGTTGAGCAAGGAGTAGCTCTTGTCTATTCCATATTTGGCTTAAGGAACTTTATCTGTGCTCATTTCAATCTCTGGTTTTATGCAGCACCCCAACTCACCTTTCCCCTTAAGCAAGCATAAGTTGGTTTTCTAAATTTGAGACCCTGTTCTGTTCTGTAATTCAGTTCCTGTGTAGCCAAGTTTACATTCCGTGTATTACTGATATCTTATGATGTTTCTTTTTCTGTGTGACTTATTTCAGTTAGAATCATCATACCTGAATCCACTCATTGTGCTGCTAAGGGCCTGATGACATAGATTTCATTGCTGAGTGATATTGCTTTGTAAGTAAATACCACAACTTCTTTATCCATTTTTCACTTTCTGCGATGTTGAACTTGTACTGTAAACGAGGTTCTTGTAAACAGAGGCGTCCCAAACTTTGGGGTGGCTGTGTCTTTTTGATTTTAATTTCCCTAAGCTATAGGACCATAAGTGGAAGTGCCCTAGGCTCTGTTGCTTTGTTTTTTAGATGTTTCAGGAAACACCATACACTTCTCCCGAGTGTCTGTTGGCAATTTACATCCCGCCCATCAGCATAACAAGGCTCCCAGTTCTCCATGGCCTGTCCTGCCTTTCTGGATTTTACACTTTTTTCAGATGGCCCTTTTGACCGGGGGGAAGTGAGACTTCATTGTAGTGCAGATTTCCTTTGCAAGCTTGCTTGGTTGGCCAAAAAGGGCGTATGCGTTTTTTCCTGAATATATTCAGGAAAAAACGCATACGCCCTTTTTGGCCAAGTGCATCATTGTGGACGTTCTGCCTCTTTTCCTATGCTTTCAATGCAATTCCAGTCTGCCTCCTGAAATCGGTTTCCTGCAATTCTGCCCCGCTTTCAAGTCCTCTTGGCAGCCTTACTTCAGTATATTTTTGGACGATAGCTGTCATTTATAACTCTGCAGGTTTGTGAATTACAGTGCCCCTGAGCTCCTTTCTTCAACTCGCTTTCTTTTGAGCTGGCCGCAACACCGCAGGATGGCTTCAGGCCCTAATCTGGTTCCGGCACGGCACGCTGAGCCTTTGGTTAATTCCTCTTCCTGGTGGGAAATGAGAGTTAAATTTGCCCGTCCAGACACCTCCAGCTAGTCTCTCATTGGTTCTCGCTATTCCTGTTCATCTTCCGCAGAAATTGCAAACTGGGCCAAACAGGAGGTTAAAGGGACTGACTCTCCAAGTCGGGAGGGTGTTAGTAAAGCGTCTGGAATGTTGCACCCGAGTACCAGGGTACGAAAACTGAGACATATTTGAACACGTCTCCCGATCACATGGTTGATCATACTCTAGGTTCCACATGCATGTTTTAGCTGAAGGAAGAATACCTTAAACCTGGGTAGTTGAAACCCGTGGAATGGGTACCATGCAATATGACTTCAAAGGGTCTTCATTTGCTCACCGAACCTCTCCAATCCTATCACTGCTGCGTTTATGCCCCTGTACACATGCTTGATTCTCTTTCGGAGACATAGCAATCCATAGGTTTTAAGATACTTACTAGTCAGGTACATTCTTAGGCATTTAATATGCGGTGTTGAGTCCATTTCGTTGAGCAAGGAGTAGCTCTTGTCTATTCCATATTTGGCTTAAGGAACTTTATCTGTGCTCATTTCAATCTCTGGTTTTATGCAGCACCCCAACTCACCTTTCCCCTTAAGCAAGCATAAGTTGGTTTTCTAAATTTGAGACCCTGTTCTGTTCTGTAATTCAGTTCCTGTGTAGCCAAGTTTACATTCCGTGTATTACTGATATCTTATGATGTTTCTTTTTCTGTGTGACTTATTTCAGTTAGAATCATCATACCTGAATCCACTCATTGTGCTGCTAAGGGCCTGATGACATAGATTTCATTGCTGAGTGATATTGCTTTGTAAGTAAATACCACAACTTCTTTATCCATTTTTCACTTTCTGCGATGTTGAACTTGTACTGTAAACGAGGTTCTTGTAAACAGAGGCGTCCCAAACTTTGGGGTGGCTGTGTCTTTTTGATTTTAATTTCCCTAAGCTATAGGACCATAAGTGGAAGTGCCCTAGGCTCTGTTGCTTTGTTTTTTAGATGTTTCAGGAAACACCATACACTTCTCCCGAGTGTCTGTTGGCAATTTACATCCCGCCCATCAGCATAACAAGGCTCCCAGTTCTCCATGGCCTGTCCTGCCTTTCTGGATTTTACACTTTTTTCAGATGGCCCTTTTGACCGGGGGGAAGTGAGACTTCATTGTAGTGCAGATTTCCTTTGCAAGCTTGCTTGGTTGGCCAAAAAGGGCGTATGCGTTTTTTCCTGAATATATTCAGGAAAAAACGCATACGCCCTTTTTGGCCAAGTGCATCATTGTGGACGTTCTGCCTCCTTTCCCTATGCTTTCAATGCAATTCCAGTCTGCCTCCTGAAATCGGTTTCCTGCAATTCTGCCCCGCTTTCAAGTCCTCTTGGCAGCCTTACTTCAGTATATTTTTGGACGATAGCTGTCATTTATAACTCTGCAGGTTTGTGAATTACAGTGCCCCTGAGCTCCTTTCTTCAACTCGCTTTCTTTTGAGCTGGCCGCAACACCGCAGGATGGCTTCAGGCCCTAATCTGGTTCCGGCACGGCACGCTGAGCCTTTGGTTAATTCCTCTTCCTGGTGGGAAATGAGAGTTAAATTTGCCCGTCCAGACACCTCCAGCTAGTCTCTCATTGGTTCTCGCTATTCCTGTTCATCTTCCGCAGAAATTGCAAACTGGGCCAAACAGGAGGTTAAAGGGACTGACTCTCCAAGTCGGGAGGGTGTTAGTAAAGCGTCTGGAATGTTGCACCCGAGTACCAGGGTACGAAAACTGAGACATATTTGAACACGTCTCCCGATCACATGGTTGATCATACTCTAGGTTCCACATGCATGTTTTAGCTGAAGGAAGAATACCTTAAACCTGGGTAGTTGAAACCCGTGGAATGGGTACCATGCAATATGACTTCAAAGGGTCTTCATTTGCTCACCGAACCTCTCCAATCCTATCACTGCTGCGTTTATGCCCCTGTACACATGCTTGATTCTCTTTCGGAGACATAGCAATCCATAGGTTTTAAGATACTTACTAGTCAGGTACATTCTTAGGCATTTAATATGCGGTGTTGAGTCCATTTCGTTGAGCAAGGAGTAGCTCTTGTCTATTCCATATTTGGCTTAAGGAACTTTATCTGTGCTCATTTCAATCTCTGGTTTTATGCAGCACCCCAACTCACCTTTCCCCTTAAGCAAGCATAAGTTGGTTTTCTAAATTTGAGACCCTGTTCTGTTCTGTAATTCAGTTCCTGTGTAGCCAAGTTTACATTCCGTGTATTACTGATATCTTATGATGTTTCTTTTTCTGTGTGACTTATTTCAGTTAGAATCATCATACCTGAATCCACTCATTGTGCTGCTAAGGGCCTGATGACATAGATTTCATTGCTGAGTGATATTGCTTTGTAAGTAAATACCACAACTTCTTTATCCATTTTTCACTTTCTGCGATGTTGAACTTGTACTGTAAACGAGGTTCTTGTAAACAGAGGCGTCCCAAACTTTGGGGTGGCTGTGTCTTTTTGATTTTAATTTCCCTAAGCTATAGGACCATAAGTGGAAGTGCCCTAGGCTCTGTTGCTTTGTTTTTTAGATGTTTCAGGAAACACCATACACTTCTCCCGAGTGTCTGTTGGCAATTTACATCCCGCCCATCAGCATAACAAGGCTCCCAGTTCTCCATGGCCTGTCCTGCCTTTCTGGATTTTACACTTTTTTCAGATGGCCCTTTTGACCTGGGGGAAGTGAGACTTCATTGTAGTGCAGATTTCCTTTGCAAGCTTGCTTGGTTGGCCAAAAAGGGCGTATGCGTTTTTTCCTGAATATATTCAGGAAAAAACGCATACGCCCTTTTTGGCCAAGTGCATCATTGTGGACGTTCTGCCTCTTTTCCTATGCTTTCAATGCAATTCCAGTCTGCCTCCTGAAATCGGTTTCCTGCAATTCTGCCCTGCTTTCAAGTCCTCTTGGCAGCCTTACTTCAGTATATTTTTGGACGATAGCTGTCATTTATAACTCTGCAGGTTTGTGAATTACAGTGCCCCTGAGCTCCTTTCTTCAACTCGCTTTCTTTTGAGCTGGCCGCAACACCGCAGGATGGCTTCAGGCCCTAATCTGTTTCCGGCATGGCACGCTGAGCCTTTGGTTAATTCCTCTTCCTGGTGGAAAATGAGAGTTAAATTTGCCCGTCCAGACACCTCCAGCTAGTCTCTCATTGGTTCTCGCTATTCCTGTTCATCTTCCGCAGAAATTGCAAACTGGGCCAAACAGGAGGTTAAAGGGACTGACTCTCCAAGTCGGGAGGGTGTTAGTAAAGCGTCTGGAATGTTGCACCCGAGTACCAGGGTACGAAAACTGAGACATATTTGAACACGTCTCCCGATCACATGGTTGATCATACTCTAGGTTCCACATGCATGTTTTAGCTGAAGGAAGAATACCTTAAACCTGGGTAGTTGAAACCCGTGGAATGGGTACCATGCAATATGACTTCAAAGGGTCTTCATTTGCTCACCGAACCTCTCCAATCCTATCACTGCTGCGTTTATGCCCCTGTACACATGCTTGATTCTCTTTCGGAGACATAGCAATCCATAGGTTTTAAGATACTTACTAGTCAGGTACATTCTTAGGCATTTAATATGCGGTGTTGAGTCCATTTCGTTGAGCAAGGAGTAGCTCTTGTCTATTCCATATTTGGCTTAAGGAACTTTATCTGTGCTCATTTCAATCTCTGGTTTTATGCAGCACCCCAACTCACCTTTCCCCTTAAGCAAGCATAAGTTGGTTTTCTAAATTTGAGACCCTGTTCTGTTCTGTAATTCAGTTCCTGTGTAGCCAAGTTTACATTCCGTGTATTACTGATATCTTATGATGTTTCTTTTTCTGTGTGACTTATTTCAGTTAGAATCATCATACCTGAATCCACTCATTGTGCTGCTAAGGGCCTGATGACATAGATTTCATTGCTGAGTGATATTGCTTTGTAAGTAAATACCACAACTTCTTTATCCATTTTTCACTTTCTGCGATGTTGAACTTGTACTGTAAACGAGGTTCTTGTAAACAGAGGCGTCCCAAACTTTGGGGTGGCTGTGTCTTTTTGATTTTAATTTCCCTAAGCTATAGGACCATAAGTGGAAGTGCCCTAGGCTCTGTTGCTTTGTTTTTTAGATGTTTCAGGAAACACCATACACTTCTCCCGAGTGTCTGTTGGCAATTTACATCCCGCCCATCAGCATAACAAGGCTCCCAGTTCTCCATGGCCTGTCCTGCCTTTCTGGATTTTACACTTTTTTCAGATGGCCCTTTTGACCGGGGGGAAGTGAGACTTCATTGTAGTGCAGATTTCCTTTGCAAGCTTGCTTGGTTGGCCAAAAAGGGCGTATGCGTTTTTTCCTGAATATATTCAGGAAAAAACGCATACGCCCTTTTTGGCCAAGTGCATCATTGTGGACGTTCTGCCTCTTTTCCTATGCTTTCAATGCAATTCCAGTCTGCCTCCTGAAATCGGTTTCCTGCAATTCTGCCCCGCTTTCAAGTCCTCTTGGCAGCCTTACTTCAGTATATTTTTGGACGATAGCTGTCATTTATAACTCTGCAGGTTTGTGAATTACAGTGCCCCTGAGCTCCTTTCTTCAACTCGCTTTCTTTTGAGCTGGCCGCAACACCGCAGGATGGCTTCAGGCCCTAATCTGGTTCCGGCACGGCACGCTGAGCCTTTGGTTAATTCCTCTTCCTGGTGGGAAATGAGAGTTAAATTTGCCCGTCCAGACACCTCCAGCTAGTCTCTCATTGGTTCTCGCTATTCCTGTTCATCTTCCGCAGAAATTGCAAACTGGGCCAAACAGGAGGTTAAAGGGACTGACTCTCCAAGTCGGGAGGGTGTTAGTAAAGCGTCTGGAATGTTGCACCCGAGTACCAGGGTACGAAAACTGAGACATATTTGAACACGTCTCCCGATCACATGGTTGATCATACTCTAGGTTCCACATGCATGTTTTAGCTGAAGGAAGAATACCTTAAACCTGGGTAGTTGAAACCCGTGGAATGGGTACCATGCAATATGACTTCAAGGGGTCTTCATTTGCTCACCGAACCTCTCCAATCCTATCACTGCTGCGTTTATGCCCCTGTACACATGCTTGATTCTCTTTCGGAGACATAGCAATCCATAGGTTTTAAGATACTTACTAGTCAGGTACATTCTTAGGCATTTAATATGCGGTGTTGAGTCCATTTCGTTGAGCAAGGAGTAGCTCTTGTCTATTCCATATTTGGCTTAAGGAACTTTATCTGTGCTCATTTCAATCTCTGGTTTTATGCAGCACCCCAACTCACCTTTCCCCTTAAGCAAGCATAAGTTGGTTTTCTAAATTTGAGACCCTGTTCTGTTCTGTAATTCAGTTCCTGTGTAGCCAAGTTTACATTCCGTGTATTACTGATATCTTATGATGTTTCTTTTTCTGTGTGACTTATTTCAGTTAGAATCATCATACCTGAATCCACTCATTGTGCTGCTAAGGGCCTGATGACATAGATTTCATTGCTGAGAGATATTGTTTTGTAAGTAAATACCACAACTTCTTTATCCATTTTTCACTTTCTGCGATGTTGAACTTGTACTGTAAACGAGGTTCTTGTAAACAGAGGCGTCCCAAACTTTGGGGTGGCTGTGTCTTTTTGATTTTAATTTCCCTAAGCTATAGGACCATAAGTGGAAGTGCCCTAGGCTCTGTTGCTTTGTTTTTTAGATGTTTCAGGAAACACCATACACTTCTCCCGAGTGTCTGTTGGCAATTTACATCCCGCCCATCAGCATAACAAGGCTCCCAGTTCTCCATGGCCTGTCCTGCCTTTCTGGATTTTACACTTTTTTCAGATGGCCCTTTTGACCGGGGGGATGTGAGATTTCAGTGTAGTGCAGATTTCCTTTGCAAGCTTGCTTGGTTGGCCAAAAAGGGCGTATGCGTTTTTTCCTGAATATATTCAGGAAAAAACGCATACGCCCTTTTTGGCCAAGTGCATCATTGTGGACGTTCTGCCTCTTTTCCTATGCTTTCAATGCAATTCCAGTCTGCCTCCTGAAATCGGTTTCCTGCAATTCTGCCCCGCTTTCAAGTCCTCTTGGCAGCCTTACTTCAGTATATTTTTGGACGATAGCTGTCATTTATAACTCTGCAGGTTTGTGAATTACAGTGCCCCTGAGCTCCTTTCTTCAACTCGCTTTCTTTTGAGCTGGCCGCAACACCGCAGGATGGCTTCAGGCCCTAATCTGGTTCCGGCACGGCACGCTGAGCCTTTGGTTAATTCCTCTTCCTGGTGGGAAATGAGAGTTAAATTTGCCCGTCCAGACACCTCCAGCTAGTCTCTCATTGGTTCTCGCTATTCCTGTTCATCTTCCGCAGAAATTGCAAACTGGGCCAAACAGGAGGTTAAAGGGACTGACTCTCCAAGTCGGGAGGGTGTTAGTAAAGCGTCTGGAATGTTGCACCCGAGTACCAGGGTACGAAAACTGAGACATATTTGAACACGTCTCCCGATCACATGGTTGATCATACTCTAGGTTCCACATGCATGTTTTAGCTGAAGGAAGAATACCTTAAACCTGGGTAGTTGAAACCCGTGGAATGGGTACCATGCAATATGACTTCAAAGGGTCTTCATTTGCTCACCGAACCTCTCCAATCCTATCACTGCTGCGTTTATGCCCCTGTACACATGCTTGATTCTCTTTCGGAGACATAGCAATCCATAGGTTTTAAGATACTTACTAGTCAGGTACATTCTTAGGCATTTAATATGCGGTGTTGAGTCCATTTCGTTGAGCAAGGAGTAGCTCTTGTCTATTCCATATTTGGCTTAAGGAACTTTATCTGTGCTCATTTCAATCTCTGGTTTTATGCAGCACCCCAACTCACCTTTACCCTTAAGCAAGCATAAGTTGGTTTTCTAAATTTGAGACCCTGTTCTGTTCTGTAATTCAGTTCCTGTGTAGCCAAGTTTACATTCCGTGTATTACTGATATCTTATGATGTTTCTTTTTCTGTGTGACTTATTTCAGTTAGAATCATCATACCTGAATCCACTCATTGTGCTGCTAAGGGCCTGATGACATAGATTTCATTGCTGAGAGATATTGTTTTGTAAGTAAATACCACAACTTCTTTATCCATTTTTCACTTTCTGCGATGTTGAACTTGTACTGTAAACGAGGTTCTTGTAAACAGAGGCGTCCCAAACTTTGGGGTGGCTGTGTCTTTTTGATTTTAATTTCCCTAAGCTATAGGACCATAAGTGGAAGTGCCCTAGGCTCTGTTGCTTTGTTTTTTAGATGTTTCAGGAAACACCATACACTTCTCCCGAGTGTCTGTTGGCAATTTACATCCCGCCCATCAGCATAACAAGGCTCCCAGTTCTCCATGGCCTGTCCTGCCTTTCTGGATTTTACACTTTTTTCAGATGGCCCTTTTGACCGGGGGGAAGTGAGACTTCATTGTACTGCAGATTTCCTTTGCAAGCTTGCTTGGTTGGCCAAAAAGGGCGTATGCGTTTTTTCCTGAATATATTCAGGAAAAAACGCATACGCCCTTTTTGGCCAAGTGCATCATTGTGGACGTTCTGCCTCTTTTCCTATGCTTTCAATGCAATTCCAGTCTACCTCCTGAAATCGGTTTCCTGCAATTCTGCCCCGCTTTCAAGTCCTCTTGGCAGCCTTACTTCAGTATATTTTTGGACGATAGCTGTCATTTATAACTCTGCAGGTTTGTGAATTACAGTGCCCCTGAGCTCCTTTCTTCAACTCGCTTTCTTTTGAGCTGGCCGCAACACCGCAGGATGGCTTCAGGCCCTAATCTGGTTCCGGCACGGCACGCTGAGCCTTTGGTTAATTCCTCTTCCTGGTGGGAAATGAGAGTTAAATTTGCCCGTCCAGACACCTCCAGCTAGTCTCTCATTGGTTCTCGCTATTCCTGTTCATCTTCCGCAGAAATTGCAAACTGGGCCAAACAGGAGGTTAAAGGGACTGACTCTCCAAGTCGGGAGGGTGTTAGTAAAGCGTCTGGAATGTTGCACCCGAGTACCAGGGTACGAAAACTGAGACATATTTGAACACGTCTCCCGATCACATGGTTGATCATACTCTAGGTTCCACATGCATGTTTTAGCTGAAGGAAGAATACCTTAAACCTGGGTAGTTGAAACCCGTGGAATGGGTACCATGCAATATGACTTCAAAGGGTCTTCATTTGCTCACCGAACCTCTCCAATCCTATCACTGCTGCGTTTATGCCCCTGTACACATGCTTGATTCTCTTTCGGAGACATAGCAATCCATAGGTTTTAAGATACTTACTAGTCAGGTACATTCTTAGGCATTTAATATGCGGTGTTGAGTCCATTTCGTTGAGCAAGGAGTAGCTCTTGTCTATTCCATATTTGGCTTAAGGAACTTTATCTGTGCTCATTTCAATCTCTGGTTTTATGCAGCACCCCAACTCACCTTTCCCCTTAAGCAAGCATAAGTTGGTTTTCTAAATTTGAGACCCTGTTCTGTTCTGTAATTCAGTTCCTGTGTAGCCAAGTTTACATTCCGTGTATTACTGATATCTTATGATGTTTCTTTTTCTGTGTGACTTATTTCAGTTAGAATCATCATACCTGAATCCACTCATTGTGCTGCTAAGGGCCTGATGACATAGATTTCATTGCTGAGTGATATTGCTTTGTAAGTAAATACCACAACTTCTTTATCCATTTTTCACTTTCTGCGATGTTGAACTTGTACTGTAAACGAGGTTCTTGTAAACAGAGGCGTCCCAAACTTTGGGGTGGCTGTGTCTTTTTTATTTTAATTTCCCTAAGCTATAGGACCATAAGTGGAAGTGCCCTAGGCTCTGTTGCTTTGTTTTTTAGATGTTTCAGGAAACACCATACACTTCTCCCGAGTGTCTGTTGGCAATTTACATCCCGCCCATCAGCATAACAAGGCTCCCAGTTCTCCATGGCCTGTCCTGCCTTTCTGGATTTTACACTTTTTTCAGATGGCCCTTTTGACCGGGGGGAAGTGAGACTTCATTGTAGTGCAGATTTCCTTTGCAAGCTTGCTTGGTTGGCCAAAAAGGGCGTATGCGTTTTTTCCTGAATATATTCAGGAAAAAACGCATACGCCCTTTTTGGCCAAGTGCATCATTGTGGACGTTCTGCCTCTTTTCCTATGCTTTCAATGCAATTCCAGTCTGCCTCCTGAAATCGGTTTCCTGCAATTCTGCCCCGCTTTCAAGTCCTCTTGGCAGCCTTACTTCAGTATATTTTTGGACGATAGCTGTCATTTATAACTCTGCAGGTTTGTGAATTACAGTGCCCCTGAGCTCCTTTCTTCAACTCGCTTTCTTTTGAGCTGGCCGCAACACCGCAGGATGGCTTCAGGCCCTAATCTGGTTCCGGCACGGCACGCTGAGCCTTTGGTTAATTCCTCTTCCTGGTGGGAAATGAGAGTTAAATTTGCCCGTCCAGACACCTCCAGCTAGTCTCTCATTGGTTCTCGCTATTCCTGTTCATCTTCCGCAGAAATTGCAAACTGGGCCAAACAGGAGGTTAAAGGGACTGACTCTCCAAGTCGGGAGGGTGTTAGTAAAGCGTCTGGAATGTTGCACCCGAGTACCAGGGTACGAAAACTGAGACATATTTGAACACGTCTCCCGATCACATGGTTGATCATACTCTAGGTTCCACATGCATGTTTTAGCTGAAGGAAGAATACCTTAAACCTGGGTAGTTGAAACCCGTGGAATGGGTACCATGCAATATGACTTCAAAGGGTCTTCATTTGCTCACCGAACCTCTCCAATCCTATCACTGCTGCGTTTATGCCCCTGTACACATGCTTGATTCTCTTTCGGAGACATAGCAATCCATAGGTTTTAAGATACTTACTAGTCAGGTACATTCTTAGGCATTTAATATGCGGTGTTGAGTCCATTTCGTTGAGCAAGGAGTAGCTCTTGTCTATTCCATATTTGGCTTAAGGAACTTTATCTGTGCTCATTTCAATCTCTGGTTTTATGCAGCACCCCAACTCACCTTTACCCTTAAGCAAGCATAAGTTGGTTTTCTAAATTTGAGACCCTGTTCTGTTCTGTAATTCAGTTCCTGTGTAGCCAAGTTTACATTCCGTGTATTACTGATATCTTATGATGTTTCTTTTTCTGTGTGACTTATTTCAGTTAGAATCATCATACCTGAATCCACTCATTGTGCTGCTAAGGGCCTGATGACATAGATTTCATTGCTGAGAGATATTGTTTTGTAAGTAAATACCACAACTTCTTTATCCATTTTTCACTTTCTGCGATGTTGAACTTGTACTGTAAACGAGGTTCTTGTAAACAGAGGCGTCCCAAACTTTGGGGTGGCTGTGTCTTTTTGATTTTAATTTCCCTAAGCTATAGGACCATAAGTGGAAGTGCCCTAGGCTCTGTTGCTTTGTTTTTTAGATGTTTCAGGAAACACCATACACTTCTCCCGAGTGTCTGTTGGCAATTTACATCCCGCCCATCAGCATAACAAGGCTCCCAGTTCTCCATGGCCTGTCCTGCCTTTCTGGATTTTACACTTTTTTCAGATGGCCCTTTTGACCGGGGGGAAGTGAGACTACATTGTAGTGCAGATTTCCTTTGCAACCTTGCTTGGTTGGCCAAAAAGGGCGTATGCGTTTTTTCCTGAATATATTCAGGAAAAAACGCATACGCCCTTTTTGGCCAAGTGCATCATTGTGGACGTTCTGCCTCTTTTCCTATGCTTTCAATGCAATTCCAGTCTACCTCCTGAAATCGGTTTCCTGCAATTCTGCCCCGCTTTCAAGTCCTCTTGGCAGCCTTACTTCAGTATATTTTTGGACGATAGCTGTCATTTATAACTCTGCAGGTTTGTGAATTACAGTGCCCCTGAGCTCCTTTCTTCAACTCGCTTTCTTTTGAGCTGGCCGCAACACCGCAGGATGGCTTCAGGCCCTAATCTGGTTCCGGCACGGCACGCTGAGCCTTTGGTTAATTCCTCTTCCTGGTGGGAAATGAGAGTTAAATTTGCCCGTCCAGACACCTCCAGCTAGTCTCTCATTGGTTCTCGCTATTCCTGTTCATCTTCCGCAGAAATTGCAAACTGGGCCAAACAGGAGGTTAAAGGGACTGACTCTCCAAGTCGGGAGGGTGTTAGTAAAGCGTCTGGAATGTTGCACCCGAGTACCAGGGTACGAAAACTGAGACATATTTGAACACGTCTCCCGATCACATGGTTGATCATACTCTAGGTTCCACATGCATGTTTTAGCTGAAGGAAGAATACCTTAAACCTGGGTAGTTGAAACCCGTGGAATGGGTACCATGCAATATGACTTCAAAGGGTCTTCATTTGCTCACCGAACCTCTCCAATCCTATCACTGCTGCGTTTATGCCCCTGTACACATGCTTGATTCTCTTTCGGAGACATAGCAATCCATAGGTTTTAAGATACTTACTAGTCAGGTACATTCTTAGGCATTTAATATGCGGTGTTGAGTCCATTTCGTTGAGCAAGGAGTAGCTCTTGTCTATTCCATATTTGGCTTAAGGAACTTTATCTGTGCTCATTTCAATCTCTGGTTTTATGCAGCACCCCAACTCACCTTTACCCTTAAGCAAGCATAAGTTGGTTTTCTAAATTTGAGACCCTGTTCTGTTCTGTAATTCAGTTCCTGTGTAGCCAAGTTTACATTCCGTGTATTACTGATATCTTATGATGTTTCTTTTTCTGTGTGACTTATTTCAGTTAGAATCATCATACCTGAATCCACTCATTGTGCTGCTAAGGGCCTGATGACATAGATTTCATTGCTGAGTGATATTGCTTTGTAAGTAAATACCACAACTTCTTTATCCATTTTTCACTTTCTGCGATGTTGAACTTGTACTGTAAACGAGGTTCTTGTAAACAGAGGCGTCCCAAACTTTGGGGTGGCTGTGTCTTTTTGATTTTAATTTCCCTAAGCTATAGGACCATAAGTGGAAGTGCCCTAGGCTCTGTTGCTTTGTTTTTTAGATGTTTCAGGAAACACCATACACTTCTCCCGAGTGTCTGCTGGCAATTTACATCCCGCCCATCAGCATAACAAGGCTCCCAGTTCTCCATGGCCTGTCCTGCCTTTCTGGATTTTACACTTTTTTCAGATGGCCCTTTTGACTGGGGGGAAGTGAGACTTCATTGTAGTGCAGATTTCCTTTGCAAGCTTGCTTGGTTGGCCAAAAAGGGCGTATGTGTTTTTTCCTGAATATATTCAGGAAAAAACGCATACGCCCTTTTTGGCCAAGTGCATCATTGTGGACGTTCTGCCTCTTTTCCTATGCTTTCAATGCAATTCCAGTCTACCTCCTGAAATCGGTTTCCTGCAATTCTGCCCCGCTTTCAAGTCCTCTTGGCAGCCTTACTTCAGTATATTTTTGGACGATAGCTGTCATTTATAACTCTGCAGGTTTGTGAATTACAGTGCCCCTGAGCTCCTTTCTTCAACTCGCTTTCTTTTGAGCTGGCCGCAACACCGCAGGATGGCTTCAGGCCCTAATCTGGTTCCGGCACGGCACGCTGAGCCTTTGGTTAATTCCTCTTCCTGGTGGGAAATGAGAGTTAAATTTGCCCGTCCAGACACCTCCAGCTAGTCTCTCATTGGTTCTCGCTATTCCTGTTCATCTTCCGCAGAAATTGCAAACTGGGCCAAACAGGAGGTTAAAGGGACTGACTCTCCAAGTCGGGAGGGTGTTAGTAAAGCGTCTGGAATGTTGCACCCGAGTACCAGGGTACGAAAACTGAGACATATTTGAACACGTCTCCCGATCACATGGTTGATCATACTCTAGGTTCCACATGCATGTTTTAGCTGAAGGAAGAATACCTTAAACCTGGGTAGTTGAAACCCGTGGAATGGGTACCATGCAATATGACTTCAAAGGGTCTTCATTTGCTCACCGAACCTCTCCAATCCTATCACTGCTGCGTTTATGCCCCGGTACACATGCTTGATTCTCTTTCGGAGACATAGCAATCCATAGGTTTTAAGATACTTACTAGTCAGGTACATTCTTAGGCATTTAATATGCGGTGTTGAGTCCATTTCGTTGAGCAAGGAGTAGCTCTTGTCTATTCCATATTTGGCTTAAGGAACTTTATCTGTGCTCATTTCAATCTCTGGTTTTATGCAGCACCCCAACTCACCTTTACCCTTAAGCAAGCATAAGTTGGTTTTCTAAATTTGAGACCCTGTTCTGTTCTGTAATTCAGTTCCTGTGTAGCCAAGTTTACATTCCGTGTATTACTGATATCTTATGATGTTTCTTTTTCTGTGTGACTTATTTCAGTTAGAATCATCATACCTGAATCCACTCATTGTGCTGCTAAGGGCCTGATGACATAGATTTCATTGCTGAGTGATATTGCTTTGTAAGTAAATACCACAACTTCTTTATCCATTTTTCACTTTCTGCGATGTTGAACTTGTACTGTAAACGAGGTTCTTGTAAACAGAGGCGTCCCAAACTTTGGGGTGGCTGTGTCTTTTTGATTTTAATTTCCCTAAGCTATAGGACCATAAGTGGAAGTGCCCTAGGCTCTGTTGCTTTGTTTTTTAGATGTTTCAGGAAACACCATACACTTCTCCCGAGTGTCTGCTGGCAATTTACATCCCGCCCATCAGCATAACAAGGCTCCCAGTTCTCCATGGCCTGTCCTGCCTTTCTGGATTTTACACTTTTTTCAGATGGCCCTTTTGACTGGGGGGAAGTGAGACTTCATTGTAGTGCAGATTTCCTTTGCAAGCTTGCTTGGTTGGCCAAAAAGGGCGTATGCGTTTTTTCCTGAATATATTCAGGAAAAAACGCATACGCCCTTTTTGGCCAAGTGCATCATTGTGGACGTTCTGCCTCTTTTCCTATGCTTTCAATGCAATTCCAGTCTACCTCCTGAAATCGGTTTCCTGCAATTCTGCCCCGCTTTCAAGTCCTCTTGGCAGCCTTACTTCAGTATATTTTTGGACGATAGCTGTCATTTATAACTCTGCAGGTTTGTGAATTACAGTGCCCCTGAGCTCCTTTCTTCAACTCGCTTTCTTTTGAGCTGGCCGCAACACCGCAGGATGGCTTCAGGCCCTAATCTGGTTCCGGCACGGCACGCTGAGCCTTTGGTTAATTCCTCTTCCTGGTGGGAAATGAGAGTTAAATTTGCCCGTCCAGACACCTCCAGCTAGTCTCTCATTGGTTCTCGCTATTCCTGTTCATCTTCCGCAGAAATTGCAAACTGGGCCAAACAGGAGGTTAAAGGGACTGACTCTCCAAGTCGGGAGGGTGTTAGTAAAGCGTCTGGAATGTTGCACCCGAGTACCAGGGTACGAAAACTGAGACATATTTGAACACGTCTCCCGATCACATGGTTGATCATACTCTAGGTTCCACATGCATGTTTTAGCTGAAGGAAGAATACCTTAAACCTGGGTAGTTGAAACCCGTGGAATGGGTACCATGCAATATGACTTCAAAGGGTCTTCATTTGCTCACCGAACCTCTCCAATCCTATCACTGCTGCGTTTATGCCCCTGTACACATGCTTGATTCTCTTTCGGAGACATAGCAATCCATAGGTTTTAAGATACTTACTAGTCAGGTACATTCTTAGGCATTTAATATGCGGTGTTGAGTCCATTTCGTTGAGCAAGGAGTAGCTCTTGTCTATTCCATATTTGGCTTAAGGAACTTTATCTGTGCTCATTTCAATCTCTGGTTTTATGCAGCACCCCAACTCACCTTTCCCCTTAAGCAAGCATAAGTTGGTTTTCTAAATTTGAGACCCTGTTCTGTTCTGTAATTCAGTTCCTGTGTAGCCAAGTTTACATTCCGTGTATTACTGATATCTTATGATGTTTCTTTTTCTGTGTGACTTATTTCAGTTAGAATCATCATACCTGAATCCACTCATTGTGCTGCTAAGGGCCTGATGACATAGATTTCATTGCTGAGAGATATTGTTTTGTAAGTAAATACCACAACTTCTTTATCCATTTTTCACTTTCTGCGATGTTGAACTTGTACTGTAAACGAGGTTCTTGTAAACAGAGGCGTCCCAAACTTTGGGGTGGCTGTGTCTTTTTGATTTTAATTTCCCTAAGCTATAGGACCATAAGTGGAAGTGCCCTAGGCTCTGTTGCTTTGTTTTTTAGATGTTTCAGGAAACACCATACACTTCTCCCGAGTGTCTGTTGGCAATTTACATCCCGCCCATCAGCATAACAAGGCTCCCAGTTCTCCATGGCCTGTCCTGCCTTTCTGGATTTTACACTTTTTTCAGATGGCCCTTTTGACCGGGGGGAAGTGAGACTACATTGTAGTGCAGATTTCCTTTGCAACCTTGCTTGGTTGGCCAAAAAGGGCGTATGCGTTTTTTCCTGAATATATTCAGGAAAAAACGCATACGCCCTTTTTGGCCAAGTGCATCATTGTGGACGTTCTGCCTCTTTTCCTATGCTTTCAATGCAATTCCAGTCTACCTCCTGAAATCGGTTTCCTGCAATTCTGCCCCGCTTTCAAGTCCTCTTGGCAGCCTTACTTCAGTATATTTTTGGACGATAGCTGTCATTTATAACTCTGCAGGTTTGTGAATTACAGTGCCCCTGAGCTCCTTTCTTCAACTCGCTTTCTTTTGAGCTGGCCGCAACACCGCAGGATGGCTTCAGGCCCTAATCTGGTTCCGGCACGGCACGCTGAGCCTTTGGTTAATTCCTCTTCCTGGTGGGAAATGAGAGTTAAATTTGCCCGTCCAGACACCTCCAGCTAGTCTCTCATTGGTTCTCGCTATTCCTGTTCATCTTCCGCAGAAATTGCAAACTGGGCCAAACAGGAGGTTAAAGGGACTGACTCTCCAAGTCGGGAGGGTGTTAGTAAAGCGTCTGGAATGTTGCACCCGAGTACCAGGGTACGAAAACTGAGACATATTTGAACACGTCTCCCGATCACATGGTTGATCATACTCTAGGTTCCACATGCATGTTTTAGCTGAAGGAAGAATACCTTAAACCTGGGTAGTTGAAACCCGTGGAATGGGTACCATGCAATATGACTTCAAAGGGTCTTCATTTGCTCACCGAACCTCTCCAATCCTATCACTGCTGCGTTTATGCCCCTGTACACATGCTTGATTCTCTTTCGGAGACATAGCAATCCATAGGTTTTAAGATACTTACTAGTCAGGTACATTCTTAGGCATTTAATATGCGGTGTTGAGTCCATTTCGTTGAGCAAGGAGTAGCTCTTGTCTATTCCATATTTGGCTTAAGGAACTTTATCTGTGCTCATTTCAATCTCTGGTTTTATGCAGCACCCCAACTCACCTTTACCCTTAAGCAAGCATAAGTTGGTTTTCTAAATTTGAGACCCTGTTCTGTTCTGTAATTCAGTTCCTGTGTAGCCAAGTTTACATTCCGTGTATTACTGATATCTTATGATGTTTCTTTTTCTGTGTGACTTATTTCAGTTAGAATCATCATACCTGAATCCACTCATTGTGCTGCTAAGGGCCTGATGACATAGATTTCATTGCTGAGTGATATTGCTTTGTAAGTAAATACCACAACTTCTTTATCCATTTTTCACTTTCTGCGATGTTGAACTTGTACTGTAAACGAGGTTCTTGTAAACAGAGGCGTCCCAAACTTTGGGGTGGCTGTGTCTTTTTGATTTTAATTTCCCTAAGCTATAGGACCATAAGTGGAAGTGCCCTAGGCTCTGTTGCTTTGTTTTTTAGATGTTTCAGGAAACACCATACACTTCTCCCGAGTGTCTGTTGGCAATTTACATCCCGCCCATCAGCATAACAAGGCTCCCAGTTCTCCATGGCCTGTCCTGCCTTTCTGGATTTTACACTTTTTTCAGATGGCCCTTTTGACCGGGGGGAAGTGAGACTTCATTGTAGTGCAGATTTCCTTTGCAAGCTTGCTTGGTTGGCCAAAAAGGGCGTATGCGTTTTTTCCTGAATATATTCAGGAAAAAACGCATACGCCCTTTTTGGCCAAGTGCATCATTGTGGACGTTCTGCCTCTTTTCCTATGCTTTCAATGCAATTCCAGTCTACCTCCTGAAATCGGTTTCCTGCAATTCTGCCCCGCTTTCAAGTCCTCTTGGCAGCCTTACTTCAGTATATTTTTGGACGATAGCTGTCATTTATAACTCTGCAGGTTTGTGAATTACAGTGCCCCTGAGCTCCTTTCTTCAACTCGCTTTCTTTTGAGCTGGCCGCAACACCGCAGGATGGCTTCAGGCCCTAATCTGGTTCCGGCACGGCACGCTGAGCCTTTGGTTAATTCCTCTTCCTGGTGGGAAATGAGAGTTAAATTTGCCCGTCCAGACACCTCCAGCTAGTCTCTCATTGGTTCTCGCTATTCCTGTTCATCTTCCGCAGAAATTGCAAACTGGGCCAAACAGGAGGTTAAAGGGACTGACTCTCCAAGTCGGGAGGGTGTTAGTAAAGCGTCTGGAATGTTGCACCCGAGTACCAGGGTACGAAAACTGAGACATATTTGAACACGTCTCCCGATCACATGGTTGATCATACTCTAGGTTCCACATGCATGTTTTAGCTGAAGGAAGAATACCTTAAACCTGGGTAGTTGAAACCCGTGGAATGGGTACCATGCAATATGACTTCAAAGGGTCTTCATTTGCTCACCGAACCTCTCCAATCCTATCACTGCTGCGTTTATGCCCCTGTACACATGCTTGATTCTCTTTCGGAGACATAGCAATCCATAGGTTTTAAGATACTTACTAGTCAGGTACATTCTTAGGCATTTAATATGCGGTGTTGAGTCCATTTCGTTGAGCAAGGAGTAGCTCTTGTCTATTCCATATTTGGCTTAAGGAACTTTACCTGTGCTCATTTCAATCTCTGGTTTTATGCAGCACCCCAACTCACCTTTCCCCTTAAGCAAGCATAAGTTGGTTTTCTAAATTTGAGACCCTGTTCTGTTCTGTAATTCAGTTCCTGTGTAGCCAAGTTTACATTCCGTGTATTACTGATATCTTATGATGTTTCTTTTTCTGTGTGACTTATTTCAGTTAGAATCATCATACCTGAATCCACTCATTGTGCTGCTAAGGGCCTGATGACATAGATTTCATTGCTGAGTGATATTGCTTTGTAAGTAAATACCACAACTTCTTTATCCATTTTTCACTTTCTGCGATGTTGAACTTGTACGGTAAACGAGGTTCTTGTAAACAGAGGCGTCCCAAACTTTGGGGTGGCTGTGTCTTTTTGATTTTAATTTCCCTAAGCTATAGGACCATAAGTGGAAGTGCCCTAGGCTCTGTTGCTTTGTTTTTTAGATGTTTCAGGAAACACCATACACTTCTCCCGAGTGTCTGTTGGCAATTTACATCCCGCCCATCAGCATAACAAGGCTCCCAGTTCTCCATGGCCTGTCCTGCCTTTCTGGATTTTACACTTTTTTCAGATGGCCCTTTTGACCGGGGGGAAGTGAGACTTCATTGTAGTGCAGATTTCCTTTGCAAGCTTGCTTGGTTGGCCAAAAAGGGCGTATGCGTTTTTTCCTGAATATATTCAGGAAAAAACGCATACGCCCTTTTTGGCCAAGTGCATCATTGTGGACGTTCTGCCTCTTTTCCTATGCTTTCAATGCAATTCCAGTCTGCCTCCTGAAATCGGTTTCCTGCAATTCTGCCCCGCTTTCAAGTCCTCTTGGCAGCCTTACTTCAGTATATTTTTGGACGATAGCTGTCATTTATAACTCTGCAGGTTTGTGAATTACAGTGCCCCTGAGCTCCTTTCTTCAACTCGCTTTCTTTTGAGCTGGCCGCAACACCGCAGGATGGCTTCAGGCCCTAATCTGGTTCCGGCACGGCATGCTGAGCCTTTGGTTAATTCCTCTTCCTGGTGGGAAATGAGAGTTAAATTTGCCCGTCCAGACACCTTCCAGCTAGTCTCTCATTGGTTCTCGCTATTCCTGTTCATCTTCCGCAGAAATTGCAAACTGGGCCAAACAGGAGGTTAAAGGGACTGACTCTCCAAGTCGGGAGGGTGTTAGTAAAGCGTCTGGAATGTTGCACCCGAGTACCAGGGTACGAAAACTGAGACATATTTGAACACGTCTCCCGATCACATGGTTGATCATACTCTAGGTTCCACATGCATGTTTTAGCTGAAGGAAGAATACCTTAAACCTGGGTAGTTGAAACCCGTGGAATGGGTACCATGCAATATGACTTCAAAGGGTCTTCATTTGCTCACCGAACCTCTCCAATCCTATCACTGCTGCGTTTATGCCCCTGTACACATGCTTGATTCTCTTTCGGAGACATAGCAATCCATAGGTTTTAAGATACTTACTAGTCAGGTACATTCTTAGGCATTTAATATGCGGTGTTGAGTCCATTTCGTTGAGCAAGGAGTAGCTCTTGTCTATTCCATATTTGGCTTAAGGAACTTTATCTGTGCTCATTTCAATCTCTGGTTTTATGCAGCACCCCAACTCACCTTTCCCCTTAAGCAAGCATAAGTTGGTTTTCTAAATTTGAGACCCTGTTCTGTTCTGTAATTCAGTTCCTGTGTAGCCAAGTTTACATTCCGTGTATTACTGATATCTTATGATGTTTCTTTTTCTGTGTGACTTATTTCAGTTAGAATCATCATACCTGAATCCACTCATTGTGCTGCTAAGGGCCTGATGACATAGATTTCATTGCTGAGTGATATTGCTTTGTAAGTAAATACCACAACTTCTTTATCCATTTTTCACTTTCTGCGATGTTGAACTTGTACTGTAAACGAGGTTCTTGTAAACAGAGGCGTCCGAAACTTTGGAGTGGCTGTGTCTTTTTGATTTTAATTTCCCTAAGCTATAGGACCATAAGTGGAAGTGCCCTAGGCTCTGTTGCTTTGTTTTTTAGATGTTTCAGGAAACACCATACACTTCTCCCGAGTGTCTGTTGGCAATTTACATCCCGCCCATCAGCATAACAAGGCTCCCAGTTCTCCATGGCCTGTCCTGCCTTTCTGGATTTTACACTTTTTTCAGATGGCCCTTTTGACCGGGGGGAAGTGAGACTTCATTGTAGTGCAGATTTCCTTTGCAAGCTTGCTTGGTTGGCCAAAAAGGGCGTATGCGTTTTTTCCTGAATATATTCAGGAAAAAACGCATACGCCCTTTTTGGCCAAGTGCATCATTGTGGACGTTCTGCCTCTTTTCCTATGCTTTCAATGCAATTCCAGTCTGCCTCCTGAAATCGGTTTCCTGCAATTCTGTCCCGCTTTCAAGTCCTCTTGGCAGCCTTACTTCAGTATATTTTTGGACGATAGCTGTCATTTATAACTCTGCAGGTTTGTGAATTACAGTGCCCCTGAGCTCCTTTCTTCAACTCGCTTTCTTTTGAGCTGGCCGCAACACCGCAGGATGGCTTCAGGCCCTAATCTGGTTCCGGCACGGCACGCTGAGCCTTTGGTTAATTCCTCTTCCTGGTGGGAAATGAGAGTTAAATTTGCCCGTCCAGACACCTCCAGCTAGTCTCTCATTGGTTCTCGCTATTCCTGTTCATCTTCCGCAGAAATTGCAAACTGGGCCAAACAGGAGGTTAAAGGGACTGACTCTCCAAGTCGGGAGGGTGTTAGTAAAGCGTCTGGAATGTTGCACCCGAGTACCAGGGTACGAAAACTGAGACATATTTGAACACGTCTCCCGATCACATGGTTGATCATACTCTAGGTTCCACATGCATGTTTTAGCTGAAGGAAGAATACCTTAAACCTGGGTAGTTGAAACCCGTGGAATGGGTACCATGCAATATGACTTCAAAGGGTCTTCATTTGCTCACCGAACCTCTCCAATCCTATCACTGCTGCGTTTATGCCCCTGTACACATGCTTGATTCTCTTTCGGAGACATAGCAATCCATAGGTTTTAAGATACTTACTAGTCAGGTACATTCTTAGGCATTTAATATGCGGTGTTGAGTCCATTTCGTTGAGCAAGGAGTAGCTCTTGTCTATTCCATATTTGGCTTAAGGAACTTTATCTGTGCTCATTTCAATCTCTGGTTTTATGCAGCACCCCAACTCACCTTTCCCCTTAAGCAAGCATAAGTTGGTTTTCTAAATTTGAGACCCTGTTCTGTTCTGTAATTCAGTTCCTGTGTAGCCAAGTTTACATTCCGTGTATTACTGATATCTTATGATGTTTCTTTTTCTGTGTGACTTATTTCAGTTAGAATCATCATACCTGAATCCACTCATTGTGCTGCTAAGGGCCTGATGACATAGATTTCATTGCTGAGTGATATTGCTTTGTAAGTAAATACCACAACTTCTTTATCCATTTTTCACTTTCTGCGATGTTGAACTTGTACTGTAAACGAGGTTCTTGTAAACAGAGGCGTCCCAAACTTTGGGGTGGCTGTGTCTTTTTGATTTTAATTTCCCTAAGCTATAGGACCATAAGTGGAAGTGCCCTAGGCTCTGTTGCTTTGTTTTTTAGATGTTTCAGGAAACACCATACACTTCTCCCGAGTGTCTGTTGGCAATTTACATCCCGCCCATCAGCATAACAAGGCTCCCAGTTCTCCATGGCCTGTCCTGCCTTTCTGGATTTTACACTTTTTTCAGATGGCCCTTTTGACCGGGGGGAAGTGAGACTTCATTGTAGTGCAGATTTCCTTTGCAAGCTTGCTTGGTTGGCCAAAAGGGGCGTATGCGTTTTTTCCTGAATATATTCAGGAAAAAACGCATACGCCCTTTTTGGCCAAGTGCATCATTGTGGACGTTCTGCCTCTTTTCCTATGCTTTCAATGCAATTCCAGTCTACCTCCTGAAATCGGTTTCCTGCAATTCTGCCCCGCTTTCAAGTCCTCTTGGCAGCCTTACTTCAGTATATTTTTGGACGATAGCTGTCATTTATAACTCTGCAGGTTTGTGAATTACAGTGCCCCTGAGCTCCTTTCTTCAACTCGCTTTCTTTTGAGCTGGCCGCAACACCGCAGGATGGCTTCAGGCCCTAATCTGGTTCCGGCACGGCACGCTGAGCCTTTGGTTAATTCCTCTTCCTGGTGGGAAATGAGAGTTAAATTTGCCCGTCCAGACACCTCCAGCTAGTCTCTCATTGGTTCTCGCTATTCCTGTTCATCTTCCGCAGAAATTGCAAACTGGGCCAAACAGGAGGTTAAAGGGACTGACTCTCCAAGTCGGGAGGGTGTTAGTAAAGCGTCTGGAATGTTGCACCCGAGTACCAGGGTACGAAAACTGAGACATATTTGAACACGTCTCCCGATCACATGGTTGATCATACTCTAGGTTCCACATGCATGTTTTAGCTGAAGGAAGAATACCTTAAACCTGGGTAGTTGAAACCCGTGGAATGGGTACCATGCAATATGACTTCAAAGGGTCTTCATTTGCTCACCGAACCTCTCCAATCCTATCACTGCTGCGTTTATGCCCCTGTACACATGCTTGATTCTCTTTCGGAGACATAGCAATCCATAGGTTTTAAGATACTTACTAGTCAGGTACATTCTTAGGCATTTAATATGCGGTGTTGAGTCCATTTCGTTGAGCAAGGAGTAGCTCTTGTCTATTCCATATTTGGCTTAAGGAACTTTACCTGTGCTCATTTCAATCTCTGGTTTTATGCAGCACCCCAACTCACCTTTCCCCTTAAGCAAGCATAAGTTGGTTTTCTAAATTTGAGACCCTGTTCTGTTCTGTAATTCAGTTCCTGTGTAGCCAAGTTTACATTCCGTGTATTACTGATATCTTATGATGTTTCTTTTTCTGTGTGACTTATTTCAGTTAGAATCATCATACCTGAATCCACTCATTGTGCTGCTAAGGGCCTGATGACATAGATTTCATTGCTGAGTGATATTGCTTTGTAAGTAAATACCACAACTTCTTTATCCATTTTTCACTTTCTGCGATGTTGAACTTGTACGGTAAACGAGGTTCTTGTAAACAGAGGCGTCCCAAACTTTGGGGTGGCTGTGTCTTTTTGATTTTAATTTCCCTAAGCTATAGGACCATAAGTGGAAGTGCCCTAGGCTCTGTTGCTTTGTTTTTTAGATGTTTCAGGAAACACCATACACTTCTCCCGAGTGTCTGTTGGCAATTTACATCCCGCCCATCAGCATAACAAGGCTCCCAGTTCTCCATGGCCTGTCCTGCCTTTCTGGATTTTACACTTTTTTCAGATGGCCCTTTTGACCGGGGGGAAGTGAGACTTCATTGTAGTGCAGATTTCCTTTGCAAGCTTGCTTGGTTGGCCAAAAAGGGCGTATGCGTTTTTTCCTGAATATATTCAGGAAAAAACGCATACGCCCTTTTTGGCCAAGTGCATCATTGTGGACGTTCTGCCTCTTTTCCTATGCTTTCAATGCAATTCCAGTCTGCCTCCTGAAATCGGTTTCCTGCAATTCTGCCCCGCTTTCAAGTCCTCTTGGCAGCCTTACTTCAGTATATTTTTGGACGATAGCTGTCATTTATAACTCTGCAGGTTTGTGAATTACAGTGCCCCTGAGCTCCTTTCTTCAACTCGCTTTCTTTTGAGCTGGCCGCAACACTGCAGGATGGCTTCAGGCCCTAATCTGGTTCCGGCACGGCACGCTGAGCCTTTGGTTAATTCCTCTTCCTGGTGGGAAATGAGAGTTAAATTTGCCCGTCCAGACACCTTCCAGCTAGTCTCTCATTGGTTCTCGCTATTCCTGTTCATCTTCCGCAGAAATTGCAAACTGGGCCAAACAGGAGGTTAAAGGGACTGACTCTCCAAGTCGGGAGGGTGTTAGTAAAGCGTCTGGAATGTTGCACCCGAGTACCAGGGTACGAAAACTGAGACATATTTGAACACGTCTCCCGATCACATGGTTGATCATACTCTAGGTTCCACATGCATGTTTTAGCTGAAGGAAGAATACCTTAAACCTGGGTAGTTGAAACCCGTGGAATGGGTACCATGCAATATGACTTCAAAGGGTCTTCATTTGCTCACCGAACCTCTCCAATCCTATCACTGCTGCGTTTATGCCCCTGTACACATGCTTGATTCTCTTTCGGAGACATAGCAATCCATAGGTTTTAAGATACTTACTAGTCAGGTACATTCTTAGGCATTTAATATGCGGTGTTGAGTCCATTTCGTTGAGCAAGGAGTAGCTCTTGTCTATTCCATATTTGGCTTAAGGAACTTTATCTGTGCTCATTTCAATCTCTGGTTTTATGCAGCACCCCAACTCACCTTTCCCCTTAAGCAAGCATAAGTTGGTTTTCTAAATTTGAGACCCTGTTCTGTTCTGTAATTCAGTTCCTGTGTAGCCAAGTTTACATTCCGTGTATTACTGATATCTTATGATGTTTCTTTTTCTGTGTGACTTATTTCAGTTAGAATCATCATACCTGAATCCACTCATTGTGCTGCTAAGGGCCTGATGACATAGATTTCATTGCTGAGTGATATTGCTTTGTAAGTAAATACCACAACTTCTTTATCCATTTTTCACTTTCTGCGATGTTGAACTTGTACTGTAAACGAGGTTCTTGTAAACAGAGGCGTCCCAAACTTTGGGGTGGCTGTGTCTTTTTGATTTTAATTTCCCTAAGCTATAGGACCATAAGTGGAAGTGCCCTAGGCTCTGTTGCTTTGTTTTTTAGATGTTTCAGGAAACACCATACACTTCTCCCGAGTGTCTGTTGGCAATTTACATCCCGCCCATCAGCATAACAAGGCTCCCAGTTCTCCATGGCCTGTCCTGCCTTTCTGGATTTTACACTTTTTTCAGATGGCCCTTTTGACCGGGGGGAAGTGAGACTTCATTGTAGTGCAGATTTCCTTTGCAAGCTTGCTTGGTTGGCCAAAAAGGGCGTATGCGTTTTTTCCTGAATATATTCAGGAAAAAACGCATACGCCCTTTTTGGCCAAGTGCATCATTGTGGACGTTCTGCCTCTTTTCCTATGCTTTCAATGCAATTCCAGTCTACCTCCTGAAATCGGTTTCCTGCAATTCTGCCCCGCTTTCAAGTCCTCTTGGCAGCCTTACTTCAGTATATTTTTGGACGATAGCTGTCATTTATAACTCTGCAGGTTTGTGAATTACAGTGCCCCTGAGCTCCTTTCTTCAACTCGCTTTCTTTTGAGCTGGCCGCAACACCGCAGGATGGCTTCAGGCCCTAATCTGGTTCTGGCACGGCACGCTGAGCCTTTGGTTAATTCCTCTTCCTGGTGGGAAATGAGAGTTAAATTTGCCCGTCCAGACACCTCCAGCTAGTCTCTCATTGGTTCTCGCTATTCCTGTTCATCTTCCGCAGAAATTGCAAACTGGGCCAAACAGGAGGTTAAAGGGACTGACTCTCCAAGTCGGGAGGGTGTTAGTAAAGCGTCTGGAATGTTGCACCCGAGTACCAGGGTACGAAAACTGAGACATATTTGAACACGTCTCCCGATCACATGGTTGATCATACTCTAGGTTCCACATGCATGTTTTAGCTGAAGGAAGAATACCTTAAACCTGGGTAGTTGAAACCCGTGGAATGGGTACCATGCAATATGACTTCAAAGGGTCTTCATTTGCTCACCGAACCTCTCCAATCCTATCACTGCTGCGTTTATGCCCCTGTACACATGCTTGATTCTCTTTCGGAGACATAGCAATCCATAGGTTTTAAGATACTTACTAGTCAGGTACATTCTTAGGCATTTAATATGCGGTGTTGAGTCCATTTCGTTGAGCAAGGAGTAGCTCTTGTCTATTCCATATTTGGCTTAAGGAACTTTATCTGTGTTCATTTCAATCTCTGGTTTTATGCAGCACCCCAACTCACCTTTACCCTTAAGCAAGCATAAGTTGGTTTTCTAAATTTGAGACCCTGTTCTGTTCTGTAATTCAGTTCCTGTGTAGCCAAGTTTACATTCCGTGTATTACTGATATCTTATGATGTTTCTTTTTCTGTGTGACTTATTTCAGTTAGAATCATCATACCTGAATCCACTCATTGTGCTGCTAAGGGCCTGATGACATAGATTTCATTGCTGAGAGATATTGTTTTGTAAGTAAATACCACAACTTCTTTATCCATTTTTCACTTTCTGCGATGTTGAACTTGTACTGTAAACGAGGTGCTTGTAAACAGAGGCGTCCCAAACTTTGGGGTGGCTGTGTCTTTTTGATTTTAATTTCCCTAAGCTATAGGACCATAAGTGGAAGTGCCCTAGGCTCTGTTGCTTTGTTTTTTAGATGTTTCAGGAAACACCATACACTTCTCCCGAGTGTCTGTTGGCAATTTACATCCCGCCCATCAGCATAACAAGGCTCCCAGTTCTCCATGGCCTGTCCTGCCTTTCTGGATTTTACACTTTTTTCAGATGGCCCTTTTGACCGGGGGGAAGTGAGACTTCATTGTAGTGCAGATTTCCTTTGCAAGCTTGCTTGGTTGGCCAAAAAGGGCGTATGCGTTTTTTCCTGAATATATTCAGGAAAAAACGCATACGCCCTTTTTGGCCAAGTGCATCATTGTGGACGTTCTGCCTCTTTTCCTATGCTTTCAATGCAATTCCAGTCTGCCTCCTGAAATCGGTTTCCTGCAATTCTGCCCCGCTTTCAAGTCCTCTTGGCAGCCTTACTTCAGTATATTTTTGGACGATAGCTGTCATTTATAACTCTGCAGGTTTGTGAATTACAGTGCCCCTGAGCTCCTTTCTTCAACTCGCTTTCTTTTGAGCTGGCCGCAACACCGCAGGATGGCTTCAGGCCCTAATCTGGTTCCGGCACGGCACGCTGAGCCTTTGGTTAATTCCTCTTCCTGGTGGGAAATGAGAGTTAAATTTGCCCGTCCAGACACCTCCAGCTAGTCTCTCATTGGTTCTCGCTATTCCTGTTCATCTTCCGCAGAAATTGCAAACTGGGCCAAACAGGAGGTTAAAGGGACTGACTCTCCAAGTCGGGAGGGTGTTAGTAAAGCGTCTGGAATGTTGCACCCGAGTACCAGGGTACGAAAACTGAGACATATTTGAACACGTCTCCCGATCACATGGTTGATCATACTCTAGGTTCCACATGCATGTTTTAGCTGAAGGAAGAATACCTTAAACCTGGGTAGTTGAAACCCGTGGAATGGGTACCATGCAATATGACTTCAAAGGGTCTTCATTTGCTCACCGAACCTCTCCAATCCTATCACTGCTGCGTTTATGCCCCTGTACACATGCTTGATTCTCTTTCGGAGACATAGCAATCCATAGGTTTTAAGATACTTACTAGTCAGGTACATTCTTAGGCGTTTAATATGCGGTGTTGAGTCCATTTCGTTGAGCAAGGAGTAGCTCTTGTCTATTCCATATTTGGCTTAAGGAACTTTATCTGTGCTCATTTCAATCTCTGGTTTTATGCAGCACCCCAACTCACCTTTCCCCTTAAGCAAGCATAAGTTGGTTTTCTAAATTTGAGACCCTGTTCTGTTCTGTAATTCAGTTCCTGTGTAGCCAAGTTTACATTCCGTGTATTACTGATATCTTATGATGTTTCTTTTTCTGTGTGACTTATTTCAGTTAGAATCATCATACCTGAATCCACTCATTGTGCTGCTAAGGGCCTGATGACATAGATTTCATTGCTGAGTGATATTGCTTTGTAAGTAAATACCACAACTTCTTTATCCATTTTTCACTTTCTGCGATGTTGAACTTGTACTGTAAACGAGGTTCTTGTAAACAGAGGCGTCCCAAACTTTGGGGTGGCTGTGTCTTTTTGATTTTAATTTCCCTAAGCTATAGGACCATAAGTGGAAGTGCCCTAGGCTCTGTTGCTTTGTTTTTTAGATGTTTCAGGAAACACCATACACTTCTCCCGAGTGTCTGTTGGCAATTTACATCCCGCCCATCAGCATAACAAGGCTCCCAGTTCTCCATGGCCTGTCCTGCCTTTCTGGATTTTACACTTTTTTCAGATGGCCCTTTTGACCGGGGGGAAGTGAGACTTCATTGTAGTGCAGATTTCCTTTGCAAGCTTGCTTGGTTGGCCAAAAAGGGCGTATGCGTTTTTTCCTGAATATATTCAGGAAAAAACGCATACGCCCTTTTTGGCCAAGTGCATCATTGTGGACGTTCTGCCTCTTTTCCTATGCTTTCAATGCAATTCCAGTCTACCTCCTGAAATCGGTTTCCTGCAATTCTGCCCCGCTTTCAAGTCCTCTTGGCAGCCTTACTTCAGTATATTTTTGGACGATAGCTGTCATTTATAACTCTGCAGGTTTGTGAATTACAGTGCCCCTGAGCTCCTTTCTTCAACTCGCTTTCTTTTGAGCTGGCCGCAACACCGCAGGATGGCTTCAGGCCCTAATCTGGTTCTGGCACGGCACGCTGAGCCTTTGGTTAATTCCTCTTCCTGGTGGGAAATGAGAGTTAAATTTGCCCGTCCAGACACCTCCAGCTAGTCTCTCATTGGTTCTCGCTATTCCTGTTCATCTTCCGCAGAAATTGCAAACTGGGCCAAACAGGAGGTTAAAGGGACTGACTCTCCAAGTCGGGAGGGTGTTAGTAAAGCGTCTGGAATGTTGCACCCGAGTACCAGGGTACGAAAACTGAGACATATTTGAACACGTCTCCCGATCACATGGTTGATCATACTCTAGGTTCCACATGCATGTTTTAGCTGAAGGAAGAATACCTTAAACCTGGGTAGTTGAAACCCGTGGAATGGGTACCATGCAATATGACTTCAAAGGGTCTTCATTTGCTCACTGAACCTCTCCAATCCTATCACTGCTGCGTTTATGCCCCTGTACACATGCTTGATTCTCTTTCGGAGACATAGCAATCCATAGGTTTTAAGATACTTACTAGTCAGGTACATTCTTAGGCATTTAATATGCGGTGTTGAGTCCATTTCGTTGAGCAAGGAGTAGCTCTTGTCTATTCCATATTTGGCTTAAGGAACTTTATCTGTGTTCATTTCAATCTCTGGTTTTATGCAGCACCCCAACTCACCTTTACCCTTAAGCAAGCATAAGTTGGTTTTCTAAATTTGAGACCCTGTTCTGTTCTGTAATTCAGTTCCTGTGTAGCCAAGTTTACATTCCGTGTATTACTGATATCTTATGATGTTTCTTTTTCTGTGTGACTTATTTCAGTTAGAATCATCATACCTGAATCCACTCATTGTGCTGCTAAGGGCCTGATGACATAGATTTCATTGCTGAGAGATATTGTTTTGTAAGTAAATACCACAACTTCTTTATCCATTTTTCACTTTCTGCGATGTTGAACTTGTACTGTAAACGAGGTGCTTGTAAACAGAGGCGTCCCAAACTTTGGGGTGGCTGTGTCTTTTTGATTTTAATTTCCCTAAGCTATAGGACCATAAGTGGAAGTGCCCTAGGCTCTGTTGCTTTGTTTTTTAGATGTTTCAGGAAACACCATACACTTCTCCCGAGTGTCTGTTGGCAATTTACATCCCGCCCATCAGCATAACAAGGCTCCCAGTTCTCCATGGCCTGTCCTGCCTTTCTGGATTTTACACTTTTTTCAGATGGCCCTTTTGACCGGGGGGAAGTGAGACTTCATTGTAGTGCAGATTTCCTTTGCAAGCTTGCTTGGTTGGCCAAAAAGGGCGTATGCGTTTTTTCCTGAATATATTCAGGAAAAAACGCATACGCCCTTTTTGGCCAAGTGCATCATTGTGGACGTTCTGCCTCTTTTCCTATGCTTTCAATGCAATTCCAGTCTGCCTCCTGAAATCGGTTTCCTGCAATTCTGCCCCGCTTTCAAGTCCTCTTGGCAGCCTTACTTCAGTATATTTTTGGACGATAGCTGTCATTTATAACTCTGCAGGTTTGTGAATTACAGTGCCCCTGAGCTCCTTTCTTCAACTCGCTTTCTTTTGAGCTGGCCGCAACACCGCAGGATGGCTTCAGGCCCTAATCTGGTTCCGGCACGGCACGCTGAGCCTTTGGTTAATTCCTCTTCCTGGTGGGAAATGAGAGTTAAATTTGCCCGTCCAGACACCTCCAGCTAGTCTCTCATTGGTTCTCGCTATTCCTGTTCATCTTCCGCAGAAATTGCAAACTGGGCCAAACAGGAGGTTAAAGGGACTGACTCTCCAAGTCGGGAGGGTGTTAGTAAAGCGTCTGGAATGTTGCACCCGAGTACCAGGGTACGAAAACTGAGACATATTTGAACACGTCTCCCGATCACATGGTTGATCATACTCTAGGTTCCACATGCATGTTTTAGCTGAAGGAAGAATACCTTAAACCTGGGTAGTTGAAACCCGTGGAATGGGTACCATGCAATATGACTTCAAAGGGTCTTCATTTGCTCACCGAACCTCTCCAATCCTATCACTGCTGCGTTTATGCCCCTGTACACATGCTTGATTCTCTTTCGGAGACATAGCAATCCATAGGTTTTAAGATACTTACTAGTCAGGTACATTCTTAGGCGTTTAATATGCGGTGTTGAGTCCATTTCGTTGAGCAAGGAGTAGCTCTTGTCTATTCCATATTTGGCTTAAGGAACTTTATCTGTGCTCATTTCAATCTCTGGTTTTATGCAGCACCCCAACTCACCTTTCCCCTTAAGCAAGCATAAGTTGGTTTTCTAAATTTGAGACCCTGTTCTGTTCTGTAATTCAGTTCCTGTGTAGCCAAGTTTACATTCCGTGTATTACTGATATCTTATGATGTTTCTTCTTCTGTGTGACTTATTTCAGTTAGAATCATCATACCTGAATCCACTCATTGTGCTGCTAAGGGCCTGATGACATAGATTTCATTGCTGAGTGATATTGCTTTGTAAGTAAATACCACAACTTCTTTATCCATTTTTCACTTTCTGCGATGTTGAACTTGTACTGTAAACGAGGTTCTTGTAAACAGAGGCGTCCCAAACTTTGGGGTGGCTGTGTCTTTTTGATTTTAATTTCCCTAAGCTATAGGACCATAAGTGGAAGTGCCCTAGGCTCTGTTGCTTTGTTTTTTAGATGTTTCAGGAAACACCATACACTTCTCCCGAGTGTCTGTTGGCAATTTACATCCCGCCCATCAGCATAACAAGGCTCCCAGTTCTCCATGGCCTGTCCTGCCTTTCTGGATTTTACACTTTTTTCAGATAGCCCTTTTGACCGGGGGGAAGTGAGACTTCATTGTAGTGCAGATTTCCTTTGCAAGCTTGCTTGGTTGGCCAAAAAGGGCGTATGCGTTTTTTCCTGAATATATTCAGGAAAAAACGCATACGCCCTTTTTGGCCAAGTGCATCATTGTGGACGTTCTGCCTCTTTTCCTATGCTTTCAATGCAATTCCAGTCTGCCTCCTGAAATCGGTTTCCTGCAATTCTGCCCCGCTTTCAAGTCCTCTTGGCAGCCTTACTTCAGTATATTTTTGGACGATAGCTGTCATTTATAACTCTTCAGGTTTGTGAATTACAGTGCCCCTGAGCTCCTTTCTTCAACTCGCTTTCTTTTGAGCTGGCCGCAACACCGCAGGATGGCTTCAGGCCCTAATCTGGTTCCGGCACGGCACGCTGAGCCTTTGGTTAATTCCTCTTCCTGGTGGGAAATGAGAGTTAAATTTGCCCGTCCAGACACCTCCAGCTAGTCTCTCATTGGTTCTCGCTATTCCTGTTCATCTTCCGCAGAAATTGCAAACTGGGCCAAACAGGAGGTTAAAGGGACTGACTCTCCAAGTCGGGAGGGTGTTAGTAAAGCGTCTGGAATGTTGCACCCGAGTACCAGGGTACGAAAACTGAGACATATTTGAACACGTCTCCCGATCACATGGTTGATCATACTCTAGGTTCCACATGCATGTTTTAGCTGAAGGAAGAATACCTTAAACCTGGGTAGTTGAAACCCGTGGAATGGGTACCATGCAATATGACTTCAAAGGGTCTTCATTTGCTCACCGAACCTCTCCAATCCTATCACTGCTGCGTTTATGCCCCTGTACACATGCTTGATTCTCTTTCGGAGACATAGCAATCCATAGGTTTTAAGATACTTACTAGTCAGGTACATTCTTAGGCATTTAATATGCGGTGTTGAGTCCATTTCGTTGAGCAAGGAGTAGCTCTTGTCTATTCCATATTTGGCTTAAGGAACTTTATCTGTGCTCATTTCAATCTCTGGTTTTATGCAGCACCCCAACTCACCTTTCCCCTTAAGCAAGCATAAGTTGGTTTTCTAAATTTGAGACCCTGTTCTGTTCTGTAATTCAGTTCCTGTGTAGCCAAGTTTACATTCCGTGTATTACTGATATCTTATGATGTTTCTTTTTCTGTGTGACTTATTTCAGTTAGAATCATCATACCTGAATCCACTCATTGTGCTGCTAAGGGCCTGATGACATAGATTTCATTGCTGAGAGATATTGTTTTGTAAGTAAATACCACAACTTCTTTATCCATTTTTCACTTTCTGCGATGTTGAACTTGTACGCTAAACGAGGTTCTTGTAAACAGAGGCGTCCCAAACTTTGGGGTGGCTGTGTCTTTTTGATTTTAATTTCCCTAAGCTATAGGACCATAAGTGGAAGTGCCCTAGGCTCTGTTGCTTTGTTTTTTAGATGTTTCAGGAAACACCATACACTTCTCCCGAGTGTCTGTTGGCAATTTACATCCCGCCCATCAGCATAACAAGGCTCCCAGTTCTCCATGGCCTGTCCTGCCTTTCTGGATTTTACACTTTTTTCAGATGGCCCTTTTGACCGGGGGGATGTGAGATTTCATTGTAGTGCAGATTTCCTTTGCAAGCTTGCTTGGTTGGCCAAAAAGGGCGTATGCGTTTTTTCCTGAATATATTCAGGAAAAAACGCATACGCCCTTTTTGGCCAAGTGCATCATTGTGGACGTTCTGCCTCTTTTCCTATGCTTTCAATACAATTCCAGTCTACCTCCTGAAATCGGTTTCCTGCAATTCTGCCCCGCTTTCAAGTCCTCTTGGCAGCCTTACTTCAGTATATTTTTGGACGATAGCTGTCATTTATAACTCTGCAGGTTTGTGAATTACAGTGCCCCTGAGCTCCTTTCTTCAACTCGCTTTCTTTTGAGCTGGCCGCAACACCGCAGGATGGCTTCAGGCCCTAATCTGGTTCCGGCACGGCACGCTGAGCCTTTGGTTAATTCCTCTTCCTGGTGGGAAATGAGAGTTAAATTTGCCCGTCCAGACACCTCCAGCTAGTCTCTCATTGGTTCTCGCTATTCCTGTTCATCTTCCGCAGAAATTGCAAACTGGGCCAAACAGGAGGTTAAAGGGACTGACTCTCCAAGTCGGGAGGGTGTTAGTAAAGCGTCTGGAATGTTGCACCCGAGTACCAGGGTACGAAAACTGAGACATATTTGAACACGTCTCCCGATCACATGGTTGATCATACTCTAGGTTCCACATGCATGTTTTAGCTGAAGGAAGAATACCTTAAACCTGGGTAGTTGAAACCCGTGGAATGGGTACCATGCAATATGACTTCAAAGGGTCTTCATTTGCTCACCGAACCTCTCCAATCCTATCACTGCTGCGTTTATGCCCCTGTACACATGCTTGATTCTCTTTCGGAGACATAGCAATCCATAGGTTTTAAGATACTTACTAGTCAGGTACATTCTTAGGCATTTAATATGCGGTGTTGAGTCCATTTCGTTGAGCAAGGAGTAGCTCTTGTCTATTCCATATTTGGCTTAAGGAACTTTATCTGTGCTCATTTCAATCTCTGGTTTTATGCAGCACCCCAACTCACCTTTCCCCTTAAGCAAGCATAAGTTGGTTTTCTAAATTTGAGACCCTGTTCTGTTCTGTAATTCAGTTCCTGTGTAGCCAAGTTTACATTCCGTGTATTACTGATATCTTATGATGTTTCTTTTTCTGTGTGACTTATTTCAGTTAGAATCATCATACCTGAATCCACTCATTGTGCTGCTAAGGGCCTGATGACATAGATTTCATTGCTGAGAGATATTGTTTTGTAAGTAAATACCACAACTTCTTTATCCATTTTTCACTTTCTGCGATGTTGAACTTGTACTGTAAACGAGGTTCTTGTAAACAGAGGCGTCCCAAACTTTGGGGTGGCTGTGTCTTTTTGATTTTAATTTCCCTAAGCTATAGGACCATAAGTGGAAGTGCCCTAGGCTCTGTTGCTTTGTTTTTTAGATGTTTCAGGAAACACCATACACTTCTCCCGAGTGTCTGTTGGCAATTTACATCCCGCCCATCAGCATAACAAGGCTCCCAGTTCTCCATGGCCTGTCCTGCCTTTCTGGATTTTACACTTTTTTCAGATGGCCCTTTTGACCGGGGGGAAGTGAGACTACATTGTAGTGCAGATTTCCTTTGCAACCTTGCTTGGTTGGCCAAAAAGGGCGTATGCGTTTTTTCCTGAATATATTCAGGAAAAAACGCATACGCCCTTTTTGGCCAAGTGCATCATTGTGGACGTTCTGCCTCTTTTCCTATGCTTTCAATGCAATTCCAGTCTACCTCCTGAAATCGGTTTCCTGCAATTCTGCCCCGCTTTCAAGTCCTCTTGGCAGCCTTACTTCAGTATATTTTTGGACGATAGCTGTCATTTATAACTCTGCAGGTTTGTGAATTACAGTGCCCCTGAGCTCCTTTCTTCAACTCGCTTTCTTTTGAGCTGGCCGCAACACCGCAGGATGGCTTCAGGCCCTAATCTGGTTCCGGCACGGCACGCTGAGCCTTTGGTTAATTCCTCTTCCTGGTGGGAAATGAGAGTTAAATTTGCCCGTCCAGACACCTCCAGCTAGTCTCTCATTGGTTCTCGCTATTCCTGTTCATCTTCCGCAGAAATTGCAAACTGGGCCAAACAGGAGGTTAAAGGGACTGACTCTCCAAGTCGGGAGGGTGTTAGTAAAGCGTCTGGAATGTTGCACCCGAGTACCAGGGTACGAAAACTGAGACATATTTGAACACGTCTCCCGATCACATGGTTGATCATACTCTAGGTTCCACATGCATGTTTTAGCTGAAGGAAGAATACCTTAAACCTGGGTAGTTGAAACCCGTGGAATGGGTACCATGCAATATGACTTCAAAGGGTCTTCATTTGCTCACCGAACCTCTCCAATCCTATCACTGCTGCGTTTATGCCCCTGTACACATGCTTGATTCTCTTTCGGAGACATAGCAATCCATAGGTTTTAAGATACTTACTAGTCAGGTACATTCTTAGGCATTTAATATGCGGTGTTGAGTCCATTTCGTTGAGCAAGGAGTAGCTCTTGTCTATTCCATATTTGGCTTAAGGAACTTTATCTGTGCTCATTTCAATCTCTGGTTTTATGCAGCACCCCAACTCACCTTTCCCCTTAAGCAAGCATAAGTTGGTTTTCTAAATTTGAGACCCTGTTCTGTTCTGTAATTCAGTTCCTGTGTAGCCAAGTTTACATTCCGTGTATTACTGATATCTTATGATGTTTCTTTTTCTGTGTGACTTATTTCAGTTAGAATCATCATACCTGAATCCACTCATTGTGCTGCTAAGGGCCTGATGACATAGATTTCATTGCTGAGTGATATTGCTTTGTAAGTAAATACCACAACTTCTTTATCCATTTTTCACTTTCTGCGATGTTGAACTTGTACTGTAAACGAGGTTCTTGTAAACAGAGGCGTCCCAAACTTTGGGGTGGCTGTGTCTTTTTGATTTTAATTTCCCTAAGCTATAGGACCATAAGTGGAAGTGCCCTAGGCTCTGTTGCTTTGTTTTTTAGATGTTTCAGGAAACACCATACACTTCTCCCGAGTGTCTGCTGGCAATTTACATCCCGCCCATCAGCATAACAAGGCTCCCAGTTCTCCATGGCCTGTCCTGCCTTTCTGGATTTTACACTTTTTTCAGATGGCCCTTTTGACTGGGGGGAAGTGAGACTTCATTGTAGTGCAGATTTCCTTTGCAAGCTTGCTTGGTTGGCCAAAAAGGGCGTATGTGTTTTTTCCTGAATATATTCAGGAAAAAACGCATACGCCCTTTTTGGCCAAGTGCATCATTGTGGACGTTCTGCCTCTTTTCCTATGCTTTCAATGCAATTCCAGTCTACCTCCTGAAATCGGTTTCCTGCAATTCTGCCCCGCTTTCAAGTCCTCTTGGCAGCCTTACTTCAGTATATTTTTGGACGATAGCTGTCATTTATAACTCTGCAGGTTTGTGAATTACAGTGCCCCTGAGCTCCTTTCTTCAACTCGCTTTCTTTTGAGCTGGCCGCAACACCGCAGGATGGCTTCAGGCCCTAATCTGGTTCCGGCACGGCACGCTGAGCCTTTGGTTAATTCCTCTTCCTGGTGGGAAATGAGAGTTAAATTTGCCCGTCCAGACACCTCCAGCTAGTCTCTCATTGGTTCTCGCTATTCCTGTTCATCTTCCGCAGAAATTGCAAACTGGGCCAAACAGGAGGTTAAAGGGACTGACTCTCCAAGTCGGGAGGGTGTTAGTAAAGCGTCTGGAATGTTGCACCCGAGTACCAGGGTACGAAAACTGAGACATATTTGAACACGTCTCCCGATCACATGGTTGATCATACTCTAGGTTCCACATGCATGTTTTAGCTGAAGGAAGAATACCTTAAACCTGGGTAGTTGAAACCTGTGGAATGGGTACCATGCAATATGACTTCAAAGGGTCTTCATTTGCTCACCGAACCTCTCCAATCCTATCACTGCTGCGTTTATGCCCCTGTACACATGCTTGATTCTCTTTCGGAGACATAGCAATCCATAGGTTTTAAGATACTTACTAGTCAGGTACATTCTTAGGCATTTAATATGCGGTGTTGAGTCCATTTCGTTGAGCAAGGAGTAGCTCTTGTCTATTCCATATTTGGCTTAAGGAACTTTATCTGTGCTCATTTCAATCTCTGGTTTTATGCAGCACCCCAACTCACCTTTACCCTTAAGCAAGCATAAGTTGGTTTTCTAAATTTGAGACCCTGTTCTGTTCTGTAATTCAGTTCCTGTGTAGCCAAGTTTACATTCCGTGTATTACTGATATCTTATGATGTTTCTTTTTCTGTGTGACTTATTTCAGTTAGAATCATCATACCTGAATCCACTCATTGTGCTGCTAAGGGCCTGATGACATAGATTTCATTGCTGAGTGATATTGCTTTGTAAGTAAATACCACAACTTCTTTATCCATTTTTCACTTTCTGCGATGTTGAACTTGTACTGTAAACGAGGTTCTTGTAAACAGAGGCGTCCCAAACTTTGGGGTGGCTGTGTCTTTTTGATTTTAATTTCCCTAAGCTATAGGACCATAAGTGGAAGTGCCCTAGGCTCTGTTGCTTTGTTTTTTAGATGTTTCAGGAAACACCATACACTTCTCCCGAGTGTCTGTTGGCAATTTACATCCCGCCCATCAGCATAACAAGGCTCCCAGTTCTCCATGGCCTGTCCTGCCTTTCTGGATTTTACACTTTTTTCAGATGGCCCTTTTGACCGGGGGGAAGTGAGACTTCATTGTAGTGCAGATTTCCTTTGCAAGCTTGCTTGGTTGGCCAAAAAGGGCGTATGCGTTTTTTCCTGAATATATTCAGGAAAAAACGCATACGCCCTTTTTGGCCAAGTGCATCATTGTGGACGTTCTGCCTCTTTTCCTATGCTTTCAATGCAATTCCAGTCTACCTCCTGAAATCGGTTTCCTGCAATTCTGCCCCGCTTTCAAGTCCTCTTGGCAGCCTTACTTCAGTATATTTTTGGACGATAGCTGTCATTTATAACTCTGCAGGTTTGTGAATTACAGTGCCCCTGAGCTCCTTTCTTCAACTCGCTTTCTTTTGAGCTGGCCGCAACACCGCAGGATGGCTTCAGGCCCTAATCTGGTTCCGGCACGGCACGCTGAGCCTTTGGTTAATTCCTCTTCCTGGTGGGAAATGAGAGTTAAATTTGCCCGTCCAGACACCTCCAGCTAGTCTCTCATTGGTTCTCGCTATTCCTGTTCATCTTCCGCAGAAATTGCAAACTGGGCCAAACAGGAGGTTAAAGGGACTGACTCTCCAAGTCGGGAGGGTGTTAGTAAAGCGTCTGGAATGTTGCACCCGAGTACCAGGGTACGAAAACTGAGACATATTTGAACACGTCTCCCGATCACATGGTTGATCATACTCTAGGTTCCACATGCATGTTTTAGCTGAAGGAAGAATACCTTAAACCTGGGTAGTTGAAACCCGTGGAATGGGTACCATGCAATATGACTTCAAAGGGTCTTCATTTGCTCACCGAACCTCTCCAATCCTATCACTGCTGCGTTTATGCCCCGGTACACATGCTTGATTCTCTTTCGGAGACATAGCAATCCATAGGTTTTAAGATACTTACTAGTCAGGTACATTCTTAGGCATTTAATATGCGGTGTTGAGTCCATTTCGTTGAGCAAGGAGTAGCTCTTGTCTATTCCATATTTGGCTTAAGGAACTTTATCTGTGCTCATTTCAATCTCTGGTTTTATGCAGCACCCCAACTCACCTTTACCCTTAAGCAAGCATAAGTTGGTTTTCTAAATTTGAGACCCTGTTCTGTTCTGTAATTCAGTTCCTGTGTAGCCAAGTTTACATTCCGTGTATTACTGATATCTTATGATGTTTCTTTTTCTGTGTGACTTATTTCAGTTAGAATCATCATACCTGAATCCACTCATTGTGCTGCTAAGGGCCTGATGACATAGATTTCATTGCTGAGTGATATTGCTTTGTAAGTAAATACCACAACTTCTTTATCCATTTTTCACTTTCTGCGATGTTGAACTTGTACTGTAAACGAGGTTCTTGTAAACAGAGGCGTCCCAAACTTTGGGGTGGCTGTGTCTTTTTGATTTTAATTTCCCTAAGCTATAGGACCATAAGTGGAAGTGCCCTAGGCTCTGTTGCTTTGTTTTTTAGATGTTTCAGGAAACACCATACACTTCTCCCGAGTGTCTGCTGGCAATTTACATCCCGCCCATCAGCATAACAAGGCTCCCAGTTCTCCATGGCCTGTCCTGCCTTTCTGGATTTTACACTTTTTTCAGATGGCCCTTTTGACTGGGGGGAAGTGAGACTTCATTGTAGTGCAGATTTCCTTTGCAAGCTTGCTTGGTTGGCCAAAAAGGGCGTATGCGTTTTTTCCTGAATATATTCAGGAAAAAACGCATACGCCCTTTTTGGCCAAGTGCATCATTGTGGACGTTCTGCCTCTTTTCCTATGCTTTCAATGCAATTCCAGTCTACCTCCTGAAATCGGTTTCCTGCAATTCTGCCCCGCTTTCAAGTCCTCTTGGCAGCCTTACTTCAGTATATTTTTGGACGATAGCTGTCATTTATAACTCTGCAGGTTTGTGAATTACAGTGCCCCTGAGCTCCTTTCTTCAACTCGCTTTCTTTTGAGCTGGCCGCAACACCGCAGGATGGCTTCAGGCCCTAATCTGGTTCCGGCACGGCACGCTGAGCCTTTGGTTAATTCCTCTTCCTGGTGGGAAATGAGAGTTAAATTTGCCCGTCCAGACACCTCCAGCTAGTCTCTCATTGGTTCTCGCTATTCCTGTTCATCTTCCGCAGAAATTGCAAACTGGGCCAAACAGGAGGTTAAAGGGACTGACTCTCCAAGTCGGGAGGGTGTTAGTAAAGCGTCTGGAATGTTGCACCCGAGTACCAGGGTACGAAAACTGAGACATATTTGAACACGTCTCCCGATCACATGGTTGATCATACTCTAGGTTCCACATGCATGTTTTAGCTGAAGGAAGAATACCTTAAACCTGGGTAGTTGAAACCCGTGGAATGGGTACCATGCAATATGACTTCAAAGGGTCTTCATTTGCTCACCGAACCTCTCCAATCCTATCACTGCTGCGTTTATGCCCCTGTACACATGCTTGATTCTCTTTCGGAGACATAGCAATCCATAGGTTTTAAGATACTTACTAGTCAGGTACATTCTTAGGCATTTAATATGCGGTGTTGAGTCCATTTCGTTGAGCAAGGAGTAGCTCTTGTCTATTCCATATTTGGCTTAAGGAACTTTATCTGTGCTCATTTCAATCTCTGGTTTTATGCAGCACCCCAACTCACCTTTCCCCTTAAGCAAGCATAAGTTGGTTTTCTAAATTTGAGACCCTGTTCTGTTCTGTAATTCAGTTCCTGTGTAGCCAAGTTTACATTCCGTGTATTACTGATATCTTATGATGTTTCTTTTTCTGTGTGACTTATTTCAGTTAGAATCATCATACCTGAATCCACTCATTGTGCTGCTAAGGGCCTGATGACATAGATTTCATTGCTGAGAGATATTGTTTTGTAAGTAAATACCACAACTTCTTTATCCATTTTTCACTTTCTGCGATGTTGAACTTGTACTGTAAACGAGGTTCTTGTAAACAGAGGCGTCCCAAACTTTGGGGTGGCTGTGTCTTTTTGATTTTAATTTCCCTAAGCTATAGGACCATAAGTGGAAGTGCCCTAGGCTCTGTTGCTTTGTTTTTTAGATGTTTCAGGAAACACCATACACTTCTCCCGAGTGTCTGTTGGCAATTTACATCCCGCCCATCAGCATAACAAGGCTCCCAGTTCTCCATGGCCTGTCCTGCCTTTCTGGATTTTACACTTTTTTCAGATGGCCCTTTTGACCGGGGGGAAGTGAGACTACATTGTAGTGCAGATTTCCTTTGCAACCTTGCTTGGTTGGCCAAAAAGGGCGTATGCGTTTTTTCCTGAATATATTCAGGAAAAAACGCATACGCCCTTTTTGGCCAAGTGCATCATTGTGGACGTTCTGCCTCTTTTCCTATGCTTTCAATGCAATTCCAGTCTACCTCCTGAAATCGGTTTCCTGCAATTCTGCCCCGCTTTCAAGTCCTCTTGGCAGCCTTACTTCAGTATATTTTTGGACGATAGCTGTCATTTATAACTCTGCAGGTTTGTGAATTACAGTGCCCCTGAGCTCCTTTCTTCAACTCGCTTTCTTTTGAGCTGGCCGCAACACCGCAGGATGGCTTCAGGCCCTAATCTGGTTCCGGCACGGCACGCTGAGCCTTTGGTTAATTCCTCTTCCTGGTGGGAAATGAGAGTTAAATTTGCCCGTCCAGACACCTCCAGCTAGTCTCTCATTGGTTCTCGCTATTCCTGTTCATCTTCCGCAGAAATTGCAAACTGGGCCAAACAGGAGGTTAAAGGGACTGACTCTCCAAGTCGGGAGGGTGTTAGTAAAGCGTCTGGAATGTTGCACCCGAGTACCAGGGTACGAAAACTGAGACATATTTGAACACGTCTCCCGATCACATGGTTGATCATACTCTAGGTTCCACATGCATGTTTTAGCTGAAGGAAGAATACCTTAAACCTGGGTAGTTGAAACCCGTGGAATGGGTACCATGCAATATGACTTCAAAGGGTCTTCATTTGCTCACCGAACCTCTCCAATCCTATCACTGCTGCGTTTATGCCCCTGTACACATGCTTGATTCTCTTTCGGAGACATAGCAATCCATAGGTTTTAAGATACTTACTAGTCAGGTACATTCTTAGGCATTTAATATGCGGTGTTGAGTCCATTTCGTTGAGCAAGGAGTAGCTCTTGTCTATTCCATATTTGGCTTAAGGAACTTTATCTGTGCTCATTTCAATCTCTGGTTTTATGCAGCACCCCAACTCACCTTTACCCTTAAGCAAGCATAAGTTGGTTTTCTAAATTTGAGACCCTGTTCTGTTCTGTAATTCAGTTCCTGTGTAGCCAAGTTTACATTCCGTGTATTACTGATATCTTATGATGTTTCTTTTTCTGTGTGACTTATTTCAGTTAGAATCATCATACCTGAATCCACTCATTGTGCTGCTAAGGGCCTGATGACATAGATTTCATTGCTGAGTGATATTGCTTTGTAAGTAAATACCACAACTTCTTTATCCATTTTTCACTTTCTGCGATGTTGAACTTGTACTGTAAACGAGGTTCTTGTAAACAGAGGCGTCCCAAACTTTGGGGTGGCTGTGTCTTTTTGATTTTAATTTCCCTAAGCTATAGGACCATAAGTGGAAGTGCCCTAGGCTCTGTTGCTTTGTTTTTTAGATGTTTCAGGAAACACCATACACTTCTCCCGAGTGTCTGTTGGCAATTTACATCCCGCCCATCAGCATAACAAGGCTCCCAGTTCTCCATGGCCTGTCCTGCCTTTCTGGATTTTACACTTTTTTCAGATGGCCCTTTTGACCGGGGGGAAGTGAGACTTCATTGTAGTGCAGATTTCCTTTGCAAGCTTGCTTGGTTGGCCAAAAAGGGCGTATGCGTTTTTTCCTGAATATATTCAGGAAAAAACGCATACGCCCTTTTTGGCCAAGTGCATCATTGTGGACGTTCTGCCTCTTTTCCTATGCTTTCAATGCAATTCCAGTCTACCTCCTGAAATCGGTTTCCTGCAATTCTGCCCCGCTTTCAAGTCCTCTTGGCAGCCTTACTTCAGTATATTTTTGGACGATAGCTGTCATTTATAACTCTGCAGGTTTGTGAATTACAGTGCCCCTGAGCTCCTTTCTTCAACTCGCTTTCTTTTGAGCTGGCCGCAACACCGCAGGATGGCTTCAGGCCCTAATCTGGTTCCGGCACGGCACGCTGAGCCTTTGGTTAATTCCTCTTCCTGGTGGGAAATGAGAGTTAAATTTGCCCGTCCAGACACCTCCAGCTAGTCTCTCATTGGTTCTCGCTATTCCTGTTCATCTTCCGCAGAAATTGCAAACTGGGCCAAACAGGAGGTTAAAGGGACTGACTCTCCAAGTCGGGAGGGTGTTAGTAAAGCGTCTGGAATGTTGCACCCGAGTACCAGGGTACGAAAACTGAGACATATTTGAACACATCTCCCGATCACATGGTTGATCATACTCTAGGTTCCACATGCATGTTTTAGCTGAAGGAAGAATACCTTAAACCTGGGTAGTTGAAACCCGTGGAATGGGTACCATGCAATATGACTTCAAAGGGTCTTCATTTGCTCACCGAACCTCTCCAATCCTATCACTGCTGCATTTATGCCCCTGTACACATGCTTGATTCTCTTTCGGAGACATAGCAATCCATAGGTTTTAAGATACTTACTAGTCAGGTACATTCTTAGGCATTTAATATGCGGTGTTGAGTCCATTTCGTTGAGCAAGGAGTAGCTCTTGTCTATTCCATATTTGGCTTAAGGAACTTTACCTGTGCTCATTTCAATCTCTGGTTTTATGCAGCACCCCAACTCACCTTTCCCCTTAAGCAAGCATAAGTTGGTTTTCTAAATTTGAGACCCTGTTCTGTTCTGTAATTCAGTTCCTGTGTAGCCAAGTTTACATTCCGTGTATTACTGATATCTTATGATGTTTCTTTTTCTGTGTGACTTATTTCAGTTAGAATCATCATACCTGAATCCACTCATTGTGCTGCTAAGGGCCTGATGACATAGATTTCATTGCTGAGTGATATTGCTTTGTAAGTAAATACCACAACTTCTTTATCCATTTTTCACTTTCTGCGATGTTGAACTTGTACGGTAAACGAGGTTCTTGTAAACAGAGGCGTCCCAAACTTTGGGGTGGCTGTGTCTTTTTGATTTTAATTTCCCTAAGCTATAGGACCATAAGTGGAAGTGCCCTAGGCTCTGTTGCTTTGTTTTTTAGATGTTTCAGGAAACACCATACACTTCTCCCGAGTGTCTGTTGGCAATTTACATCCCGCCCATCAGCATAACAAGGCTCCCAGTTCTCCATGGCCTGTCCTGCCTTTCTGGATTTTACACTTTTTTCAGATGGCCCTTTTGACCGGGGGGAAGTGAGACTTCATTGTAGTGCAGATTTCCTTTGCAAGCTTGCTTGGTTGGCCAAAAAGGGCGTATGCGTTTTTTCCTGAATATATTCAGGAAAAAACGCATACGCCCTTTTTGGCCAAGTGCATCATTGTGGACGTTCTGCCTCTTTTCCTATGCTTTCAATGCAATTCCAGTCTGCCTCCTGAAATCGGTTTCCTGCAATTCTGCCCCGCTTTCAAGTCCTCTTGGCAGCCTTACTTCAGTATATTTTTGGACGATAGCTGTCATTTATAACTCTGCAGGTTTGTGAATTACAGTGCCCCTGAGCTCCTTTCTTCAACTCGCTTTCTTTTGAGCTGGCCGCAACACCGCAGGATGGCTTCAGGCCCTAATCTGGTTCCGGCACGGCATGCTGAGCCTTTGGTTAATTCCTCTTCCTGGTGGGAAATGAGAGTTAAATTTGCCCGTCCAGACACCTTCCAGCTAGTCTCTCATTGGTTCTCGCTATTCCTGTTCATCTTCCGCAGAAATTGCAAACTGGGCCAAACAGGAGGTTAAAGGGACTGACTCTCCAAGTCGGGAGGGTGTTAGTAAAGCATCTGGAATGTTGCACCCGAGTACCAGGGTACGAAAACTGAGACATATTTGAACACGTCTCCCGATCACATGGTTGATCATACTCTAGGTTCCACATGCATGTTTTAGCTGAAGGAAGAATACCTTAAACCTGGGTAGTTGAAACCCGTGGAATGGGTACCATGCAATATGACTTCAAAGGGTCTTCATTTGCTCACCGAACCTCTCCAATCCTATCACTGCTGCGTTTATGCCCCTGTACACATGCTTGATTCTCTTTCGGAGACATAGCAATCCATAGGTTTTAAGATACTTACTAGTCAGGTACATTCTTAGGCATTTAATATGCGGTGTTGAGTCCATTTCGTTGAGCAAGGAGTAGCTCTTGTCTATTCCATATTTGGCTTAAGGAACTTTATCTGTGCTCATTTCAATCTCTGGTTTTATGCAGCACCCCAACTCACCTTTCCCCTTAAGCAAGCATAAGTTGGTTTTCTAAATTTGAGACCCTGTTCTGTTCTGTAATTCAGTTCCTGTGTAGCCAAGTTTACATTCCGTGTATTACTGATATCTTATGATGTTTCTTTTTCTGTGTGACTTATTTCAGTTAGAATCATCATACCTGAATCCACTCATTGTGCTGCTAAGGGCCTGATGACATAGATTTCATTGCTGAGTGATATTGCTTTGTAAGTAAATACCACAACTTCTTTATCCATTTTTCACTTTCTGCGATGTTGAACTTGTACTGTAAACGAGGTTCTTGTAAACAGAGGCGTCCGAAACTTTGGAGTGGCTGTGTCTTTTTGATTTTAATTTCCCTAAGCTATAGGACCATAAGTGGAAGTGCCCTAGGCTCTGTTGCTTTGTTTTTTAGATGTTTCAGGAAACACCATACACTTCTCCCGAGTGTCTGTTGGCAATTTACATCCCGCCCATCAGCATAACAAGGCTCCCAGTTCTCCATGGCCTGTCCTGCCTTTCTGGATTTTACACTTTTTTCAGATGGCCCTTTTGACCGGGGGGAAGTGAGACTTCATTGTAGTGCAGATTTCCTTTGCAAGCTTGCTTGGTTGGCCAAAAAGGGCGTATGCGTTTTTTCCTGAATATATTCAGGAAAAAACGCATACGCCCTTTTTGGCCAAGTGCATCATTGTGGACGTTCTGCCTCTTTTCCTATGCTTTCAATGCAATTCCAGTCTGCCTCCTGAAATCGGTTTCCTGCAATTCTGTCCCGCTTTCAAGTCCTCTTGGCAGCCTTACTTCAGTATATTTTTGGACGATAGCTGTCATTTATAACTCTGCAGGTTTGTGAATTACAGTGCCCCTGAGCTCCTTTCTTCAACTCGCTTTCTTTTGAGCTGGCCGCAACACCGCAGGATGGCTTCAGGCCCTAATCTGGTTCCGGCACGGCACGCTGAGCCTTTGGTTAATTCCTCTTCCTGGTGGGAAATGAGAGTTAAATTTGCCCGTCCAGACACCTCCAGCTAGTCTCTCATTGGTTCTCGCTATTCCTGTTCATCTTCCGCAGAAATTGCAAACTGGGCCAAACAGGAGGTTAAAGGGACTGACTCTCCAAGTCGGGAGGGTGTTAGTAAAGCGTCTGGAATGTTGCACCCGAGTACCAGGGTACGAAAACTGAGACATATTTGAACACGTCTCCCGATCACATGGTTGATCATACTCTAGGTTCCACATGCATGTTTTAGCTGAAGGAAGAATACCTTAAACCTGGGTAGTTGAAACCCGTGGAATGGGTACCATGCAATATGACTTCAAAGGGTCTTCATTTGCTCACCGAACCTCTCCAATCCTATCACTGCTGCGTTTATGCCCCTGTACACATGCTTGATTCTCTTTCGGAGACATAGCAATCCATAGGTTTTAAGATACTTACTAGTCAGGTACATTCTTAGGCATTTAATATGCGGTGTTGAGTCCATTTCGTTGAGCAAGGAGTAGCTCTTGTCTATTCCATATTTGGCTCAAGGAACTTTATCTGTGCTCATTTCAATCTCTGGTTTTATGCAGCACCCCAACTCACCTTTCCCCTTAAGCAAGCATAAGTTGGTTTTCTAAATTTGAGACCCTGTTCTGTTCTGTAATTCAGTTCCTGTGTAGCCAAGTTTACATTCCGTGTATTACTGATATCTTATGATGTTTCTTTTTCTGTGTGACTTATTTCAGTTAGAATCATCATACCTGAATCCACTCATTGTGCTGCTAAGGGCCTGATGACATAGATTTCATTGCTGAGTGATATTGCTTTGTAAGTAAATACCACAACTTCTTTATCCATTTTTCACTTTCTGCGATGTTGAACTTGTACGATAAACGAGGTTCTTGTAAACAGAGGCGTCCCAAACTTTGGGGTGGCTGTGTCTTTTTGATTTTAATTTCCCTAAGCTATAGGACCATAAGTGGAAGTGCCCTAGGCTCTGTTGCTTTGTTTTTTAGATGTTTCAGGAAACACCATACACTTCTCCCGAGTGTCTGTTGGCAATTTACATCCCGCCCATCAGCATAACAAGGCTCCCAGTTCTCCATGGCCTGTCCTGCCTTTCTGGATTTTACACTTTTTTCAGATGGCCCTTTTGACCGGGGGGAAGTGAGACTTCATTGTAGTGCAGATTTCCTTTGCAAGCTTGCTTGGTTGGCCAAAAAGGGCGTATGCGTTTTTTCCTGAATATATTCAGGAAAAAACGCATACGCCCTTTTTGGCCAAGTGCATCATTGTGGACGTTCTGCCTCTTTTCCTATGCTTTCAATGCAATTCCAGTCTGCCTCCTGAAATCGGTTTCCTGCAATTCTGCCCCGCTTTCAAGTCCTCTTGGCAGCCTTACTTCAGTATATTTTTGGACGATAGCTGTCATTTATAACTCTGCAGGTTTGTGAATTACAGTGCCCCTGAGCTCCTTTCTTCAACTCGCTTTCTTTTGAGCTGGCCGCAACACCGCAGGATGGCTTCAGGCCCTAATCTGGTTCCGGCACGGCATGCTGAGCCTTTGGTTAATTCCTCTTCCTGGTGGGAAATGAGAGTTAAATTTGCCCGTCCAGACACCTTCCAGCTAGTCTCTCATTGGTTCTCGCTATTCCTGTTCATCTTCCGCAGAAATTGCAAACTGGGCCAAACAGGAGGTTAAAGGGACTGACTCTCCAAGTCGGGAGGGTGTTAGTAAAGCATCTGGAATGTTGCACCCGAGTACCAGGGTACGAAAACTGAGACATATTTGAACACGTCTCCCGATCACATGGTTGATCATACTCTAGGTTCCACATGCATGTTTTAGCTGAAGGAAGAATACCTTAAACCTGGGTAGTTGAAACCCGTGGAATGGGTACCATGCAATATGACTTCAAAGGGTCTTCATTTGCTCACCGAACCTCTCCAATCCTATCACTGCTGCGTTTATGCCCCTGTACACATGCTTGATTCTCTTTCGGAGACATAGCAATCCATAGGTTTTAAGATACTTACTAGTCAGGTACATTCTTAGGCATTTAATATGCGGTGTTGAGTCCATTTCGTTGAGCAAGGAGTAGCTCTTGTCTATTCCATATTTGGCTTAAGGAACTTTATCTGTGCTCATTTCAATCTCTGGTTTTATGCAGCACCCCAACTCACCTTTCCCCTTAAGCAAGCATAAGTTGGTTTTCTAAATTTGAGACCCTGTTCTGTTCTGTAATTCAGTTCCTGTGTAGCCAAGTTTACATTCCGTGTATTACTGATATCTTATGATGTTTCTTTTTCTGTGTGACTTATTTCAGTTAGAATCATCATACCTGAATCCACTCATTGTGCTGCTAAGGGCCTGATGACATAGATTTCATTGCTGAGTGATATTGCTTTGTAAGTAAATACCACAACTTCTTTATCCATTTTTCACTTTCTGCGATGTTGAACTTGTACTGTAAACGAGGTTCTTGTAAACAGAGGCGTCCGAAACTTTGGAGTGGCTGTGTCTTTTTGATTTTAATTTCCCTAAGCTATAGGACCATAAGTGGAAGTGCCCTAGGCTCTGTTGCTTTGTTTTTTAGATGTTTCAGGAAACACCATACACTTCTCCCGAGTGTCTGTTGGCAATTTACATCCCGCCCATCAGCATAACAAGGCTCCCAGTTCTCCATGGCCTGTCCTGCCTTTCTGGATTTTACACTTTTTTCAGATGGCCCTTTTGACCGGGGGGAAGTGAGACTTCATTGTAGTGCAGATTTCCTTTGCAAGCTTGCTTGGTTGGCCAAAAAGGGCGTATGCGTTTTTTCCTGAATATATTCAGGAAAAAACGCATACGCCCTTTTTGGCCAAGTGCATCATTGTGGACGTTCTGCCTCTTTTCCTATGCTTTCAATGCAATTCCAGTCTGCCTCCTGAAATCGGTTTCCTGCAATTCTGTCCCGCTTTCAAGTCCTCTTGGCAGCCTTACTTCAGTATATTTTTGGACGATAGCTGTCATTTATAACTCTGCAGGTTTGTGAATTACAGTGCCCCTGAGCTCCTTTCTTCAACTCGCTTTCTTTTGAGCTGGCCGCAACACCGCAGGATGGCTTCAGGCCCTAATCTGGTTCCGGCACGGCACGCTGAGCCTTTGGTTAATTCCTCTTCCTGGTGGGAAATGAGAGTTAAATTTGCCCGTCCAGACACCTCCAGCTAGTCTCTCATTGGTTCTCGCTATTCCTGTTCATCTTCCGCAGAAATTGCAAACTGGGCCAAACAGGAGGTTAAAGGGACTGACTCTCCAAGTCGGGAGGGTGTTAGTAAAGCGTCTGGAATGTTGCACCCGAGTACCAGGGTACGAAAACTGAGACATATTTGAACACGTCTCCCGATCACATGGTTGATCATACTCTAGGTTCCACATGCATGTTTTAGCTGAAGGAAGAATACCTTAAACCTGGGTAGTTGAAACCCGTGGAATGGGTACCATGCAATATGACTTCAAAGGGTCTTCATTTGCTCACCGAACCTCTCCAATCCTATCACTGCTGCGTTTATGCCCCTGTACACATGCTTGATTCTCTTTCGGAGACATAGCAATCCATAGGTTTTAAGATACTTACTAGTCAGGTACATTCTTAGGCATTTAATATGCGGTGTTGAGTCCATTTCGTTGAGCAAGGAGTAGCTCTTGTCTATTCCATATTTGGCTCAAGGAACTTTATCTGTGCTCATTTCAATCTCTGGTTTTATGCAGCACCCCAACTCACCTTTCCCCTTAAGCAAGCATAAGTTGGTTTTCTAAATTTGAGACCCTGTTCTGTTCTGTAATTCAGTTCCTGTGTAGCCAAGTTTACATTCCGTGTATTACTGATATCTTATGATGTTTCTTTTTCTGTGTGACTTATTTCAGTTAGAATCATCATACCTGAATCCACTCATTGTGCTGCTAAGGGCCTGATGACATAGATTTCATTGCTGAGTGATATTGCTTTGTAAGTAAATACCACAACTTCTTTATCCATTTTTCACTTTCTGCGATGTTGAACTTGTACTGTAAACGAGGTTCTTGTAAACAGAGGCGTCCCAAACTTTGGGGTGGCTGTGTCTTTTTGATTTTAATTTCCCTAAGCTATAGGACCATAAGTGGAAGTGCCCTAGGCTCTGTTGCTTTGTTTTTTAGATGTTTCAGGAAACACCATACACTTCTCCCGAGTGTCTGTTGGCAATTTACATCCCGCCCATCAGCATAACAAGGCTCCCAGTTCTCCATGGCCTGTCCTGCCTTTCTGGATTTTACACTTTTTTCAGATGGCCCTTTTGACCGGGGGGAAGTGAGACTTCATTGTAGTGCAGATTTCCTTTGCAAGCTTGCTTGGTTGGCCAAAAGGGGCGTATGCGTTTTTTCCTGAATATATTCAGGAAAAAACGCATACGCCCTTTTTGGCCAAGTGCATCATTGTGGACGTTCTGCCTCTTTTCCTATGCTTTCAATGCAATTCCAGTCTACCTCCTGAAATCGGTTTCCTGCAATTCTGCCCCGCTTTCAAGTCCTCTTGGCAGCCTTACTTCAGTATATTTTTGGACGATAGCTGTCATTTATAACTCTGCAGGTTTGTGAATTACAGTGCCCCTGAGCTCCTTTCTTCAACTCGCTTTCTTTTGAGCTGGCCGCAACACCGCAGGATGGCTTCAGGCCCTAATCTGGTTCCGGCACGGCACGCTGAGCCTTTGGTTAATTCCTCTTCCTGGTGGGAAATGAGAGTTAAATTTGCCCGTCCAGACACCTCCAGCTAGTCTCTCATTGGTTCTCGCTATTCCTGTTCATCTTCCGCAGAAATTGCAAACTGGGCCAAACAGGAGGTTAAAGGGACTGACTCTCCAAGTCGGGAGGGTGTTAGTAAAGCGTCTGGAATGTTGCACCCGAGTACCAGGGTACGAAAACTGAGACATATTTGAACACGTCTCCCGATCACATGGTTGATCATACTCTAGGTTCCACATGCATGTTTTAGCTGAAGGAAGAATACCTTAAACCTGGGTAGTTGAAACCCGTGGAATGGGTACCATGCAATATGACTTCAAAGGGTCTTCATTTGCTCACCGAACCTCTCCAATCCTATCACTGCTGCGTTTATGCCCCTGTACACATGCTTGATTCTCTTTCGGAGACATAGCAATCCATAGGTTTTAAGATACTTACTAGTCAGGTACATTCTTAGGCATTTAATATGCGGTGTTGAGTCCATTTCGTTGAGCAAGGAGTAGCTCTTGTCTATTCCATATTTGGCTTAAGGAACTTTACCTGTGCTCATTTCAATCTCTGGTTTTATGCAGCACCCCAACTCACCTTTCCCCTTAAGCAAGCATAAGTTGGTTTTCTAAATTTGAGACCCTGTTCTGTTCTGTAATTCAGTTCCTGTGTAGCCAAGTTTACATTCCGTGTATTACTGATATCTTATGATGTTTCTTTTTCTGTGTGACTTATTTCAGTTAGAATCATCATACCTGAATCCACTCATTGTGCTGCTAAGGGCCTGATGACATAGATTTCATTGCTGAGTGATATTGCTTTGTAAGTAAATACCACAACTTCTTTATCCATTTTTCACTTTCTGCGATGTTGAACTTGTACGGTAAACGAGGTTCTTGTAAACAGAGGCGTCCCAAACTTTGGGGTGGCTGTGTCTTTTTGATTTTAATTTCCCTAAGCTATAGGACCATAAGTGGAAGTGCCCTAGGCTCTGTTGCTTTGTTTTTTAGATGTTTCAGGAAACACCATACACTTCTCCCGAGTGTCTGTTGGCAATTTACATCCCGCCCATCAGCATAACAAGGCTCCCAGTTCTCCATGGCCTGTCCTGCCTTTCTGGATTTTACACTTTTTTCAGATGGCCCTTTTGACCGGGGGGAAGTGAGACTTCATTGTAGTGCAGATTTCCTTTGCAAGCTTGCTTGGTTGGCCAAAAAGGGCGTATGCGTTTTTTCCTGAATATATTCAGGAAAAAACGCATACGCCCTTTTTGGCCAAGTGCATCATTGTGGACGTTCTGCCTCTTTTCCTATGCTTTCAATGCAATTCCAGTCTGCCTCCTGAAATCGGTTTCCTGCAATTCTGCCCCGCTTTCAAGTCCTCTTGGCAGCCTTACTTCAGTATATTTTTGGACGATAGCTGTCATTTATAACTCTGCAGGTTTGTGAATTACAGTGCCCCTGAGCTCCTTTCTTCAACTCGCTTTCTTTTGAGCTGGCCGCAACACCGCAGGATGGCTTCAGGCCCTAATCTGGTTCCGGCACGGCACGCTGAGCCTTTGGTTAATTCCTCTTCCTGGTGGGAAATGAGAGTTAAATTTGCCCGTCCAGACACCTCCAGCTAGTCTCTCATTGGTTCTCGCTATTCCTGTTCATCTTCCGCAGAAATTGCAAACTGGGCCAAACAGGAGGTTAAAGGGACTGACTCTCCAAGTCGGGAGGGTGTTAGTAAAGCGTCTGGAATGTTGCACCCGAGTACCAGGGTACGAAAACTGAGACATATTTGAACACGTCTCCCGATCACATGGTTGATCATACTCTAGGTTCCACATGCATGTTTTAGCTGAAGGAAGAATACCTTAAACCTGGGTAGTTGAAACCCGTGGAATGGGTACCATGCAATATGACTTCAAAGGGTCTTCATTTGCTCACCGAACCTCTCCAATCCTATCACTGCTGCGTTTATGCCCCTGTACACATGCTTGATTCTCTTTCGGAGACATAGCAATCCATAGGTTTTAAGATACTTACTAGTCAGGTACATTCTTAGGCATTTAATATGCGGTGTTGAGTCCATTTCGTTGAGCAAGGAGTAGCTCTTGTCTATTCCATATTTGGCTTAAGGAACTTTACCTGTGCTCATTTCAATCTCTGGTTTTATGCAGCACCCCAACTCACCTTTCCCCTTAAGCAAGCATAAGTTGGTTTTCTAAATTTGAGACCCTGTTCTGTTCTGTAATTCAGTTCCTGTGTAGCCAAGTTTACATTCCGTGTATTACTGATATCTTATGATGTTTCTTTTTCTGTGTGACTTATTTCAGTTAGAATCATCATACCTGAATCCACTCATTGTGCTGCTAAGGGCCTGATGACATAGATTTCATTGCTGAGTGATATTGCTTTGTAAGTAAATACCACAACTTCTTTATCCATTTTTCACTTTCTGCGATGTTGAACTTGTACGGTAAACGAGGTTCTTGTAAACAGAGGCGTCCCAAACTTTGGGGTGGCTGTGTCTTTTTGATTTTAATTTCCCTAAGCTATAGGACCATAAGTGGAAGTGCCCTAGGCTCTGTTGCTTTGTTTTTTAGATGTTTCAGGAAACACCATACACTTCTCCCGAGTGTCTGTTGGCAATTTACATCCCGCCCATCAGCATAACAAGGCTCCCAGTTCTCCATGGCCTGTCCTGCCTTTCTGGATTTTACACTTTTTTCAGATGGCCCTTTTGACCGGGGGGAAGTGAGACTTCATTGTAGTGCAGATTTCCTTTGCAAGCTTGCTTGGTTGGCCAAAAAGGGCGTATGCGTTTTTTCCTGAATATATTCAGGAAAAAACGCATACGCCCTTTTTGGCCAAGTGCATCATTGTGGACGTTCTGCCTCTTTTCCTATGCTTTCAATGCAATTCCAGTCTGCCTCCTGAAATCGGTTTCCTGCAATTCTGCCCCGCTTTCAAGTCCTCTTGGCAGCCTTACTTCAGTATATTTTTGGACGATAGCTGTCATTTATAACTCTGCAGGTTTGTGAATTACAGTGCCCCTGAGCTCCTTTCTTCAACTCGCTTTCTTTTGAGCTGGCCGCAACACCGCAGGATGGCTTCAGGCCCTAATCTGGTTCCGGCACGGCACGCTGAGCCTTTGGTTAATTCCTCTTCCTGGTGGGAAATGAGAGTTAAATTTGCCCGTCCAGACACCTTCCAGCTAGTCTCTCATTGGTTCTCGCTATTCCTGTTCATCTTCCGCAGAAATTGCAAACTGGGCCAAACAGGAGGTTAAAGGGACTGACTCTCCAAGTCGGGAGGGTGTTAGTAAAGCGTCTGGAATGTTGCACCCGAGTACCAGGGTACGAAAACTGAGACATATTTGAACACGTCTCCCGATCACATGGTTGATCATACTCTAGGTTCCACATGCATGTTTTAGCTGAAGGAAGAATACCTTAAACCTGGGTAGTTGAAACCCGTGGAATGGGTACCATGCAATATGACTTCAAAGGGTCTTCATTTGCTCACCGAACCTCTCCAATCCTATCACTGCTGCGTTTATGCCCCTGTACACATGCTTGATTCTCTTTCGGAGACATAGCAATCCATAGGTTTTAAGATACTTACTAGTCAGGTACATTCTTAGGCATTTAATATGCGGTGTTGAGTCCATTTCGTTGAGCAAGGAGTAGCTCTTGTCTATTCCATATTTGGCTTAAGGAACTTTATCTGTGCTCATTTCAATCTCTGGTTTTATGCAGCACCCCAACTCACCTTTCCCCTTAAGCAAGCATAAGTTGGTTTTCTAAATTTGAGACCCTGTTCTGTTCTGTAATTCAGTTCCTGTGTAGCCAAGTTTACATTCCGTGTATTACTGATATCTTATGATGTTTCTTTTTCTGTGTGACTTATTTCAGTTAGAATCATCATACCTGAATCCACTCATTGTGCTGCTAAGGGCCTGATGACATAGATTTCATTGCTGAGTGATATTGCTTTGTAAGTAAATACCACAACTTCTTTATCCATTTTTCACTTTCTGCGATGTTGAACTTGTACTGTAAACGAGGTTCTTGTAAACAGAGGCGTCCCAAACTTTGGGGTGGCTGTGTCTTTTTGATTTTAATTTCCCTAAGCTATAGGACCATAAGTGGAAGTGCCCTAGGCTCTGTTGCTTTGTTTTTTAGATGTTTCAGGAAACACCATACACTTCTCCCGAGTGTCTGTTGGCAATTTACATCCCGCCCATCAGCATAACAAGGCTCCCAGTTCTCCATGGCCTGTCCTGCCTTTCTGGATTTTACACTTTTTTCAGATGGCCCTTTTGACCGGGGGGAAGTGAGACTTCATTGTAGTGCAGATTTCCTTTGCAAGCTTGCTTGGTTGGCCAAAAAGGGCGTATGCGTTTTTTCCTGAATATATTCAGGAAAAAACGCATACGCCCTTTTTGGCCAAGTGCATCATTGTGGACGTTCTGCCTCTTTTCCTATGCTTTCAATGCAATTCCAGTCTACCTCCTGAAATCGGTTTCCTGCAATTCTGCCCCGCTTTCAAGTCCTCTTGGCAGCCTTACTTCAGTATATTTTTGGACGATAGCTGTCATTTATAACTCTGCAGGTTTGTGAATTACAGTGCCCCTGAGCTCCTTTCTTCAACTCGCTTTCTTTTGAGCTGGCCGCAACACCGCAGGATGGCTTCAGGCCCTAATCTGGTTCCGGCACGGCACGCTGAGCCTTTGGTTAATTCCTCTTCCTGGTGGGAAATGAGAGTTAAATTTGCCCGTCCAGACACCTCCAGCTAGTCTCTCATTGGTTCTCGCTATTCCTGTTCATCTTCCGCAGAAATTGCAAACTGGGCCAAACAGGAGGTTAAAGGGACTGACTCTCCAAGTCGGGAGGGTGTTAGTAAAGCGTCTGGAATGTTGCACCCGAGTACCAGGGTACGAAAACTGAGACATATTTGAACACGTCTCCCGATCACATGGTTGATCATACTCTAGGTTCCACATGCATGTTTTAGCTGAAGGAAGAATACCTTAAACCTGGGTAGTTGAAACCCGTGGAATGGGTACCATGCAATATGACTTCAAGGGGTCTTCATTTGCTCACCGAACCTCTCCAATCCTATCACTGCTGCGTTTATGCCCCTGTACACATGCTTGATTCTCTTTCGGAGACATAGCAATCCATAGGTTTTAAGATACTTACTAGTCAGGTACATTCTTAGGCATTTAATATGCGGTGTTGAGTCCATTTCGTTGAGCAAGGAGTAGCTCTTGTCTATTCCATATTTGGCTTAAGGAACTTTATCTGTGCTCATTTCAATCTCTGGTTTTATGCAGCACCCCAACTCACCTTTCCCCTTAAGCAAGCATAAGTTGGTTTTCTAAATTTGAGACCCTGTTCTGTTCTGTAATTCAGTTCCTGTGTAGCCAAGTTTACATTCCGTGTATTACTGATATCTTATGATGTTTCTTTTTCTGTGTGACTTATTTCAGTTAGAATCATCATACCTGAATCCACTCATTGTGCTGCTAAGGGCCTGATGACATAGATTTCATTGCTGAGTGATATTGCTTTGTAAGTAAATACCACAACTTCTTTATCCATTTTTCACTTTCTGCGATGTTGAACTTGTACTGTAAACGAGGTTCTTGTAAACAGAGGCGTCCCAAACTTTGGGGTGGCTGTGTCTTTTTGATTTTAATTTCCCTAAGCTATAGGACCATAAGTGGAAGTGCCCTAGGCTCTGTTGCTTTGTTTTTTAGATGTTTCAGGAAACACCATACACTTCTCCCGAGTGTCTGTTGGCAATTTACATCCCGCCCATCAGCATAACAAGGCTCCCAGTTCTCCATGGCCTGTCCTGCCTTTCTGGATTTTACACTTTTTTCAGATGGCCCTTTTGACCGGGGGGAAGTGAGACTTCATTGTAGTGCAGATTTCCTTTGCAAGCTTGCTTGGTTGGCCAAAAAGGGCGTATGCGTTTTTTCCTGAATATATTCAGGAAAAAACGCATACGCCCTTTTTGGCCAAGTGCATCATTGTGGACGTTCTGCCTCTTTTCCTATGCTTTCAATGCAATTCCAGTCTGCCTCCTGAAATCGGTTTCCTGCAATTCTGCCCCGCTTTCAAGTCCTCTTGGCAGCCTTACTTCAGTATATTTTTGGACGATAGCTGTCATTTATAACTCTGCAGGTTTGTGAATTACAGTGCCCCTGAGCTCCTTTCTTCAACTCGCTTTCTTTTGAGCTGGCCGCAACACCGCAGGATGGCTTCAGGCCCTAATCTGGTTCCGGCACGGCACGCTGAGCCTTTGGTTAATTCCTCTTCCTGGTGGAAAATGAGAGTTAAATTTGCCCGTCCAGACACCTCCAGCTAGTCTCTCATTGGTTCTCGCTATTCCTGTTCATCTTCCGCAGAAATTGCAAACTGGGCCAAACAGGAGGTTAAAGGGACTGACTCTCCAAGTCGGGAGGGTGTTAGTAAAGCGTCTGGAATGTTGCACCCGAGTACCAGGGTACGAAAACTGAGACATATTTGAACACGTCTCCCGATCACATGGTTGATCATACTCTAGGTTCCACATGCATGTTTTAGCTGAAGGAAGAATACCTTAAACCTGGGTAGTTGAAACCCGTGGAATGGGTACCATGCAATATGACTTCAAAGGGTCTTCATTTGCTCACCGAACCTCTCCAATCCTATCACTGCTGCGTTTATGCCCCTGTACACATGCTTGATTCTCTTTCGGAGACATAGCAATCCATAGGTTTTAAGATACTTACTAGTCAGGTACATTCTTAGGCATTTAATATGCGGTGTTGAGTCCATTTCGTTGAGCAAGAGGTAGCTCTTGTCTATTCCATATTTGGCTTAAGGAACTTTATCTGTGCTCATTTCAATCTCTGGTTTTATGCAGCACCCCAACTCACCTTTACCCTTAAGCAAGCATAAGTTGGTTTTCTAAATTTGAGACCCTGTTCTGTTCTGTAATTCAGTTCCTGTGTAGCCAAGTTTACATTCCGTGTATTACTGATATCTTATGATGTTTCTTTTTCTGTGTGACTTATTTCAGTTAGAATCATCATACCTGAATCCACTCATTGTGCTGCTAAGGGCCTGATGACATAGATTTCATTGCTGAGTGATATTGCTTTGTAAGTAAATACCACAACTTCTTTATCCATTTTTCACTTTCTGCGATGTTGAACTTGTACTGTAAACGAGGTTCTTGTAAACAGAGGCGTCCCAAACTTTGGGGTGGCTGTGTCTTTTTGATTTTAATTTCCCTAAGCTATAGGACCATAAGTGGAAGTGCCCTAGGCTCTGTTGCTTTGTTTTTTAGATGTTTCAGGAAACACCATACACTTCTCCCGAGTGTCTGTTGGCAATTTACATCCCGCCCATCAGCATAACAAGGCTCCCAGTTCTCCATGGCCTGTCCTGCCTTTCTGGATTTTACACTTTTTTCAGATGGCCCTTTTGACCGGGGGGAAGTGAGACTTCATTGTAGTGCAGATTTCCTTTGCAAGCTTGCTTGGTTGGCCAAAAAGGGCGTATGCGTTTTTTCCTGAATATATTCAGGAAAAAACGCATACGCCCTTTTTGGCCAAGTGCATCATTGTGGACGTTCTGCCTCTTTTCCTATGCTTTCAATGCAATTCCAGTCTACCTCCTGAAATCGGTTTCCTGCAATTCTGCCCCGCTTTCAAGTCCTCTTGGCAGCCTTACTTCAGTATATTTTTGGACGATAGCTGTCATTTATAACTCTGCAGGTTTGTGAATTACAGTGCCCCTGAGCTCCTTTCTTCAACTCGCTTTCTTTTGAGCTGGCCGCAACACCGCAGGATGGCTTCAGGCCCTAATCTGGTTCCGGCACGGCACGCTGAGCCTTTGGTTAATTCCTCTTCCTGGTGGGAAATGAGAGTTAAATTTGCCCGTCCAGACACCTCCAGCTAGTCTCTCATTGGTTCTCGCTATTCCTGTTCATCTTCCGCAGAAATTGCAAACTGGGCCAAACAGGAGGTTAAAGGGACTGACTCTCCAAGTCGGGAGGGTGTTAGTAAAGCGTCTGGAATGTTGCACCCGAGTACCAGGGTACGAAAACTGAGACATATTTGAACACGTCTCCCGATCACATGGTTGATCATACTCTAGGTTCCACATGCATGTTTTAGCTGAAGGAAGAATACCTTAAACCTGGGTAGTTGAAACCCGTGGAATGGGTACCATGCAATATGACTTCAAAGGGTCTTCATTTGCTCACCGAACCTCTCCAATCCTATCACTGCTGCGTTTATGCCCCTGTACACATGCTTGATTCTCTTTCGGAGACATAGCAATCCATAGGTTTTAAGATACTTACTAGTCAGGTACATTCTTAGGCATTTAATATGCGGTGTTGAGTCCATTTCGTTGAGCAAGGAGTAGCTCTTGTCTATTCCATATTTGGCTTAAGGAACTTTATCTGTGCTCATTTCAATCTCTGGTTTTATGCAGCACCCCAACTCACCTTTACCCTTAAGCAAGCATAAGTTGGTTTTCTAAATTTGAGACCCTGTTCTGTTCTGTAATTCAGTTCCTGTGTAGCCAAGTTTACATTCCGTGTATTACTGATATCTTATGATGTTTCTTTTTCTGTGTGACTTATTTCAGTTAGAATCATCATACCTGAATCCACTCATTGTGCTGCTAAGGGCCTGATGACATAGATTTCATTGCTGAGTGATATTGCTTTGTAAGTAAATACCACAACTTCTTTATCCATTTTTCACTTTCTGCGATGTTGAACTTGTACTGTAAACGAGGTTCTTGTAAACAGAGGCGTCCCAAACTTTGGGGTGGCTGTGTCTTTTTGATTTTAATTTCCCTAAGCTATAGGACCATAAGTGGAAGTGCCCTAGGCTCTGTTGCTTTGTTTTTTAGATGTTTCAGGAAACACCATACACTTCTCCCGAGTGTCTGTTGGCAATTTACATCCCGCCCATCAGCATAACAAGGCTCCCAGTTCTCCATGGCCTGTCCTGCCTTTCTGGATTTTACACTTTTTTCAGATGGCCCTTTTGACCGGGGGGAAGTGAGACTTCATTGTAGTGCAGATTTCCTTTGCAAGCTTGCTTGGTTGGCCAAAAAGGGCGTATGCGTTTTTTCCTGAATATATTCAGGAAAAAACGCATACGCCCTTTTTGGCCAAGTGCATCATTGTGGACGTTCTGCCTCTTTTCCTATGCTTTCAATGCAATTCCAGTCTACCTCCTGAAATCGGTTTCCTGCAATTCTGCCCTGCTTTCAAGTCCTCTTGGCAGCCTTACTTCAGTATATTTTTGGACGATAGCTGTCATTTATAACTCTGCAGGTTTGTGAATTACAGTGCCCCTGAGCTCCTTTCTTCAACTCGCTTTCTTTTGAGCTGGCCGCAACACCGCAGGATGGCTTCAGGCCCTAATCTGGTTCCGGCACGGCACGCTGAGCCTTTGGTTAATTCCTCTTCCTGGTGGAAAATGAGAGTTAAATTTGCCCGTCCAGACACCTCCAGCTAGTCTCTCATTGGTTCTCGCTATTCCTGTTCATCTTCCGCAGAAATTGCAAACTGGGCCAAACAGGAGGTTAAAGGGACTGACTCTCCAAGTCGGGAGGGTGTTAGTAAAGCGTCTGGAATGTTGCACCCGAGTACCAGGGTACGAAAACTGAGACATATTTGAACACGTCTCCCGATCACATGGTTGATCATACTCTAGGTTCCACATGCATGTTTTAGCTGAAGGAAGAATACCTTAAACCTGGGTAGTTGAAACCCGTGGAATGGGTACCATGCAATATGACTTCAAAGGGTCTTCATTTGCTCACCGAACCTCTCCAATCCTATCACTGCTGCGTTTATGCCCCTGTACACATGCTTGATTCTCTTTCGGAGACATAGCAATCCATAGGTTTTAAGATACTTACTAGTCAGGTACATTCTTAGGCATTTAATATGCGGTGTTGAGTCCATTTCGTTGAGCAAGGAGTAGCTCTTGTCTATTCCATATTTGGCTTAAGGAACTTTATCTGTGCTCATTTCAATCTCTGGTTTTATGCAGCACCCCAACTCACCTTTCCCCTTAAGCAAGCATAAGTTGGTTTTCTAAATTTGAGACCCTGTTCTGTTCTGTAATTCAGTTCCTGTGTAGCCAAGTTTACATTCCGTGTATTACTGATATCTTATGATGTTTCTTTTTCTGTGTGACTTATTTCAGTTAGAATCATCATACCTGAATCCACTCATTGTGCTGCTAAGGGCCTGATGACATAGATTTCATTGCTGAGTGATATTGCTTTGTAAGTAAATACCACAACTTCTTTATCCATTTTTCACTTTCTGCGATGTTGAACTTGTACTGTAAACGAGGTTCTTGTAAACAGAGGCGTCCCAAACTTTGGGGTGGCTGTGTCTTTTTGATTTTAATTTCCCTAAGCTATAGGACCATAAGTGGAAGTGCCCTAGGCTCTGTTGCTTTGTTTTTTAGATGTTTCAGGAAACACCATACACTTCTCCCGAGTGTCTGTTGGCAATTTACATCCCGCCCATCAGCATAACAAGGCTCCCAGTTCTCCATGGCCTGTCCTGCCTTTCTGGATTTTACACTTTTTTCAGATGGCCCTTTTGACCGGGGGGAAGTGAGACTTCATTGTAGTGCAGATTTCCTTTGCAAGCTTGCTTGGTTGGCCAAAAAGGGCGTATGCGTTTTTTCCTGAATATATTCAGGAAAAAACGCATACGCCCTTTTTGGCCAAGTGCATCATTGTGGACGTTCTGCCTCTTTTCCTATGCTTTCAATGCAATTCCAGTCTGCCTCCTGAAATCGGTTTCCTGCAATTCTGCCCCGCTTTCAAGTCCTCTTGGCAGCCTTACTTCAGTATATTTTTGGACGATAGCTGTCATTTATAACTCTGCAGGTTTGTGAATTACAGTGCCCCTGAGCTCCTTTCTTCAACTCGCTTTCTTTTGAGCTGGCCGCAACACCGCAGGATGGCTTCAGGCCCTAATCTGGTTCCGGCACGGCACGCTGAGCCTTTGGTTAATTCCTCTTCCTGGTGGGAAATGAGAGTTAAATTTGCCCGTCCAGACACCTCCAGCTAGTCTCTCATTGGTTCTCGCTATTCCTGTTCATCTTCCGCAGAAATTGCAAACTGGGCCAAACAGGAGGTTAAAGGGACTGACTCTCCAAGTCGGGAGGGTGTTAGTAAAGCGTCTGGAATGTTGCACCCGAGTACCAGGGTACGAAAACTGAGACATATTTGAACACGTCTCCCGATCACATGGTTGATCATACTCTAGGTTCCACATGCATGTTTTAGCTGAAGGAAGAATACCTTAAACCTGGGTAGTTGAAACCCGTGGAATGGGTACCATGCAATATGACTTCAAAGGGTCTTCATTTGCTCACCGAACCTCTCCAATCCTATCACTGCTGCGTTTATGCCCCTGTACACATGCTTGATTCTCTTTCGGAGACATAGCAATCCATAGGTTTTAAGATACTTACTAGTCAGGTACATTCTTAGGCATTTAATATGCGGTGTTGAGTCCATTTCGTTGAGCAAGGAGTAGCTCTTGTCTATTCCATATTTGGCTTAAGGAACTTTATCTGTGCTCATTTCAATCTCTGGTTTTATGCAGCACCCCAACTCACCTTTCCCCTTAAGCAAGCATAAGTTGGTTTTCTAAATTTGAGACCCTGTTCTGTTCTGTAATTCAGTTCCTGTGTAGCCAAGTTTACATTCCGTGTATTACTGATATCTTATGATGTTTCTTTTTCTGTGTGACTTATTTCAGTTAGAATCATCATACCTGAATCCACTCATTGTGCTGCTAAGGGCCTGATGACATAGATTTCATTGCTGAGTGATATTGCTTTGTAAGTAAATACCACAACTTCTTTATCCATTTTTCACTTTCTGCGATGTTGAACTTGTACTGTAAACGAGGTTCTTGTAAACAGAGGCGTCCCAAACTTTGGGGTGGCTGTGTCTTTTTGATTTTAATTTCCCTAAGCTATAGGACCATAAGTGGAAGTGCCCTAGGCTCTGTTGCTTTGTTTTTTAGATGTTTCAGGAAACACCATACACTTCTCCCGAGTGTCTGTTGGCAATTTACATCCCGCCCATCAGCATAACAAGGCTCCCAGTTCTCCATGGCCTGTCCTGCCTTTCTGGATTTTACACTTTTTTCAGATGGCCCTTTTGACCGGGGGGAAGTGAGACTTCATTGTAGTGCAGATTTCCTTTGCAAGCTTGCTTGGTTGGCCAAAAAGGGCGTATGCGTTTTTTCCTGAATATATTCAGGAAAAAACGCATACGCCCTTTTTGGCCAAGTGCATCATTGTGGACGTTCTGCCTCCTTTCCCTATGCTTTCAATGCAATTCCAGTCTGCCTCCTGAAATCGGTTTCCTGCAATTCTGCCCCGCTTTCAAGTCCTCTTGGCAGCCTTACTTCAGTATATTTTTGGACGATAGCTGTCATTTATAACTCTGCAGGTTTGTGAATTACAGTGCCCCTGAGCTCCTTTCTTCAACTCGCTTTCTTTTGAGCTGGCCGCAACACCGCAGGATGGCTTCAGGCCCTAATCTGGTTCCGGCACGGCACGCTGAGCCTTTGGTTAATTCCTCTTCCTGGTGGGAAATGAGAGTTAAATTTGCCCGTCCAGACACCTCCAGCTAGTCTCTCATTGGTTCTCGCTATTCCTGTTCATCTTCCGCAGAAATTGCAAACTGGGCCAAACAGGAGGTTAAAGGGACTGACTCTCCAAGTCGGGAGGGTGTTAGTAAAGCGTCTGGAATGTTGCACCCGAGTACCAGGGTACGAAAACTGAGACATATTTGAACACGTCTCCCGATCACATGGTTGATCATACTCTAGGTTCCACATGCATGTTTTAGCTGAAGGAAGAATACCTTAAACCTGGGTAGTTGAAACCCGTGGAATGGGTACCATGCAATATGACTTCAAAGGGTCTTCATTTGCTCACCGAACCTCTCCAATCCTATCACTGCTGCGTTTATGCCCCTGTACACATGCTTGATTCTCTTTCGGAGACATAGCAATCCATAGGTTTTAAGATACTTACTAGTCAGGTACATTCTTAGGCATTTAATATGCGGTGTTGAGTCCATTTCGTTGAGCAAGGAGTAGCTCTTGTCTATTCCATATTTGGCTTAAGGAACTTTATCTGTGCTCATTTCAATCTCTGGTTTTATGCAGCACCCCAACTCACCTTTCCCCTTAAGCAAGCATAAGTTGGTTTTCTAAATTTGAGACCCTGTTCTGTTCTGTAATTCAGTTCCTGTGTAGCCAAGTTTACATTCCGTGTATTACTGATATCTTATGATGTTTCTTTTTCTGTGTGACTTATTTCAGTTAGAATCATCATACCTGAATCCACTCATTGTGCTGCTAAGGGCCTGATGACATAGATTTCATTGCTGAGTGATATTGCTTTGTAAGTAAATACCACAACTTCTTTATCCATTTTTCACTTTCTGCGATGTTGAACTTGTACTGTAAACGAGGTTCTTGTAAACAGAGGCGTCCCAAACTTTGGGGTGGCTGTGTCTTTTTGATTTTAATTTCCCTAAGCTATAGGACCATAAGTGGAAGTGCCCTAGGCTCTGTTGCTTTGTTTTTTAGATGTTTCAGGAAACACCATACACTTCTCCCGAGTGTCTGTTGGCAATTTACATCCCGCCCATCAGCATAACAAGGCTCCCAGTTCTCCATGGCCTGTCCTGCCTTTCTGGATTTTACACTTTTTTCAGATGGCCCTTTTGACCTGGGGGAAGTGAGACTTCATTGTAGTGCAGATTTCCTTTGCAAGCTTGCTTGGTTGGCCAAAAAGGGCGTATGCGTTTTTTCCTGAATATATTCAGGAAAAAACGCATACGCCCTTTTTGGCCAAGTGCATCATTGTGGACGTTCTGCCTCTTTTCCTATGCTTTCAATGCAATTCCAGTCTGCCTCCTGAAATCGGTTTCCTGCAATTCTGCCCTGCTTTCAAGTCCTCTTGGCAGCCTTACTTCAGTATATTTTTGGACGATAGCTGTCATTTATAACTCTGCAGGTTTGTGAATTACAGTGCCCCTGAGCTCCTTTCTTCAACTCGCTTTCTTTTGAGCTGGCCGCAACACCGCAGGATGGCTTCAGGCCCTAATCTGTTTCCGGCATGGCACGCTGAGCCTTTGGTTAATTCCTCTTCCTGGTGGAAAATGAGAGTTAAATTTGCCCGTCCAGACACCTCCAGCTAGTCTCTCATTGGTTCTCGCTATTCCTGTTCATCTTCCGCAGAAATTGCAAACTGGGCCAAACAGGAGGTTAAAGGGACTGACTCTCCAAGTCGGGAGGGTGTTAGTAAAGCGTCTGGAATGTTGCACCCGAGTACCAGGGTACGAAAACTGAGACATATTTGAACACGTCTCCCGATCACATGGTTGATCATACTCTAGGTTCCACATGCATGTTTTAGCTGAAGGAAGAATACCTTAAACCTGGGTAGTTGAAACCCGTGGAATGGGTACCATGCAATATGACTTCAAAGGGTCTTCATTTGCTCACCGAACCTCTCCAATCCTATCACTGCTGCGTTTATGCCCCTGTACACATGCTTGATTCTCTTTCGGAGACATAGCAATCCATAGGTTTTAAGATACTTACTAGTCAGGTACATTCTTAGGCATTTAATATGCGGTGTTGAGTCCATTTCGTTGAGCAAGGAGTAGCTCTTGTCTATTCCATATTTGGCTTAAGGAACTTTATCTGTGCTCATTTCAATCTCTGGTTTTATGCAGCACCCCAACTCACCTTTCCCCTTAAGCAAGCATAAGTTGGTTTTCTAAATTTGAGACCCTGTTCTGTTCTGTAATTCAGTTCCTGTGTAGCCAAGTTTACATTCCGTGTATTACTGATATCTTATGATGTTTCTTTTTCTGTGTGACTTATTTCAGTTAGAATCATCATACCTGAATCCACTCATTGTGCTGCTAAGGGCCTGATGACATAGATTTCATTGCTGAGTGATATTGCTTTGTAAGTAAATACCACAACTTCTTTATCCATTTTTCACTTTCTGCGATGTTGAACTTGTACTGTAAACGAGGTTCTTGTAAACAGAGGCGTCCCAAACTTTGGGGTGGCTGTGTCTTTTTGATTTTAATTTCCCTAAGCTATAGGACCATAAGTGGAAGTGCCCTAGGCTCTGTTGCTTTGTTTTTTAGATGTTTCAGGAAACACCATACACTTCTCCCGAGTGTCTGTTGGCAATTTACATCCCGCCCATCAGCATAACAAGGCTCCCAGTTCTCCATGGCCTGTCCTGCCTTTCTGGATTTTACACTTTTTTCAGATGGCCCTTTTGACCGGGGGGAAGTGAGACTTCATTGTAGTGCAGATTTCCTTTGCAAGCTTGCTTGGTTGGCCAAAAAGGGCGTATGCGTTTTTTCCTGAATATATTCAGGAAAAAACGCATACGCCCTTTTTGGCCAAGTGCATCATTGTGGACGTTCTGCCTCTTTTCCTATGCTTTCAATGCAATTCCAGTCTACCTCCTGAAATCGGTTTCCTGCAATTCTGCCCCGCTTTCAAGTCCTCTTGGCAGCCTTACTTCAGTATATTTTTGGACGATAGCTGTCATTTATAACTCTGCAGGTTTGTGAATTACAGTGCCCCTGAGCTCCTTTCTTCAACTCGCTTTCTTTTGAGCTGGCCGCAACACCGCAGGATGGCTTCAGGCCCTAATCTGGTTCCGGCACGGCACGCTGAGCCTTTGGTTAATTCCTCTTCCTGGTGGGAAATGAGAGTTAAATTTGCCCGTCCAGACACCTCCAGCTAGTCTCTCATTGGTTCTCGCTATTCCTGTTCATCTTCCGCAGAAATTGCAAACTGGGCCAAACAGGAGGTTAAAGGGACTGACTCTCCAAGTCGGGAGGGTGTTAGTAAAGCGTCTGGAATGTTGCACCCGAGTACCAGGGTACGAAAACTGAGACATATTTGAACACGTCTCCCGATCACATGGTTGATCATACTCTAGGTTCCACATGCATGTTTTAGCTGAAGGAAGAATACCTTAAACCTGGGTAGTTGAAACCCGTGGAATGGGTACCATGCAATATGACTTCAAGGGGTCTTCATTTGCTCACCGAACCTCTCCAATCCTATCACTGCTGCGTTTATGCCCCTGTACACATGCTTGATTCTCTTTCGGAGACATAGCAATCCATAGGTTTTAAGATACTTACTAGTCAGGTACATTCTTAGGCATTTAATATGCGGTGTTGAGTCCATTTCGTTGAGCAAGGAGTAGCTCTTGTCTATTCCATATTTGGCTTAAGGAACTTTATCTGTGCTCATTTCAATCTCTGGTTTTATGCAGCACCCCAACTCACCTTTCCCCTTAAGCAAGCATAAGTTGGTTTTCTAAATTTGAGACCCTGTTCTGTTCTGTAATTCAGTTCCTGTGTAGCCAAGTTTACATTCCGTGTATTACTGATATCTTATGATGTTTCTTTTTCTGTGTGACTTATTTCAGTTAGAATCATCATACCTGAATCCACTCATTGTGCTGCTAAGGGCCTGATGACATAGATTTCATTGCTGAGTGATATTGCTTTGTAAGTAAATACCACAACTTCTTTATCCATTTTTCACTTTCTGCGATGTTGAACTTGTACTGTAAACGAGGTTCTTGTAAACAGAGGCGTCCCAAACTTTGGGGTGGCTGTGTCTTTTTGATTTTAATTTCCCTAAGCTATAGGACCATAAGTGGAAGTGCCCTAGGCTCTGTTGCTTTGTTTTTTAGATGTTTCAGGAAACACCATACACTTCTCCCGAGTGTCTGTTGGCAATTTACATCCCGCCCATCAGCATAACAAGGCTCCCAGTTCTCCATGGCCTGTCCTGCCTTTCTGGATTTTACACTTTTTTCAGATGGCCCTTTTGACCGGGGGGAAGTGAGACTTCATTGTAGTGCAGATTTCCTTTGCAAGCTTGCTTGGTTGGCCAAAAAGGGCGTATGCGTTTTTTCCTGAATATATTCAGGAAAAAACGCATACGCCCTTTTTGGCCAAGTGCATCATTGTGGACGTTCTGCCTCTTTTCCTATGCTTTCAATGCAATTCCAGTCTGCCTCCTGAAATCGGTTTCCTGCAATTCTGCCCCGCTTTCAAGTCCTCTTGGCAGCCTTACTTCAGTATATTTTTGGACGATAGCTGTCATTTATAACTCTGCAGGTTTGTGAATTACAGTGCCCCTGAGCTCCTTTCTTCAACTCGCTTTCTTTTGAGCTGGCCGCAACACCGCAGGATGGCTTCAGGCCCTAATCTGGTTCCGGCACGGCACGCTGAGCCTTTGGTTAATTCCTCTTCCTGGTGGAAAATGAGAGTTAAATTTGCCCGTCCAGACACCTCCAGCTAGTCTCTCATTGGTTCTCGCTATTCCTGTTCATCTTCCGCAGAAATTGCAAACTGGGCCAAACAGGAGGTTAAAGGGACTGACTCTCCAAGTCGGGAGGGTGTTAGTAAAGCGTCTGGAATGTTGCACCCGAGTACCAGGGTACGAAAACTGAGACATATTTGAACACGTCTCCCGATCACATGGTTGATCATACTCTAGGTTCCACATGCATGTTTTAGCTGAAGGAAGAATACCTTAAACCTGGGTAGTTGAAACCCGTGGAATGGGTACCATGCAATATGACTTCAAAGGGTCTTCATTTGCTCACCGAACCTCTCCAATCCTATCACTGCTGCGTTTATGCCCCTGTACACATGCTTGATTCTCTTTCGGAGACATAGCAATCCATAGGTTTTAAGATACTTACTAGTCAGGTACATTCTTAGGCATTTAATATGCGGTGTTGAGTCCATTTCGTTGAGCAAGGAGTAGCTCTTGTCTATTCCATATTTGGCTTAAGGAACTTTATCTGTGCTCATTTCAATCTCTGGTTTTATGCAGCACCCCAACTCACCTTTCCCCTTAAGCAAGCATAAGTTGGTTTTCTAAATTTGAGACCCTGTTCTGTTCTGTAATTCAGTTCCTGTGTAGCCAAGTTTACATTCCGTGTATTACTGATATCTTATGATGTTTCTTTTTCTGTGTGACTTATTTCAGTTAGAATCATCATACCTGAATCCACTCATTGTGCTGCTAAGGGCCTGATGACATAGATTTCATTGCTGAGTGATATTGCTTTGTAAGTAAATACCACAACTTCTTTATCCATTTTTCACTTTCTGCGATGTTGAACTTGTACTGTAAACGAGGTTCTTGTAAACAGAGGCGTCCCAAACTTTGGGGTGGCTGTGTCTTTTTGATTTTAATTTCCCTAAGCTATAGGACCATAAGTGGAAGTGCCCTAGGCTCTGTTGCTTTGTTTTTTAGATGTTTCAGGAAACACCATACACTTCTCCCGAGTGTCTGTTGGCAATTTACATCCCGCCCATCAGCATAACAAGGCTCCCAGTTCTCCATGGCCTGTCCTGCCTTTCTGGATTTTACACTTTTTTCAGATGGCCCTTTTGACCGGGGGGAAGTGAGACTTCATTGTAGTGCAGATTTCCTTTGCAAGCTTGCTTGGTTGGCCAAAAAGGGCGTATGCGTTTTTTCCTGAATATATTCAGGAAAAAACGCATACGCCCTTTTTGGCCAAGTGCATCATTGTGGACGTTCTGCCTCTTTTCCTATGCTTTCAATGCAATTCCAGTCTACCTCCTGAAATCGGTTTCCTGCAATTCTGCCCCGCTTTCAAGTCCTCTTGGCAGCCTTACTTCAGTATATTTTTGGACGATAGCTGTCATTTATAACTCTGCAGGTTTGTGAATTACAGTGCCCCTGAGCTCCTTTCTTCAACTCGCTTTCTTTTGAGCTGGCCGCAACACCGCAGGATGGCTTCAGGCCCTAATCTGGTTCCGGCACGGCACGCTGAGCCTTTGGTTAATTCCTCTTCCTGGTGGGAAATGAGAGTTAAATTTGCCCGTCCAGACACCTCCAGCTAGTCTCTCATTGGTTCTCGCTATTCCTGTTCATCTTCCGCAGAAATTGCAAACTGGGCCAAACAGGAGGTTAAAGGGACTGACTCTCCAAGTCGGGAGGGTGTTAGTAAAGCGTCTGGAATGTTGCACCCGAGTACCAGGGTACGAAAACTGAGACATATTTGAACACGTCTCCCGATCACATGGTTGATCATACTCTAGGTTCCACATGCATGTTTTAGCTGAAGGAAGAATACCTTAAACCTGGGTAGTTGAAACCCGTGGAATGGGTACCATGCAATATGACTTCAAAGGGTCTTCATTTGCTCACCGAACCTCTCCAATCCTATCACTGCTGCGTTTATGCCCCTGTACACATGCTTGATTCTCTTTCGGAGACATAGCAATCCATAGGTTTTAAGATACTTACTAGTCAGGTACATTCTTAGGCATTTAATATGCGGTGTTGAGTCCATTTCGTTGAGCAAGGAGTAGCTCTTGTCTATTCCATATTTGGCTTAAGGAACTTTATCTGTGCTCATTTCAATCTCTGGTTTTATGCAGCACCCCAACTCACCTTTCCCCTTAAGCAAGCATAAGTTGGTTTTCTAAATTTGAGACCCTGTTCTGTTCTGTAATTCAGTTCCTGTGTAGCCAAGTTTACATTCCGTGTATTACTGATATCTTATGATGGTTCTTTTTCTGTGTGACTTATTTCAGTTAGAATCATCATACCTGAATCCACTCATTGTGCTGCTAAGGGCCTGATGACATAGATTTCATTGCTGAGTGATATTGCTTTGTAAGTAAATACCACAACTTCTTTATCCATTTTTCACTTTCTGCGATGTTGAACTTGTACTGTAAACGAGGTTCTTGTAAACAGAGGCGTCCCAAACTTTGGGGTGGCTGTGTCTTTTTGATTTTAATTTCCCTAAGCTATAGGACCATAAGTGGAAGTGCCCTAGGCTCTGTTGCTTTGTTTTTTAGATGTTTCAGGAAACACCATACACTTCTCCCGAGTGTCTGTTGGCAATTTACATCCCGCCCATCAGCATAACAAGGCTCCCAGTTCTCCATGGCCTGTCCTGCCTTTCTGGATTTTACACTTTTTTCAGATGGCCCTTTTGACCGGGGGGAAGTGAGACTTCATTGTAGTGCAGATTTCCTTTGCAAGCTTGCTTGGTTGGCCAAAAAGGGCGTATGCGTTTTTTCCTGAATATATTCAGGAAAAAACGCATACGCCCTTTTTGGCCAAGTGCATCATTGTGGACGTTCTGCCTCTTTTCCTATGCTTTCAATGCAATTCCAGTCTGCCTCCTGAAATCGGTTTCCTGCAATTCTGCCCCGCTTTCAAGTCCTCTTGGCAGCCTTACTTCAGTATATTTTTGGACGATAGCTGTCATTTATAACTCTGCAGGTTTGTGAATTACAGTGCCCCTGAGCTCCTTTCTTCAACTCGCTTTCTTTTGAGCTGGCCGCAACACCGCAGGATGGCTTCAGGCCCTAATCTGGTTCCGGCACGGCACGCTGAGCCTTTGGTTAATTCCTCTTCCTGGTGGAAAATGAGAGTTAAATTTGCCCGTCCAGACACCTCCAGCTAGTCTCTCATTGGTTCTCGCTATTCCTGTTCATCTTCCGCAGAAATTGCAAACTGGGCCAAACAGGAGGTTAAAGGGACTGACTCTCCAAGTCGGGAGGGTGTTAGTAAAGCGTCTGGAATGTTGCACCCGAGTACCAGGGTACGAAAACTGAGACATATTTGAACACGTCTCCCGATCACATGGTTGATCATACTCTAGGTTCCACATGCATGTTTTAGCTGAAGGAAGAATACCTTAAACCTGGGTAGTTGAAACCCGTGGAATGGGTACCATGCAATATGACTTCAAAGGGTCTTCATTTGCTCACCGAACCTCTCCAATCCTATCACTGCTGCGTTTATGCCCCTGTACACATGCTTGATTCTCTTTCGGAGACATAGAAATCCATAGGTTTTAAGATACTTACTAGTCAGGTACATTCTTAGGCATTTAATATGCGGTGTTGAGTCCATTTCGTTGAGCAAGGAGTAGCTCTTGTCTATTCCATATTTGGCTTAAGGAACTTTATCTGTGCTCATTTCAATCTCTGGTTTTATGCAGCACCCCAACTCACCTTTACCCTTAAGCAAGCATAAGTTGGTTTTCTAAATTTGAGACCCTGTTCTGTTCTGTAATTCAGTTCCTGTGTAGCCAAGTTTACATTCCGTGTATTACTGATATCTTATGATGTTTCTTTTTCTGTGTGACTTATTTCAGTTAGAATCATCATACCTGAATCCACTCATTGTGCTGCTAAGGGCCTGATGACATAGATTTCATTGCTGAGTGATATTGCTTTGTAAGTAAATACCACAACTTCTTTATCCATTTTTCACTTTCTGCGATGTTGAACTTGTACTGTAAACGAGGTTCTTGTAAACAGAGGCGTCCCAAACTTTGGGGTGGCTGTGTCTTTTTGATTTTAATTTCCCTAAGCTATAGGACCATAAGTGGAAGTGCCCTAGGCTCTGTTGCTTTGTTTTTTAGATGTTTCAGGAAACACCATACACTTCTCCCGAGTGTCTGTTGGCAATTTACATCCCGCCCATCAGCATAACAAGGCTCCCAGTTCTCCATGGCCTGTCCTGCCTTTCTGGATTTTACACTTTTTTCAGATGGCCCTTTTGACCGGGGGGAAGTGAGACTTCATTGTAGTGCAGATTTCCTTTGCAAGCTTGCTTGGTTGGCCAAAAAGGGCGTATGCGTTTTTTCCTGAATATATTCAGGAAAAAACGCATACGCCCTTTTTGGCCAAGTGCATCATTGTGGACGTTCTGCCTCTTTTCCTATGCTTTCAATGCAATTCCAGTCTACCTCCTGAAATCGGTTTCCTGCAATTCTGCCCCGCTTTCAAGTCCTCTTGGCAGCCTTACTTCAGTATATTTTTGGACGATAGCTGTCATTTATAACTCTGCAGGTTTGTGAATTACAGTGCCCCTGAGCTCCTTTCTTCAACTCGCTTTCTTTTGAGCTGGCCGCAACACCGCAGGATGGCTTCAGGCCCTAATCTGGTTCCGGCACGGCACGCTGAGCCTTTGGTTAATTCCTCTTCCTGGTGGGAAATGAGAGTTAAATTTGCCCGTCCAGACACCTCCAGCTAGTCTCTCATTGGTTCTCGCTATTCCTGTTCATCTTCCGCAGAAATTGCAAACTGGGCCAAACAGGAGGTTAAAGGGACTGACTCTCCAAGTCGGGAGGGTGTTAGTAAAGCGTCTGGAATGTTGCACCCGAGTACCAGGGTACGAAAACTGAGACATATTTGAACACGTCTCCCGATCACATGGTTGATCATACTCTAGGTTCCACATGCATGTTTTAGCTGAAGGAAGAATACCTTAAACCTGGGTAGTTGAAACCCGTGGAATGGGTACCATGCAATATGACTTCAAAGGGTCTTCATTTGCTCACCGAACCTCTCCAATCCTATCACTGCTGCGTTTATGCCCCTGTACACATGCTTGATTCTCTTTCGGAGACATAGCAATCCATAGGTTTTAAGATACTTACTAGTCAGGTACATTCTTAGGCATTTAATATGCGGTGTTGAGTCCATTTCGTTGAGCAAGGAGTAGCTCTTGTCTATTCCATATTTGGCTTAAGGAACTTTATCTGTGCTCATTTCAATCTCTGGTTTTATGCAGCACCCCAACTCACCTTTCCCCTTAAGCAAGCATAAGTTGGTTTTCTAAATTTGAGACCCTGTTCTGTTCTGTAATTCAGTTCCTGTGTAGCCAAGTTTACATTCCGTGTATTACTGATATCTTATGATGGTTCTTTTTCTGTGTGACTTATTTCAGTTAGAATCATCATACCTGAATCCACTCATTGTGCTGCTAAGGGCCTGATGACATAGATTTCATTGCTGAGTGATATTGCTTTGTAAGTAAATACCACAACTTCTTTATCCATTTTTCACTTTCTGCGATGTTGAACTTGTACTGTAAACGAGGTTCTTGTAAACAGAGGCGTCCCAAACTTTGGGGTGGCTGTGTCTTTTTGATTTTAATTTCCCTAAGCTATAGGACCATAAGTGGAAGTGCCCTAGGCTCTGTTGCTTTGTTTTTTAGATGTTTCAGGAAACACCATACACTTCTCCCGAGTGTCTGTTGGCAATTTACATCCCGCCCATCAGCATAACAAGGCTCCCAGTTCTCCATGGCCTGTCCTGCCTTTCTGGATTTTACACTTTTTTCAGATGGCCCTTTTGACCGGGGGGAAGTGAGACTTCATTGTAGTGCAGATTTCCTTTGCAAGCTTGCTTGGTTGGCCAAAAAGGGCGTATGCGTTTTTTCCTGAATATATTCAGGAAAAAACGCATACGCCCTTTTTGGCCAAGTGCATCATTGTGGACGTTCTGCCTCTTTTCCTATGCTTTCAATGCAATTCCAGTCTGCCTCCTGAAATCGGTTTCCTGCAATTCTGCCCCGCTTTCAAGTCCTCTTGGCAGCCTTACTTCAGTATATTTTTGGACGATAGCTGTCATTTATAACTCTGCAGGTTTGTGAATTACAGTGCCCCTGAGCTCCTTTCTTCAACTCGCTTTCTTTTGAGCTGGCCGCAACACCGCAGGATGGCTTCAGGCCCTAATCTGGTTCCGGCACGGCACGCTGAGCCTTTGGTTAATTCCTCTTCCTGGTGGAAAATGAGAGTTAAATTTGCCCGTCCAGACACCTCCAGCTAGTCTCTCATTGGTTCTCGCTATTCCTGTTCATCTTCCGCAGAAATTGCAAACTGGGCCAAACAGGAGGTTAAAGGGACTGACTCTCCAAGTCGGGAGGGTGTTAGTAAAGCGTCTGGAATGTTGCACCCGAGTACCAGGGTACGAAAACTGAGACATATTTGAACACGTCTCCCGATCACATGGTTGATCATACTCTAGGTTCCACATGCATGTTTTAGCTGAAGGAAGAATACCTTAAACCTGGGTAGTTGAAACCCGTGGAATGGGTACCATGCAATATGACTTCAAAGGGTCTTCATTTGCTCACCGAACCTCTCCAATCCTATCACTGCTGCGTTTATGCCCCTGTACACATGCTTGATTCTCTTTCGGAGACATAGAAATCCATAGGTTTTAAGATACTTACTAGTCAGGTACATTCTTAGGCATTTAATATGCGGTGTTGAGTCCATTTCGTTGAGCAAGGAGTAGCTCTTGTCTATTCCATATTTGGCTTAAGGAACTTTATCTGTGCTCATTTCAATCTCTGGTTTTATGCAGCACCCCAACTCACCTTTACCCTTAAGCAAGCATAAGTTGGTTTTCTAAATTTGAGACCCTGTTCTGTTCTGTAATTCAGTTCCTGTGTAGCCAAGTTTACATTCCGTGTATTACTGATATCTTATGATGTTTCTTTTTCTGTGTGACTTATTTCAGTTAGAATCATCATACCTGAATCCACTCATTGTGCTGCTAAGGGCCTGATGACATAGATTTCATTGCTGAGTGATATTGCTTTGTAAGTAAATACCACAACTTCTTTATCCATTTTTCACTTTCTGCGATGTTGAACTTGTACTGTAAACGAGGTTCTTGTAAACAGAGGCGTCCCAAACTTTGGGGTGGCTGTGTCTTTTTGATTTTAATTTCCCTAAGCTATAGGACCATAAGTGGAAGTGCCCTAGGCTCTGTTGCTTTGTTTTTTAGATGTTTCAGGAAACACCATACACTTCTCCCGAGTGTCTGTTGGCAATTTACATCCCGCCCATCAGCATAACAAGGCTCCCAGTTCTCCATGGCCTGTCCTGCCTTTCTGGATTTTACACTTTTTTCAGATGGCCCTTTTGACCGGGGGGAAGTGAGACTTCATTGTAGTGCAGATTTCCTTTGCAAGCTTGCTTGGTTGGCCAAAAAGGGCGTATGCGTTTTTTCCTGAATATATTCAGGAAAAAACGCATACGCCCTTTTTGGCCAAGTGCATCATTGTGGACGTTCTGCCTCTTTTCCTATGCTTTCAATGCAATTCCAGTCTACCTCCTGAAATCGGTTTCCTGCAATTCTGCCCCGCTTTCAAGTCCTCTTGGCAGCCTTACTTCAGTATATTTTTGGACGATAGCTGTCATTTATAACTCTGCAGGTTTGTGAATTACAGTGCCCCTGAGCTCCTTTCTTCAACTCGCTTTCTTTTGAGCTGGCCGCAACACCGCAGGATGGCTTCAGGCCCTAATCTGGTTCCGGCACGGCACGCTGAGCCTTTGGTTAATTCCTCTTCCTGGTGGGAAATGAGAGTTAAATTTGCCCGTCCAGACACCTCCAGCTAGTCTCTCATTGGTTCTCGCTATTCCTGTTCATCTTCCGCAGAAATTGCAAACTGGGCCAAACAGGAGGTTAAAGGGACTGACTCTCCAAGTCGGGAGGGTGTTAGTAAAGCGTCTGGAATGTTGCACCCGAGTACCAGGGTACGAAAACTGAGACATATTTGAACACGTCTCCCGATCACATGGTTGATCATACTCTAGGTTCCACATGCATGTTTTAGCTGAAGGAAGAATACCTTAAACCTGGGTAGTTGAAACCCGTGGAATGGGTACCATGCAATATGACTTCAAAGGGTCTTCATTTGCTCACCGAACCTCTCCAATCCTATCACTGCTGCGTTTATGCCCCTGTACACATGCTTGATTCTCTTTCGGAGACATAGCAATCCATAGGTTTTAAGATACTTACTAGTCAGGTACATTCTTAGGCATTTAATATGCGGTGTTGAGTCCATTTCGTTGAGCAAGGAGTAGCTCTTGTCTATTCCATATTTGGCTTAAGGAACTTTATCTGTGCTCATTTCAATCTCTGGTTTTATGCAGCACCCCAACTCACCTTTCCCCTTAAGCAAGCATAAGTTGGTTTTCTAAATTTGAGACCCTGTTCTGTTCTGTAATTCAGTTCCTGTGTAGCCAAGTTTACATTCCGTGTATTACTGATATCTTATGATGTTTCTTTTTCTGTGTGACTTATTTCAGTTAGAATCATCATACCTGAATCCACTCATTGTGCTGCTAAGGGCCTGATGACATAGATTTCATTGCTGAGTGATATTGCTTTGTAAGTAAATACCACAACTTCTTTATCCATTTTTCACTTTCTGCGATGTTGAACTTGTACTGTAAACGAGGTTCTTGTAAACAGAGGCGTCCCAAACTTTGGGGTGGCTGTGTCTTTTTGATTTTAATTTCCCTAAGCTATAGGACCATAAGTGGAAGTGCCCTAGGCTCTGTTGCTTTGTTTTTTAGATGTTTCAGGAAACACCATACACTTCTCCCGAGTGTCTGTTGGCAATTTACATCCCGCCCATCAGCATAACAAGGCTCCCAGTTCTCCATGGCCTGTCCTGCCTTTCTGGATTTTACACTTTTTTCAGATGGCCCTTTTGACCGGGGGGAAGTGAGACTTCATTGTAGTGCAGATTTCCTTTGCAAGCTTGCTTGGTTGGCCAAAAAGGGCGTATGCGTTTTTTCCTGAATATATTCAGGAAAAAACGCATACGCCCTTTTTGGCCAAGTGCATCATTGTGGACGTTCTGCCTCTTTTCCTATGCTTTCAATGCAATTCCAGTCTACCTCCTGAAATCGGTTTCCTGCAATTCTGCCCCGCTTTCAAGTCCTCTTGGCAGCCTTACTTCAGTATATTTTTGGACGATAGCTGTCATTTATAACTCTGCAGGTTTGTGAATTACAGTGCCCCTGAGCTCCTTTCTTCAACTCGCTTTCTTTTGAGCTGGCCGCAACACCGCAGGATGGCTTCAGGCCCTAATCTGGTTCCGGCACGGCACGCTGAGCCTTTGGTTAATTCCTCTTCCTGGTGGGAAATGAGAGTTAAATTTGCCCGTCCAGACACCTCCAGCTAGTCTCTCATTGGTTCTCGCTATTCCTGTTCATCTTCCGCAGAAATTGCAAACTGGGCCAAACAGGAGGTTAAAGGGACTGACTCTCCAAGTCGGGAGGGTGTTAGTAAAGCGTCTGGAATGTTGCACCCGAGTACCAGGGTACGAAAACTGAGACATATTTGAACACGTCTCCCGATCACATGGTTGATCATACTCTAGGTTCCACATGCATGTTTTAGCTGAAGGAAGAATACCTTAAACCTGGGTAGTTGAAACCCGTGGAATGGGTACCATGCAATATGACTTCAAAGGGTCTTCATTTGCTCACCGAACCTCTCCAATCCTATCACTGCTGCGTTTATGCCCCTGTACACATGCTTGATTCTCTTTCGGAGACATAGCAATCCATAGGTTTTAAGATACTTACTAGTCAGGTACATTCTTAGGCATTTAATATGCGGTGTTGAGTCCATTTCGTTGAGCAAGGAGTAGCTCTTGTCTATTCCATATTTGGCTTAAGGAACTTTATCTGTGCTCATTTCAATCTCTGGTTTTATGCAGCACCCCAACTCACCTTTACCCTTAAGCAAGCATAAGTTGGTTTTCTAAATTTGAGACCCTGTTCTGTTCTGTAATTCAGTTCCTGTGTAGCCAAGTTTACATTCCGTGTATTACTGATATCTTATGATGTTTCTTTTTCTGTGTGACTTATTTCAGTTAGAATCATCATACCTGAATCCACTCATTGTGCTGCTAAGGGCCTGATGACATAGATTTCATTTCTGAGAGATATTGTTTTGTAAGTAAATACCACAACTTCTTTATCCATTTTTCACTTTCTGCGATGTTGAACTTGTACTGTAAACGAGGTTCTTGTAAACAGAGGCGTCCCAAACTTTGGGGTGGCTGTGTCTTTTTGATTTTAATTTCCCTAAGCTATAGGACCATAAGTGGAAGTGCCCTAGGCTCTGTTGCTTTGTTTTTTAGATGTTTCAGGAAACACCATACACTTCTCCCGAGTGTCTGTTGGCAATTTACATCCCGCCCATCAGCATAACAAGGCTCCCAGTTCTCCATGGCCTGTCCTGCCTTTCTGGATTTTACACTTTTTTCAGATGGCCCTTTTGACCGGGGGGAAGTGAGACTACATTGTAGTGCAGATTTCCTTTGCAACCTTGCTTGGTTGGCCAAAAAGGGCGTATGCGTTTTTTCCTGAATATATTCAGGAAAAAACGCATACGCACTTTTTGGCCAAGTGCATCATTGTGGACGTTCTGCCTCTTTTCCTATGCTTTCAATGCAATTCCAGTCTACCTCCTGAAATCGGTTTCCTGCAATTCTGCCCCGCTTTCAAGTCCTCTTGGCAGCCTTACTTCAGTATATTTTTGGACGATAGCTGTCATTTATAACTCTGCAGGTTTGTGAATTACAGTGCCCCTGAGCTCCTTTCTTCAACTCGCTTTCTTTTGAGCTGGCCGCAACACCGCAGGATGGCTTCAGGCCCTAATCTGGTTCCGGCACGGCACGCTGAGCCTTTGGTTAATTCCTCTTCCTGGTGGGAAATGAGAGTTAAATTTGCCCGTCCAGACACCTCCAGCTAGTCTCTCATTGGTTCTCGCTATTCCTGTTCATCTTCCGCAGAAATTGCAAACTGGGCCAAACAGGAGGTTAAAGGGACTGACTCTCCAAGTCGGGAGGGTGTTAGTAAAGCGTCTGGAATGTTGCACCCGAGTACCAGGGTACGAAAACTGAGACATATTTGAACACGTCTCCCGATCACATGGTTGATCATACTCTAGGTTCCACATGCATGTTTTAGCTGAAGGAAGAATACCTTAAACCTGGGTAGTTGAAACCCGTGGAATGGGTACCATGCAATATGACTTCAAAGGGTCTTCATTTGCTCACCGAACCTCTCCAATCCTATCACTGCTGCGTTTATGCCCCTGTACACATGCTTGATTCTCTTTCGGAGACATAGCAATCCATAGGTTTTAAGATACTTACTAGTCAGGTACATTCTTAGGCATTTAATATGCGGTGTTGAGTCCATTTCGTTGAGCAAGGAGTAGCTCTTGTCTATTCCATATTTGGCTTAAGGAACTTTATCTGTGCTCATTTCAATCTCTGGTTTTATGCAGCACCCCAACTCACCTTTCCCCTTAAGCAAGCATAAGTTGGTTTTCTAAATTTGAGACCCTGTTCTGTTCTGTAATTCAGTTCCTGTGTAGCCAAGTTTACATTCCGTGTATTACTGATATCTTATGATGTTTCTTTTTCTGTGTGACTTATTTCAGTTAGAATCATCATACCTGAATCCACTCATTGTGCTGCTAAGGGCCTGATGACATAGATTTCATTGCTGAGTGATATTGCTTTGTAAGTAAATACCACAACTTCTTTATCCATTTTTCACTTTCTGCGATGTTGAACTTGTACTGTAAACGAGGTTCTTGTAAACAGAGGCGTCCCAAACTTTGGGGTGGCTGTGTCTTTTTGATTTTAATTTCCCTAAGCTATAGGACCATAAGTGGAAGTGCCCTAGGCTCTGTTGCTTTGTTTTTTAGATGTTTCAGGAAACACCATACACTTCTCCCGAGTGTCTGTTGGCAATTTACATCCCGCCCATCAGCATAACAAGGCTCCCAGTTCTCCATGGCCTGTCCTGCCTTTCTGGATTTTACACTTTTTTCAGATGGCCCTTTTGACCGGGGGGAAGTGAGACTTCATTGTAGTGCAGATTTCCTTTGCAAGCTTGCTTGGTTGGCCAAAAAGGGCGTATGCGTTTTTTCCTGAATATATTCAGGAAAAAACGCATACGCCCTTTTTGGCCAAGTGCATCATTGTGGACGTTCTGCCTCTTTTCCTATGCTTTCAATGCAATTCCAGTCTACCTCCTGAAATCGGTTTCCTGCAATTCTGCCCCGCTTTCAAGTCCTCTTGGCAGCCTTACTTCAGTATATTTTTGGACGATAGCTGTCATTTATAACTCTGCAGGTTTGTGAATTACAGTGCCCCTGAGCTCCTTTCTTCAACTCGCTTTCTTTTGAGCTGGCCGCAACACCGCAGGATGGCTTCAGGCCCTAATCTGGTTCCGGCACGGCACGCTGAGCCTTTGGTTAATTCCTCTTCCTGGTGGGAAATGAGAGTTAAATTTGCCCGTCCAGACACCTCCAGCTAGTCTCTCATTGGTTCTCGCTATTCCTGTTCATCTTCCGCAGAAATTGCAAACTGGGCCAAACAGGAGGTTAAAGGGACTGACTCTCCAAGTCGGGAGGGTGTTAGTAAAGCGTCTGGAATGTTGCACCCGAGTACCAGGGTACGAAAACTGAGACATATTTGAACACATCTCCCGATCACATGGTTGATCATACTCTAGGTTCCACATGCATGTTTTAGCTGAAGGAAGAATACCTTAAACCTGGGTAGTTGAAACCCGTGGAATGGGTACCATGCAATATGACTTCAAAGGGTCTTCATTTGCTCACCGAACCTCTCCAATCCTATCACTGCTGCGTTTATGCCCCTGTACACATGCTTGATTCTCTTTCGGAGACATAGCAATCCATAGGTTTTAAGATACTTACTAGTCAGGTACATTCTTAGGCATTTAATATGCGGTGTTGAGTCCATTTCGTTGAGCAAGGAGTAGCTCTTGTCTATTCCATATTTGGCTTAAGGAACTTTATCTGTGCTCATTTCAATCTCTGGTTTTATGCAGCACCCCAACTCACCTTTACCCTTAAGCAAGCATAAGTTGGTTTTCTAAATTTGAGACCCTGTTCTGTTCTGTAATTCAGTTCCTGTGTAGCCAAGTTTACATTCCGTGTATTACTGATATCTTATGATGTTTCTTTTTCTGTGTGACTTATTTCAGTTAGAATCATCATACCTGAATCCACTCATTGTGCTGCTAAGGGCCTGATGACATAGATTTCATTGCTGAGTGATATTGCTTTGTAAGTAAATACCACAACTTCTTTATCCATTTTTCACTTTCTGCGATGTTGAACTTGTACTGTAAACGAGGTTCTTGTAAACAGAGGCGTCCCAAACTTTGGGGTGGCTGTGTCTTTTTGATTTTAATTTCCCTAAGCTATAGGACCATAAGTGGAAGTGCCCTAGGCTCTGTTGCTTTGTTTTTTAGATGTTTCAGGAAACACCATACACTTCTCCCGAGTGTCTGTTGGCAATTTACATCCCGCCCATCAGCATAACAAGGCTCCCAGTTCTCCATGGCCTGTCCTGCCTTTCTGGATTTTACACTTTTTTCAGATGGCCCTTTTGACCGGGGGGAAGTGAGACTTCATTGTAGTGCAGATTTCCTTTGCAAGCTTGCTTGGTTGGCCAAAAAGGGCGTATGCGTTTTTTCCTGAATATATTCAGGAAAAAACGCATACGCCCTTTTTGGCCAAGTGCATCATTGTGGACGTTCTGCCTCTTTTCCTATGCTTTCAATGCAATTCCAGTCTGCCTCCTGAAATCGGTTTCCTGCAATTCTGCCCCGCTTTCAAGTCCTCTTGGCAGCCTTACTTCAGTATATTTTTGGACGATAGCTGTCATTTATAACTCTGCAGGTTTGTGAATTACAGTGCCCCTGAGCTCCTTTCTTCAACTCGCTTTCTTTTGAGCTGGCCGCAACACCGCAGGATGGCTTCAGGCCCTAATCTGGTTCCGGCACGGCACGCTGAGCCTTTGGTTAATTCCTCTTCCTGGTGGGAAATGAGAGTTAAATTTGCCCGTCCAGACACCTCCAGCTAGTCTCTCATTGGTTCTCGCTATTCCTGTTCATCTTCCGCAGAAATTGCAAACTGGGCCAAACAGGAGGTTAAAGGGACTGACTCTCCAAGTCGGGAGGGTGTTAGTAAAGCGTCTGGAATGTTGCACCCGAGTACCAGGGTACGAAAACTGAGACATATTTGAACACGTCTCCCGATCACATGGTTGATCATACTCTAGGTTCCACATGCATGTTTTAGCTGAAGGAAGAATACCTTAAACCTGGGTAGTTGAAACCCGTGGAATGGGTACCATGCAATATGACTTCAAAGGGTCTTCATTTGCTCACCGAACCTCTCCAATCCTATCACTGCTGCGTTTATGCCCCTGTACACATGCTTGATTCTCTTTCGGAGACATAGCAATCCATAGGTTTTAAGATACTTACTAGTCAGGTACATTCTTAGGCATTTAATATGCGGTGTTGAGTCCATTTCGTTGAGCAAGGAGTAGCTCTTGTCTATTCCATATTTGGCTTAAGGAACTTTATCTGTGCTCATTTCAATCTCTGGTTTTATGCAGCACCCCAACTCACCTTTACCCTTAAGCAAGCATAAGTTGGTTTTCTAAATTTGAGACCCTGTTCTGTTCTGTAATTCAGTTCCTGTGTAGCCAAGTTTACATTCCGTGTATTACTGATATCTTATGATGTTTCTTTTTCTGTGTGACTTATTTCAGTTAGAATCATCATACCTGAATCCACTCATTGTGCTGCTAAGGGCCTGATGACATAGATTTCATTGCTGAGTGATATTGCTTTGTAAGTAAATACCACAACTTCTTTATCCATTTTTCACTTTCTGCGATGTTGAACTTGTACTGTAAACGAGGTTCTTGTAAACAGAGGCGTCCCAAACTTTGGGGTGGCTGTGTCTTTTTGATTTTAATTTCCCTAAACTATAGGACCATAAGTGGAAGTGCCCTAGGCTCTGTTGCTTTGTTTTTTAGATGTTTCAGGAAACACCATACACTTCTCCCGAGTGTCTGTTGGCAATTTACATCCCGCCCATCAGCATAACAAGGCTCCCAGTTCTCCATGGCCTGTCCTGCCTTTCTGGATTTTACACTTTTTTCAGATGGCCCTTTTGACCGGGGGGAAGTGAGACTTCATTGTAGTGCAGATTTCCTTTGCAAGCTTGCTTGGTTGGCCAAAAAGGGCGTATGCGTTTTTTCCTGAATATATTCAGGAAAAAACGCATACGCCCTTTTTGGCCAAGTGCATCATTGTGGACGTTCTGCCTCTTTTCCTATGCTTTCAATGCAATTCCAGTCTACCTCCTGAAATCGGTTTCCTGCAATTCTGCCCCGCTTTCAAGTCCTCTTGGCAGCCTTACTTCAGTATATTTTTGGACGATAGCTGTCATTTATAACTCTGCAGGTTTGTGAATTACAGTGCCCCTGAGCTCCTTTCTTCAACTCGCTTTCTTTTGAGCTGGCCGCAACACCGCAGGATGGCTTCAGGCCCTAATCTGGTTCCGGCACGGCACGCTGAGCCTTTGGTTAATTCCTCTTCCTGGTGGGAAATGAGAGTTAAATTTGCCCGTCCAGACACCTCCAGCTAGTCTCTCATTGGTTCTCGCTATTCCTGTTCATCTTCCGCAGAAATTGCAAACTGGACCAAACAGGAGGTTAAAGGGACTGACTCTCCAAGTCGGGAGGGTGTTAGTAAAGCGTCTGGAATGTTGCACCCGAGTACCAGGGTACGAAAACTGAGACATATTTGAACACGTCTCCCGATCACATGGTTGATCATACTCTAGGTTCCACATGCATGTTTTAGCTGAAGGAAGAATACCTTAAACCTGGGTAGTTGAAACCCGTGGAATGGGTACCATGCAATATGACTTCAAAGGGTCTTCATTTGCTCACCGAACCTCTCCAATCCTATCACTGCTGCGTTTATGCCCCTGTACACATGCTTGATTCTCTTTCGGAGACATAGCAATCCATAGGTTTTAAGATACTTACTAGTCAGGTACATTCTTAGGCATTTAATATGCGGTGTTGAGTCCATTTCGTTGAGCAAGGAGTAGCTCTTGTCTATTCCATATTTGGCTTAAGGAACTTTATCTGTGCTCATTTCAATCTCTGGTTTTATGCAGCACCCCAACTCACCTTTCCCCTTAAGCAAGCATAAGTTGGTTTTCTAAATTTGAGACCCTGTTCTGTTCTGTAATTCAGTTCCTGTGTAGCCAAGTTTACATTCCGTGTATTACTGATATCTTATGATGTTTCTTTTTCTGTGTGACTTATTTCAGTTAGAATCATCATACCTGAATCCACTCATTGTGCTGCTAAGGGCCTGATGACATAGATTTCATTGCTGAGTGATATTGCTTTGTAAGTAAATACCACAACTTCTTTATCCATTTTTCACTTTCTGCGATGTTGAACTTGTACTGTAAACGAGGTTCTTGTAAACAGAGGCGTCCCAAACTTTGGGGTGGCTGTGTCTTTTTGATTTTAATTTCCCTAAGCTATAGGACCATAAGTGGAAGTGCCCTAGGCTCTGTTGCTTTGTTTTTTAGATGTTTCAGGAAACACCATACACTTCTCCCGAGTGTCTGTTGGCAATTTACATCCCGCCCATCAGCATAACAAGGCTCCCAGTTCTCCATGGCCTGTCCTGCCTTTCTGGATTTTACACTTTTTTCAGATGGCCCTTTTGACCGGGGGGAAGTGAGACTTCATTGTAGTGCAGATTTCCTTTGCAAGCTTGCTTGGTTGGCCAAAAAGGGCGTATGCGTTTTTTCCTGAATATATTCAGGAAAAAACGCATACGCCCTTTTTGGCCAAGTGCATCATTGTGGACGTTCTGCCTCTTTTCCTATGCTTTCAATGCAATTCCAGTCTACCTCCTGAAATCGGTTTCCTGCAATTCTGCCCCGCTTTCAAGTCCTCTTGGCAGCCTTACTTCAGTATATTTTTGGACGATAGCTGTCATTTATAACTCTGCAGGTTTGTGAATTACAGTGCCCCTGAGCTCCTTTCTTCAACTCGCTTTCTTTTGAGCTGGCCGCAACACCGCAGGATGGCTTCAGGCCCTAATCTGGTTCCGGCACGGCACGCTGAGCCTTTGGTTAATTCCTCTTCCTGGTGGGAAATGAGAGTTAAATTTGCCCGTCCAGACACCTCCAGCTAGTCTCTCATTGGTTCTCGCTATTCCTGTTCATCTTCCGCAGAAATTGCAAACTGGGCCAAACAGGAGGTTAAAGGGACTGACTCTCCAAGTCGGGAGGGTGTTAGTAAAGCGTCTGGAATGTTGCACCCGAGTACCAGGGTACGAAAACTGAGACATATTTGAACAAGTCTCCCGATTACATGGTTGATCATACTCTAGGTTCCACATGCATGTTTTAGCTGAAGGAAGAATACCTTAAACCTGGGTAGTTGAAACCCGTGGAATGGGTACCATGCAATATGACTTCAAAGGGTCTTCATTTGCTCACCGAACCTCTCCAATCCTATCACTGCTGCGTTTATGCCCCTGTACACATGCTTGATTCTCTTTCGGAGACATAGCAATCCATAGGTTTTAAGATACTTACTAGTCAGGTACATTCTTAGGCATTTAATATGCGGTGTTGAGTCCATTTCGTTGAGCAAGGAGTAGCTCTTGTCTATTCCATATTTGGCTTAAGGAACTTTATCTGTGCTCATTTCAATCTCTGGTTTTATGCAGCACCCCAACTCACCTTTCCCCTTAAGCAAGCATAAGTTGGTTTTCTAAATTTGAGACCCTGTTCTGTTCTGTAATTCAGTTCCTGTGTAGCCAAGTTTACATTCCGTGTATTACTGATATCTTATGATGTTTCTTTTTCTGTGTGACTTATTTCAGTTAGAATCATCATACCTGAATCCACTCATTGTGCTGCTAAGGGCCTGATGACATAGATTTCATTGCTGAGTGATATTGCTTTGTAAGTAAATACCACAACTTCTTTATCCATTTTTCACTTTCTGCGATGTTGAACTTGTACTGTAAACGAGGTTCTTGTAAACAGAGGCGTCCCAAACTTTGGGGTGGCTGTGTCTTTTTGATTTTAATTTCCCTAAGCTATAGGACCATAAGTGGAAGTGCCCTAGGCTCTGTTGCTTTGTTTTTTAGATGTTTCAGGAAACACCATACACTTCTCCCGAGTGTCTGTTGGCAATTTACATCCCGCCCATCAGCATAACAAGGCTCCCAGTTCTCCATGGCCTGTCCTGCCTTTCTGGATTTTACACTTTTTTCAGATGGCCCTTTTGACCGGGGGGAAGTGAGACTTCATTGTAGTGCAGATTTCCTTTGCAAGCTTGCTTGGTTGGCCAAAAAGGGCGTATGCGTTTTTTCCTGAATATATTCAGGAAAAAACGCATATGCACTTTTTGGCCAAGTGCATCATTGTGGACGTTCTGCCTCTTTTCCTATGCTTTCAATGCAATTCCAGTCTGCCTCCTGAAATCGGTTTCCTGCAATTCTGCCCCGCTTTCAAGTCCTCTTGGCAGCCTTACTTCAGTATATTTTTGGACGATAGCTGTCATTTATAACTCTGCAGGTTTGTGAATTACAGTGCCCCTGAGCTCCTTTCTTCAACTCGCTTTCTTTTGAGCTGGCCGCAACACCGCAGGATGGCTTCAGGCCCTAATCTGGTTCCGGCACGGCACGCTGAGCCTTTGGTTAATTCCTCTTCCTGGTGGGAAATGAGAGTTAAATTTGCCCGTCCAGACACCTCCAGCTAGTCTCTCATTGGTTCTCGCTATTCCTGTTCATCTTCCGCAGAAATTGCAAACTGGGCCAAACAGGAGGTTAAAGGGACTGACTCTCCAAGTCGGGAGGGTGTTAGTAAAGCGTCTGGAATGTTGCACCCGAGTACCAGGGTACAAAAACTGAGACATATTTGAACACGTCTCCCGATCACATGGTTGATCATACTCTAGGTTCCACATGCATGTTTTAGCTGAAGGAAGAATACCTTAAACCTGGGTAGTTGAAACCCGTGGAATGGGTACCATGCAATATGACTTCAAAGGGTCTTCATTTGCTCACCGAACCTCTCCAATCCTATCACTGCTGCGTTTATGCCCCTGTACACATGCTTGATTCTCTTTCGGAGACATAGCAATCCATAGGTTTTAAGATACTTACTAGTCAGGTACATTCTTAGGCATTTAATATGCGGTGTTGAGTCCATTTCGTTGAGCAAGGAGTAGCTCTTGTCTATTCCATATTTGGCTTAAGGAACTTTATCTGTGCTCATTTCAATCTCTGGTTTTATGCAGCATCCCAACTCACCTTTCCCCTTAAGCAAGCATAAGTTGGTTTTCTAAATTTGAGACCCTGTTCTGTTCTGTAATTCAGTTCCTGTGTAGCCAAGTTTACATTCCGTGTATTACTGATATCTTATGATGTTTCTTTTTCTGTGTGACTTATTTCAGTTAGAATCATCATACCTGAATCCACTCATTGTGCTGCTAAGGGCCTGATGACATAGATTTCATTGCTGAGTGATATTGCTTTGTAAGTAAATACCACAACTTCTTTATCCATTTTTCACTTTCTGCGATGTTGAACTTGTACTGTAAACGAGGTTCTTGTAAACAGAGGCGTCCCAAACTTTGGGGTGGCTGTGTCTTTTTGATTTTAATTTCCCTAAGCTATAGGACCATAAGTGGAAGTGCCCTAGGCTCTGTTGCTTTGTTTTTTAGATGTTTCAGGAAACACCATACACTTCTCCCGAGTGTCTGTTGGCAATTTACATCCCGCCCATCAGCATAACAAGGCTCCCAGTTCTCCATGGCCTGTCCTGTCTTTCTGGATTTTACACTTTTTTCAGATGGCCCTTTTGACCGGGGGGAAGTGAGACTTCATTGTAGTGCAGATTTCCTTTGCAAGCTTGCTTGGTTGGCCAAAAAGGGCGTATGCGTTTTTTCCTGAATATATTCAGGAAAAAACGCATACGCACTTTTTGGCCAAGTGCATCATTGTGGACGTTCTGCCTCTTTTCCTATGCTTTCAATGCAATTCCAGTCTGCCTCCTGAAATCGGTTTCCTGCAATTCTGCCCCGCTTTCAAGTCCTCTTGGCAGCCTTACTTCAGTATATTTTTGGACGATAGCTGTCATTTATAACTCTGCAGGTTTGTGAATTACAGTGCCCCTGAGCTCCTTTCTTCAACTCGCTTTCTTTTGAGCTGGCCGCAACACCGCAGGATGGCTTCAGGCCCTAATCTGGTTCCGGCACGGCACGCTGAGCCTTTGGTTAATTCCTCTTCCTGGTGGGAAATGAGAGTTAAATTTGCCCGTCCAGACACCTCCAGCTAGTCTCTCATTGGTTCTCGCTATTCCTGTTCATCTTCCGCAGAAATTGCAAACTGGGCCAAACAGGAGGTTAAAGGGACTGACTCTCCAAGTCGGGAGGGTGTTAGTAAAGCGTCTGGAATGTTGCACCCGAGTACCAGGGTACGAAAACTGAGACATATTTGAACACGTCTCCCGATCACATGGTTGATCATACTCTAGGTTCCACATGCATGTTTTAGCTGAAGGAAGAATACCTTAAACCTGGGTAGTTGAAACCCGTGGAATGGGTACCATGCAATATGACTTCAAAGGGTCTTCATTTGCTCACCGAACCTCTCCAATCCTATCACTGCTGCGTTTATGCCCCTGTACACATGCTTGATTCTCTTTCAGAGACATAGCAATCCATAGGTTTTAAGATACTTACTAGTCAGGTACATTCTTAGGCATTTAATATGCGGTGTTGAGTCCATTTCGTTGAGCAAGGAGTAGCTCTTGTCTATTCCATATTTGGCTTAAGGAACTTTATCTGTGCTCATTTCAATCTCTGGTTTTATGCAGCACCCCAACTCACCTTTCCCCTTAAGCAAGCATAAGTTGGTTTTCTAAATTTGAGACCCTGTTCTGTTCTGTAATTCAGTTCCTGTGTAGCCAAGTTTACATTCCGTGTATTACTGATATCTTATGATGTTTCTTTTTCTGTGTGACTTATTTCAGTTAGAATCATCATACCTGAATCCACTCATTGTGCTGCTAAGGGCCTGATGACATAGATTTCATTGCTGAGTGATATTGCTTTGTAAGTAAATACCACAACTTCTTTATCCATTTTTCACTTTCTGCGATGTTGAACTTGTACTGTAAACGAGGTTCTTGTAAACAGAGGCGTCCCAAACTTTGGGGTGGCTGTGTCTTTTTGATTTTAATTTCCCTAAGCTATAGGACCATAAGTGGAAGTGCCCTAGGCTCTGTTGCTTTGTTTTTTAGATGTTTCAGGAAACACCATACACTTCTCCCGAGTGTCTGTTGGCAATTTACATCCCGCCCATCAGCATAACAAGGCTCCCAGTTCTCCATGGCCTGTCCTGTCTTTCTGGATTTTACACTTTTTTCAGATGGCCCTTTTGACCGGGGGGAAGTGAGACTTCATTGTAGTGCAGATTTCCTTTGCAAGCTTGCTTGGTTGGCCAAAAAGGGCGTATGCGTTTTTTCCTGAATATATTCAGGAAAAAACGCATACGCACTTTTTGGCCAAGTGCATCATTGTGGACGTTCTGCCTCTTTTCCTATGCTTTCAATGCAATTCCAGTCTGCCTCCTGAAATCGGTTTCCTGCAATTCTGCCCCGCTTTCAAGTCCTCTTGGCAGCCTTACTTCAGTATATTTTTGGACGATAGCTGTCATTTATAACTCTGCAGGTTTGTGAATTACAGTGCCCCTGAGCTCCTTTCTTCAACTCGCTTTCTTTTGAGCTGGCCGCAACACCGCAGGATGGCTTCAGGCCCTAATCTGGTTCCGGCACGGCACGCTGAGCCTTTGGTTAATTCCTCTTCCTGGTGGGAAATGAGAGTTAAATTTGCCCGTCCAGACACCTCCAGCTAGTCTCTCATTGGTTCTCGCTATTCCTGTTCATCTTCCGCAGAAATTGCAAACTGGGCCAAACAGGAGGTTAAAGGGACTGACTCTCCAAGTCGGGAGGGTGTTAGTAAAGCGTCTGGAATGTTGCACCCGAGTACCAGGGTACGAAAACTGAGACATATTTGAACACGTCTCCCGATCACATGGTTGATCATACTCTAGGTTCCACATGCATGTTTTAGCTGAAGGAAGAATACCTTAAACCTGGGTAGTTGAAACCCGTGGAATGGGTACCATGCAATATGACTTCAAAGGGTCTTCATTTGCTCACCGAACCTCTCCAATCCTATCACTGCTGCGTTTATGCCCCTGTACACATGCTTGATTCTCTTTCGGAGACATAGCAATCCATAGGTTTTAAGATACTTACTAGTCAGGTACATTCTTAGGCATTTAATATGCGGTGTTGAGTCCATTTCGTTGAGCAAGGAGTAGCTCTTGTCTATTCCATATTTGGCTTAAGGAACTTTATCTGTGCTCATTTCAATCTCTGGTTTTATGCAGCACCCCAACTCACCTTTCCCCTTAAGCAAGCATAAGTTGGTTTTCTAAATTTGAGACCCTGTTCTGTTCTGTAATTCAGTTCCTGTGTAGCCAAGTTTACATTCCGTGTATTACTGATATCTTATGATGTTTCTTTTTCTGTGTGACTTATTTCAGTTAGAATCATCATACCTGAATCCACTCATTGTGCTGCTAAGGGCCTGATGACATAGATTTCATTGCTGAGTGATATTGCTTTGTAAGTAAATACCACAACTTCTTTATCCATTTTTCACTTTCTGCGATGTTGAACTTGTACTGTAAACGAGGTTCTTGTAAACAGAGGCGTCCCAAACTTTGGGGTGGCTGTGTCTTTTTGATTTTAATTTCCCTAAGCTATAGGACCATAAGTGGAAGTGCCCTAGGCTCTGTTGCTTTGTTTTTTAGATGTTTCAGGAAACACCATACACTTCTCCCGAGTGTCTGTTGGCAATTTACATCCCGCCCATCAGCATAACAAGGCTCCCAGTTCTCCATGGCCTGTCCTGTCTTTCTGGATTTTACACTTTTTTCAGATGGCCCTTTTGACCGGGGGGAAGTGAGACTTCATTGTAGTGCAGATTTCCTTTGCAAGCTTGCTTGGTTGGCCAAAAAGGGCGTATGCGTTTTTTCCTGAATATATTCAGGAAAAAACGCATACGCACTTTTTGGCCAAGTGCATCATTGTGGACGTTCTGCCTCTTTTCCTATGCTTTCAATGCAATTCCAGTCTGCCTCCTGAAATCGGTTTCCTGCAATTCTGCCCCGCTTTCAAGTCCTCTTGGCAGCCTTACTTCAGTATATTTTTGGACGATAGCTGTCATTTATAACTCTGCAGGTTTGTGAATTACAGTGCCCCTGAGCTCCTTTCTTCAACTCGCTTTCTTTTGAGCTGGCCGCAACACCGCAGGATGGCTTCAGGCCCTAATCTGGTTCCGGCACGGCACGCTGAGCCTTTGGTTAATTCCTCTTCCTGGTGGGAAATGAGAGTTAAATTTGCCCGTCCAGACACCTCCAGCTAGTCTCTCATTGGTTCTCGCTATTCCTGTTCATCTTCCGCAGAAATTGCAAACTGGGCCAAACAGGAGGTTAAAGGGACTGACTCTCCAAGTCGGGAGGGTGTTAGTAAAGCGTCTGGAATGTTGCACCCGAGTACCAGGGTACGAAAACTGAGACATATTTGAACACGTCTCCCGATCACATGGTTGATCATACTCTAGGTTCCACATGCATGTTTTAGCTGAAGGAAGAATACCTTAAACCTGGGTAGTTGAAACCCGTGGAATGGGTACCATGCAATATGACTTCAAAGGGTCTTCATTTGCTCACCGAACCTCTCCAATCCTATCACTGCTGCGTTTATGCCCCTGTACACATGCTTGATTCTCTTTCGGAGACATAGCAATCCATAGGTTTTAAGATACTTACTAGTCAGGTACATTCTTAGGCATTTAATATGCGGTGTTGAGTCCATTTCGTTGAGCAAGGAGTAGCTCTTGTCTATTCCATATTTGGCTTAAGGAACTTTATCTGTGCTCATTTCAATCTCTGGTTTTATGCAGCACCCCAACTCACCTTTCCCCTTAAGCAAGCATAAGTTGGTTTTCTAAATTTGAGACCCTGTTCTGTTCTGTAATTCAGTTCCTGTGTAGCCAAGTTTACATTCCGTGTATTACTGATATCTTATGATGTTTCTTTTTCTGTGTGACTTATTTCAGTTAGAATCATCATACCTGAATCCACTCATTGTGCTGCTAAGGGCCTGATGACATAGATTTCATTGCTGAGTGATATTGCTTTGTAAGTAAATACCACAACTTCTTTATCCATTTTTCACTTTCTGCGATGTTGAACTTGTACTGTAAACGAGGTTCTTGTAAACAGAGGCGTCCCAAACTTTGGGGTGGCTGTGTCTTTTTGATTTTAATTTCCCTAAGCTATAGGACCATAAGTGGAAGTGCCCTAGGCTCTGTTGCTTTGTTTTTTAGATGTTTCAGGAAACACCATACACTTCTCCCGAGTGTCTGTTGGCAATTTACATCCCGCCCATCAGCATAACAAGGCTCCCAGTTCTCCATGGCCTGTCCTGTCTTTCTGGATTTTACACTTTTTTCAGATGGCCCTTTTGACCGGGGGGAAGTGAGACTTCATTGTAGTGCAGATTTCCTTTGCAAGCTTGCTTGGTTGGCCAAAAAGGGCGTATGCGTTTTTTCCTGAATATATTCAGGAAAAAACGCATACGCCCTTTTTGGCCAAGTGCATCATTGTGGACGTTCTGCCTCTTTTCCTATGCTTTCAATGCAATTCCAGTCTACCTCCTGAAATCGGTTTCCTGCAATTCTGCCCCGCTTTCAAGTCCTCTTGGCAGCCTTACTTCAGTATATTTTTGGACGATAGCTGTCATTTATAACTCTGCAGGTTTGTGAATTACAGTGCCCCTGAGCTCCTTTCTTCAACTCGCTTTCTTTTGAGCTGGCCGCAACACCGCAGGATGGCTTCAGGCCCTAATCTGGTTCCGGCACGGCACGCTGAGCCTTTGGTTAATTCCTCTTCCTGGTGGGAAATGAGAGTTAAATTTGCCCGTCCAGACACCTCCAGCTAGTCTCTCATTGGTTCTCGCTATTCCTGTTCATCTTCCGCAGAAATTGCAAACTGGGCCAAACAGGAGGTTAAAGGGACTGACTCTCCAAGTCGGGAGGGTGTTAGTAAAGCGTCTGGAATGTTGCACCCGAGTACCAGGGTACGAAAACTGAGACATATTTGAACACGTCTCCTGATCACATGGTTGATCATACTCTAGGTTCCACATGCATGTTTTAGCTGAAGGAAGAATACCTTAAACCTGGGTAGTTGAAACCCGTGGAATGGGTACCATGCAATATGACTTCAAAGGGTCTTCATTTGCTCACCGAACCTCTCCAATCCTATCACTGCTGCATTTATGCCCCTGTACACATGCTTGATTCTCTTTCGGAGACATAGCAATCCATAGGTTTTAAGATACTTACTAGTCAGGTACATTCTTAGGCATTTAATATGCGGTGTTGAGTCCATTTCGTTGAGCAAGGAGTAGCTCTTGTCTATTCCATATTTGGCTTAAGGAACTTTATCTGTGTTCATTTCAATCTCTGGTTTTATGCAGCACCCCAACTCACCTTTACCCTTAAGCAAGCATAAGTTGGTTTTCTAAATTTGAGACCCTGTTCTGTTCTGTAATTCAGTTCCTGTGTAGCCAAGTTTACATTCCGTGTATTACTGATATCTTATGATGTTTCTTTTTCTGTGTGACTTATTTCAGTTAGAATCATCATACCTGAATCCACTCATTGTGCTGCTAAGGGCCTGATGACATAGATTTCATTGCTGAGTGATATTGCTTTGTAAGTAAATACCACAACTTCTTTATCCATTTTTCACTTTCTGCGATGTTGAACTTGTACGCTAAACGAGGTTCTTGTAAACAGAGGCGTCCCAAACTTTGGGGTGGCTGTGTCTTTTTGATTTTAATTTCCCTAAGCTATAGGACCATAAGTGGAAGTGCCCTAGGCTCTGTTGCTTTGTTTTTTAGATGTTTCAGGAAACACCATACACTTCTCCCGAGTGTCTGTTGGCAATTTACATCCCGCCCATCAGCATAACAAGGCTCCCAGTTCTCCATGGCCTGTCCTGTCTTTCTGGATTTTACACTTTTTTCAGATGGCCCTTTTGACCGGGGGGAAGTGAGACTTCATTGTAGTGCAGATTTCCTTTGCAAGCTTGCTTGGTTGGCCAAAAAGGGCGTATGCGTTTTTTCCTGAATATATTCAGGAAAAAACGCATACGCCCTTTTTGGCCAAGTGCATCATTGTGGACGTTCTGCCTCTTTTCCTATGCTTTCAATGCAATTCCAGTCTGCCTCCTGAAATCGGTTTCCTGCAATTCTGCCCCGCTTTCAAGTCCTCTTGGCAGCCTTACTTCAGTATATTTTTGGACGATAGCTGTCATTTATAACTCTGCAGGTTTGTGAATTACAGTGCCCCTGAGCTCCTTTCTTCAACTCGCTTTCTTTTGAGCTGGCCGCAACACCGCAGGATGGCTTCAGGCCCTAATCTGGTTCCGGCACGGCACGCTGAGCCTTTGGTTAATTCCTCTTCCTGGTGGGAAATGAGAGTTAAATTTGCCCGTCCAGACACCTCCAGCTAGTCTCTCATTGGTTCTCGCTATTCCTGTTCATCTTCCGCAGAAATTGCAAACTGGGCCAAACAGGAGGTTAAAGGGACTGACTCTCCAAGTCGGGAGGGTGTTAGTAAAGCGTCTGGAATGTTGCACCCGAGTACCAGGGTACGAAAACTGAGACATATTTGAACACGTCTCCCGATCACATGGTTGATCATACTCTAGGTTCCACATGCATGTTTTAGCTGAAGGAAGAATACCTTAAACCTGGGTAGTTGAAACCCGTGGAATGGGTACCATGCAATATGACTTCAAAGGGTCTTCATTTGCTCACCGAACCTCTCCAATCCTATCACTGCTGCATTTATGCCCCTGTACACATGCTTGATTCTCTTTCGGAGACATAGCAATCCATAGGTTTTAAGATACTTACTAGTCAGGTACATTCTTAGGCATTTAATATGCGGTGTTGAGTCCATTTCGTTGAGCAAGGAGTAGCTCTTGTCTATTCCATATTTGGCTTAAGGAACTTTATCTGTGTTCATTTCAATCTCTGGTTTTATGCAGCACCCCAACTCACCTTTACCCTTAAGCAAGCATAAGTTGGTTTTCTAAATTTGAGACCCTGTTCTGTTCTGTAATTCAGTTCCTGTGTAGCCAAGTTTACATTCCGTGTATTACTGATATCTTATGATGTTTCTTTTTCTGTGTGACTTATTTCAGTTAGAATCATCATACCTGAATCCACTCATTGTGCTGCTAAGGGCCTGATGACATAGATTTCATTGCTGAGTGATATTGCTTTGTAAGTAAATACCACAACTTCTTTATCCATTTTTCACTTTCTGCGATGTTGAACTTGTACTGTAAACGAGGTTCTTGTAAACAGAGGTGTCCCAAACTTTGGGGTGGCTGTGTCTTTTTGATTTTAATTTCCCTAAGCTATAGGACCATAAGTGGAAGTGCCCTAGGCTCTGTTGCTTTGTTTTTTAGATGTTTCAGGAAACACCATACACTTCTCCGGAGTGTCTGTTGGCAATTTACATCCCGCCCATCAGCATAACAAGGCTCCCAGTTCTCCATGGCCTGTCCTGTCTTTCTGGATTTTACACTTTTTTCAGATGGCCCTTTTGACCGGGGGGAAGTGAGACTTCATTGTAGTGCAGATTTCCTTTGCAAGCTTGCTTGGTTGGCCAAAAAGGGCGTATGCGTTTTTTCCTGAATATATTCAGGAAAAAACGCATACGCCCTTTTTGGCCAAGTGCATCATTGTGGACGTTCTGCCTCTTTTCCTATGCTTTCAATGCAATTCCAGTCTACCTCCTGAAATCGGTTTCCTGCAATTCTGCCCCGCTTTCAAGTCCTCTTGGCAGCCTTACTTCAGTATATTTTTGGACGATAGCTGTCATTTATAACTCTGCAGATTTGTGAATTACAGTGCCCCTGAGCTCCTTTCTTCAACTCACTTTCTTTTGAGCTGGCCGCAACACCGCAGGATGGCTTCAGGCCCTAATCTGGTTCCGGCACGGCACGCAGAGCCTTTGGTTAATTCCTCTTCCTGGTGGGAAATGAGAGTTAAATTTGCCCGTCCAGACACCTCCAGCTAGTCTCTCATTGGTTCTCGCTATTCCTGTTCATCTTCCGCAGAAATTGCAAACTGGGCCAAACAGGAGGTTAAAGGGACTGACTCTCCAAGTCGGGAGGGTGTTAGTAAAGCGTCTGGAATGTTGCACCCGAGTACCAGGGTACGAAAACTGAGACATATTTGAACACGTCTCCCGATCACATGGTTGATCATACTCTAGGTTCCACATGCATGTTTTAGCTGAAGGAAGAATACCTTAAACCTGGGTAGTTGAAACCCGTGGAATGGGTACCATGCAATATGACTTCAAAGGGTCTTCATTTGCTCACCGAACCTCTCCAATCCTATCACTGCTGCGTTTATGCCCCTGTACACATGTTTGATTCTCTTTCGGAGACATAGCAATCCATAGGTTTTAAGATACTTACTAGTCAGGTACATTCTTAGGCATTTAATATGCGGTGTTGAGTCCATTTCGTTGAGCAAGGAGTAGCTCTTGTCTATTCCATATTTGGCTTAAGGAACTTTATCTGTGCTCATTTCAATCTCTGGTTTTATGCAGCACCCCAACTCACCTTTCCCCTTAAGCAAGCATAAGTTGGTTTTCTAAATTTGAGACCCTGTTCTGTTCTGTAATTCAGTTCCTGTGTAGCCAAGTTTACATTCCGTGTATTACTGATATCTTATGATGTTTCTTTTTCTGTGTGACTTATTTCAGTTAGAATCATCATACCTGAATCCACTCATTGTGCTGCTAAGGGCCTGATGACATAGATTTCATTGCTGAGTGATATTGCTTTGTAAGTAAATACCACAACTTCTTTATCCATTTTTCACTTTCTGCGATGTTGAACTTGTACTGTAAATGAGGTTCTTGTAAACAGAGGCGTCCCAAACTTTGGGGTGGCTGTGTCTTTTTGATTTTAATTTCCCTAAGCTATAGGACCATAAGTGGAAGTGCCCTAGGCTCTGTTGCTTTGTTTTTTAGATGTTTCAGGAAACACCATACACTTCTCCCGAGTGTCTGTTGGCAATTTACATCCCGCCCATCAGCATAACAAGGCTCCCAGTTCTCCATGGCCTGTCCTGTCTTTCTGGATTTTACACTTTTTTCAGATGGCCCTTTTGACCGGGGGGAAGTGAGACTTCATTGTAGTGCAGATTTCCTTTGCAAGCTTGCTTGGTTGGCCAAAAAGGGCGTATGCGTTTTTTCCTGAATATATTCAGGAAAAAACGCATACGCACTTTTTGGCCAAGTGCATCATTGTGGACGTTCTGCCTCTTTTCCTATGCTTTCAATGCAATTCCAGTCTGCCTCCTGAAATCGGTTTCCTGCAATTCTGCCCCGCTTTCAAGTCCTCTTGGCAGCCTTACTTCAGTATATTTTTGGACGATAGCTGTCATTTATAACTCTGCAGGTTTGTGAATTACAGTGCCCCTGAGCTCCTTTCTTCAACTCGCTTTCTTTTGAGCTGGCCGCAACACCTCAGGATGGCTTCAGGCCCTAATCTGGTTCCAGCACGGCACGCTGAGCCTTTGGTTAATTCCTCTTCCTGGTGGGAAATGAGAGTTAAATTTGCCCGTCCAGACACCTCCAGCTAGTCTCTCATTGGTTCTCGCTATTCCTGTTCATCTTCCGCAGAAATTGCAAACTGGGCCAAACAGGAGGTTAAAGGGACTGACTCTCCAAGTCGGGAGGGTGTTAGTAAAGCGTCTGGAATGTTGCACCCGAGTACCAGGGTACGAAAACTGAGACATATTTGAACACGTCTCCCGATCACATGGTTGATCATACTCTAGGTTCCACATGCATATTTTAGCTGAAGGAAGAATACCTTAAACCTGGGTAGTTGAAACCCGTGGAATGGGTACCATGCAATATGACTTCAAAGGGTCTTCATTTGCTCACCGAACCTCTCCAATCCTATCACTGCTGCGTTTATGCCCCTGTACACATGCTTGATTCTCTTTCGGAGACATAGCAATCCATAGGTTTTAAGATACTTACTAGTCAGGTACATTCTTAGGCATTTAATATGCGGTGTTGAGTCCATTTCGTTGAGCAAGGAGTAGCTCTTGTCTATTCCATATTTGGCTTAAGGAACTTTATCTGTGCTCATTTCAATCTCTGGTTTTATGCAGCACCCCAACTCACCTTTCCCCTTAAGCAAGCATAAGTTGGTTTTCTAAATTTGAGACCCTGTTCTGTTCTGTAATTCAGTTCCTGTGTAGCCAAGTTTACATTCCGTGTATTACTGATATCTTATGATGTTTCTTTTTCTGTGTGACTTATTTCAGTTAGAATCATCATACCTGAATCCACTCATTGTGCTGCTAAGGGCCTGATGACATAGATTTCATTGCTGAGTGATATTGCTTTGTAAGTAAATACCACAACTTCTTTATCCATTTTTCACTTTCTGCGATGTTGAACTTGTACTGTAAACGAGGTTCTTGTAAACAGAGGCGTCCCAAACTTTGGGGTGGCTGTGTCTTTTTGATTTTAATTTCCCTAAGCTATAGGACCATAAGTGGAAGTGCCCTAGTCTCTGTTGCTTTGTTTTTTAGATGTTTCAGGAAACACCATACACTTCTCCCGAGTGTCTGTTGGCAATTTACATCCTGCCCATCAGCATAACAAGGCTCCCAGTTCTCCATGGCCTGTCCTGTCTTTCTGGATTTTACACTTTTTTCAGATGGCCCTTTTGACCGGGGGGAAGTGAGACTTCATTGTAGTGCAGATTTCCTTTGCAAGCTTGCTTGGTTGGCCAAAAAGGGCGTATGCGTTTTTTCCTGAATATATTCAGGAAAAAACGCATACGCACTTTTTGGCCAAGTGCATCATTGTGGACGTTCTGCCTCTTTTCCTATGCTTTCAATGCAATTCCAGTCTGCCTCCTGAAATCGGTTTCCTGCAATTCTGCCCCGCTTTCAAGTCCTCTTGGCAGCCTTACTTCAGTATATTTTTGGACGATAGCTGTCATTTATAACTCTGCAGTTTTGTGAATTACAGTGCCCCTGAGCTCCTTTCTTCAACTCGCTTTCTTTTGAGCTGGCCGCAACACCGCAGGATGGCTTCAGGCCCTAATCTGGTTCCGGCACGGCACGCTGAGCCTTTGGTTAATTCCTCTTCCTGGTGGGAAATGAGAGTTAAATTTGCCCGTCCAGACACCTCCAGCTAGTCTCTCATTGGTTCTCGCTATTCCTGTTCATCTTCCACAGAAATTGCAAACTGGGCCAAACAGGAGGTTAAAGGGACTGACTCTCCAAGTCGGGAGGGTGTTAGTAAAGCGTCTGGAATGTTGCACCCGAGTACCAGGGTACGAAAACTGAGACATATTTGAACACGTCTCCCGATCACATGGTTGATCATACTCTAGGTTCCACATGCATGTTTTAGCTGAAGGAAGAATACCTTAAACCTGGGTAGTTGAAACCCGTGGAATGGGTACCATGCAATATGACTTCAAAGGGTCTTCATTTGCTCACCGAACCTCTCCAATCCTATCACTGCTGCATTTATGCCCCTGTACACATGCTTGATTCTCTTTCGGAGACATAGCAATCCATAGGTTTTAAGATACTTACTAGTCAGGTACATTCTTAGGCATTTAATATGCGGTGTTGAGTCCATTTCGTTGAGCAAGGAGTAGCTCTTGTCTATTCCATATTTGGCTTAAGGAACTTTATCTGTGCTCATTTCAATCTCTGGTTTTATGCAGCACCCCAACTCACCTTTACCCTTAAGCAAGCATAAGTTGGTTTTCTAAATTTGAGACCCTGTTCTGTTCTGTAATTCAGTTCCTGTGTAGCCAAGTTTACATTCCGTGTATTACTGATATCTTATGATGTTTCTTTTTCTGTGTGACTTATTTCAGTTAGAATCATCATACCTGAATCCACTCATTGTGCTGCTAAGGGCCTGATGACATAGATTTCATTGCTGAGTGATATTGCTTTGTAAGTAAATACCACAACTTCTTTATCCATTTTTCACTTTCTGCGATGTTGAACTTGTACTGTAAACGAGGTTCTTGTAAACAGAGGTGTCCCAAACTTTGGGGTGGCTGTGTCTTTTTGATTTTAATTTCCCTAAGCTATAGGACCATAAGTGGAAGTGCCCTAGGCTCTGTTGCTTTGTTTTTTAGATGTTTCAGGAAACACCATACACTTCTCCGGAGTGTCTGTTGGCAATTTACATCCCGCCCATCAGCATAACAAGGCTCCCAGTTCTCCATGGCCTGTCCTGTCTTTCTGGATTTTACACTTTTTTCAGATGGCCCTTTTGACCGGGGGGAAGTGAGACTTCATTGTAGTGCAGATTTCCTTTGCAACCTTGCTTGGTTGGCCAAAAAGGGCGTATGCGTTTTTTCCTGAATATATTCAGGAAAAAACGCATACGCCCTTTTTGGCCAAGTGCATCATTGTGGACGTTCTGCCTCTTTTCCTATGCTTTCAATGCAATTCCAGTCTACCTCCTGAAATCGGTTTCCTGCAATTCTGCCCCGCTTTCAAGTCCTCTTGGCAGCCTTACTTCAGTATATTTTTGGACGATAGCTGTCATTTATAACTCTGCAGATTTGTGAATTACAGTGCCCCTGAGCTCCTTTCTTCAACTCACTTTCTTTTGAGCTGGCCGCAACACCGCAGGATGGCTTCAGGCCCTAATCTGGTTCCGGCACGGCACGCTGAGCCTTTGGTTAATTCCTCTTCCTGGTGGGAAATGAGAGTTAAATTTGCCCGTCCAGACACCTCCAGCTAGTCTCTCATTGGTTCTCGCTATTCCTGTTCATCTTCCGCAGAAATTGCAAACTGGGCCAAACAGGAGGTTAAAGGGACTGACTCTCCAAGTCGGGAGGGTGTTAGTAAAGCGTCTGGAATGTTGCACCCGAGTACCAGGGTACGAAAACTGAGACATATTTGAACACGTCTCCCGATCACATGGTTGATCATACTCTAGGTTCCACATGCATGTTTTAGCTGAAGGAAGAATACCTTAAACCTGGGTAGTTGAAACCCGTGGAATGGGTACCATGCAATATGACTTCAAAGGGTCTTCATTTGCTCACCGAACCTCTCCAATCCTATCACTGCTGCGTTTATGCCCCTGTACACATGTTTGATTCTCTTTCGGAGACATAGCAATCCATAGGTTTTAAGATACTTACTAGTCAGGTACATTCTTAGGCATTTAATATGCGGTGTTGAGTCCATTTCGTTGAGCAAGGAGTAGCTCTTGTCTATTCCATATTTGGCTTAAGGAACTTTATCTGTGCTCATTTCAATCTCTGGTTTTATGCAGCACCCCAACTCACCTTTCCCCTTAAGCAAGCATAAGTTGGTTTTCTAAATTTGAGACCCTGTTCTGTTCTGTAATTCAGTTCCTGTGTAGCCAAGTTTACATTCCATGTATTACTGATATCTTATGATGTTTCTTTTTCTGTGTGACTTATTTCAGTTAGAATCATCATACCTGAATCCACTCATTGTGCTGCTAAGGGCCTGATGACATAGATTTCATTGCTGAGTGATATTGCTTTGTAAGTAAATACCACAACTTCTTTATCCATTTTTCACTTTCTGCGATGTTGAACTTGTACTGTAAACGAGGTTCTTGTAAACAGAGGCGTCCCAAACTTTGGGGTGGCTGTGTCTTTTTGATTTTAATTTCCCTAAGCTATAGGACCATAAGTGGAAGTGCCCTAGGCTCTGTTGCTTTGTTTTTTAGATGTTTCAGGAAACACCATACACTTCTCCCGAGTGTCTGTTGGCAATTTACATCCCGCCCATCAGCATAACAAGGCTCCCAGTTCTCCATGGCCTGTCCTGTCTTTCTGGATTTTACACTTTTTTCAGATGGCCCTTTTGACCGGGGGGAAGTGAGACTTCATTGTAGTGCAGATTTCCTTTGCAAGCTTGCTTGGTTGGCCAAAAAGGGCGTATGCGTTTTTTCCTGAATATATTCAGGAAAAAACGCATACGCACTTTTTGGCCAAGTGCATCATTGTGGACGTTCTGCCTCTTTTCCTATGCTTTCAATGCAATTCCAGTCTGCCTCCTGAAATCGGTTTCCTGCAATTCTGCCCCGCTTTCAAGTCCTCTTGGCAGCCTTACTTCAGTATATTTTTGGACGATAGCTGTCATTTATAACTCTGCAGGTTTGTGAATTACAGTGCCCCTGAGCTCCTTTCTTCAACTCGCTTTCTTTTGAGCTGGCCGCAACACCGCAGGATGGCTTCAGGCCCTAATCTGGTTCCGGCACGGCACGCTGAGCCTTTGGTTAATTCCTCTTCCTGGTGGGAAATGAGAGTTAAATTTGCCCGTCCAGACACCTCCAGCTAGTCTCTCATTGGTTCTCGCTATTCCTGTTCATCTTCCACAGAAATTGCAAACTGGGCCAAACAGGAGGTTAAAGGGACTGACTCTCCAAGTCGGGAGGGTGTTAGTAAAGCGTCTGGAATGTTGCACCCGAGTACCAGGGTACGAAAACTGAGACATATTTGAACACGTCTCCCGATCACATGGTTGATCATACTCTAGGTTCCACATGCATGTTTTAGCTGAAGGAAGAATACCTTAAACCTGGGTAGTTGAAACCCGTGGAATGGGTACCATGCAATATGACTTCAAAGGGTCTTCATTTGCTCACCGAACCTCTCCAATCCTATCACTGCTGCATTTATGCCCCTGTACACATGCTTGATTCTCTTTCGGAGACATAGCAATCCATAGGTTTTAAGATACTTACTAGTCAGGTACATTCTTAGGCATTTAATATGCGGTGTTGAGTCCATTTCGTTGAGCAAGGAGTAGCTCTTGTCTATTCCATATTTGGCTTAAGGAACTTTATCTGTGCTCATTTCAATCTCTGGTTTTATGCAGCACCCCAACTCACCTTTACCCTTAAGCAAGCATAAGTTGGTTTTCTAAATTTGAGACCCTGTTCTGTTCTGTAATTCAGTTCCTGTGTAGCCAAGTTTACATTCCGTGTATTACTGATATCTTATGATGTTTCTTTTTCTGTGTGACTTATTTCAGTTAGAATCATCATACCTGAATCCACTCATTGTGCTGCTAAGGGCCTGATGACATAGATTTCATTGCTGAGTGATATTGCTTTGTAAGTAAATACCACAACTTCTTTATCCATTTTTCACTTTCTGCGATGTTGAACTTGTACTGTAAACGAGGTTCTTGTAAACAGAGGTGTCCCAAACTTTGGGGTGGCTGTGTCTTTTTGATTTTAATTTCCCTAAGCTATAGGACCATAAGTGGAAGTGCCCTAGGCTCTGTTGCTTTGTTTTTTAGATGTTTCAGGAAACACCATACACTTCTCCGGAGTGTCTGTTGGCAATTTACATCCCGCCCATCAGCATAACAAGGCTCCCAGTTCTCCATGGCCTGTCCTGTCTTTCTGGATTTTACACTTTTTTCAGATGGCCCTTTTGACCGGGGGGAAGTGAGACTTCATTGTAGTGCAGATTTCCTTTGCAAGCTTGCTTGGTTGGCCAAAAAGGGCGTATGCGTTTTTTCCTGAATATATTCAGGAAAAAACGCATACGCACTTTTTGGCCAAGTGCATCATTGTGGACGTTCTGCCTCTTTTCCTATGCTTTCAATGCAATTCCAGTCTGCCTCCTGAAATCGGTTTCCTGCAATTCTGCCCCGCTTTCAAGTCCTCTTGGCAGCCTTACTTCAGTATATTTTTGGACGATAGCTGTCATTTATAACTCTGCAGGTTTGTGAATTACAGTGCCCCTGAGCTCCTTTCTTCAACTCGCTTTCTTTTGAGCTGGCCGCAACACCGCAGGATGGCTTCAGGCCCTAATCTGGTTCCGGCACGGCACGCTGAGCCTTTGGTTAATTCCTCTTCCTGGTGGGAAATGAGAGTTAAATTTGCCCGTCCAGACACCTCCAGCTAGTCTCTCATTGGTTCTCGCTATTCCTGTTCATCTTCCACAGAAATTGCAAACTGGGCCAAACAGGAGGTTAAAGGGACTGACTCTCCAAGTCGGGAGGGTGTTAGTAAAGCGTCTGGAATGTTGCACCCGAGTACCAGGGTACGAAAACTGAGACATATTTGAACACGTCTCCCGATCACATGGTTGATCATACTCTAGGTTCCACATGCATGTTTTAGCTGAAGGAAGAATACCTTAAACCTGGGTAGTTGAAACCCGTGGAATGGGTACCATGCAATATGACTTCAAAGGGTCTTCATTTGCTCACCGAACCTCTCCAATCCTATCACTGCTGCATTTATGCCCCTGTACACATGCTTGATTCTCTTTCGGAGACATAGCAATCCATAGGTTTTAAGATACTTACTAGTCAGGTACATTCTTAGGCATTTAATATGCGGTGTTGAGTCCATTTCGTTGAGCAAGGAGTAGCTCTTGTCTATTCCATATTTGGCTTAAGGAACTTTATCTGTGCTCATTTCAATCTCTGGTTTTATGCAGCACCCCAACTCACCTTTACCCTTAAGCAAGCATAAGTTGGTTTTCTAAATTTGAGACCCTGTTCTGTTCTGTAATTCAGTTCCTGTGTAGCCAAGTTTACATTCCGTGTATTACTGATATCTTATGATGTTTCTTTTTCTGTGTGACTTATTTCAGTTAGAATCATCATACCTGAATCCACTCATTGTGCTGCTAAGGGCCTGATGACATAGATTTCATTGCTGAGTGATATTGCTTTGTAAGTAAATACCACAACTTCTTTATCCATTTTTCACTTTCTGCGATGTTGAACTTGTACTGTAAACGAGGTTCTTGTAAACAGAGGCGTCCCAAACTTTGGGGTGGCTGTGTCTTTTTGATTTTAATTTCCCTAAGCTATAGGACCATAAGTGGAAGTGCCCTAGGCTCTGTTGCTTTGTTTTTTAGATGTTTCAGGAAACACCATACACTTCTCCCGAGTGTCTGTTGGCAATTTACATCCCGCCCATCAGCATAACAAGGCTCCCAGTTCTCCATGGCCTGTCCTGCCTTTCTGGATTTTACACATTTTTCAGATGGCCCTTTTGACCGGGGGGAAGTGAGACTTCATTGTAGTGCAGATTTCCTTTGCAAGCTTGCTTGGTTGGCCAAAAAGGGCGTATGCGTTTTTTCCTGAATATATTCAGGAAAAAACGCATACGCCCTTTTTGGCCAAGTGCATCATTGTGGACGTTCTGCCTCTTTTCCTATGCTTTCAATGCCATTCCAGTCTGCCTCCTGAAATCGGTTTCCTGCAATTCTGCCCTGCTTTCAAGTCCTCTTGGCAGCCTTACTTCAGTATATTTTTGGACGATAGCTGTCATTTATAACTCTGCAGGTTTGTGAATTACAGTGCCCCTGAGCTCCTTTCTTCAACTCACTTTCTTTTGAGCTGGCCGCAACACCGCAGGATGGCTTCAGGCCCTAATCTGGTTCCGGCACGGCACGCTGAGCCTTTGGTTAATTCCTCTTCCTGGTGGGAAATGAGAGTTAAATTTGCCCGTCCAGACACCTCCAGCTAGTCTCTCATTGGTTCTCGCTATTCCTGTTCATCTTCCGCAGAAATTGCAAACTGGGCCAAACAGGAGGTTAAAGGGACTGACTCTCCAAGTCGGGAGGGTGTTAGTAAAGCGTCTGGAATGTTGCACCCGAGTACCAGGGTACGAAAACTGAGACATATTTGAACACGTCTCCCGATCACATGGTTGATCATACTCTAGGTTCCACATGCATGTTTTAGCTGAAGGAAGAATACCTTAAACCTGGGTAGTTGAAACCCGTGGAATGGGTACCATGCAATATGACTTCAAAGGGTCTTCATTTGCTCACCGAACCTCTCCAATCCTATCACTGCTGCATTTATGCCCCTGTACACATGCTTGATTCTCTTTCGGAGACATAGCAATCCATAGGTTTTAAGATACTTACTAGTCAGGTACATTCTTAGGCATTTAATATGCGGTGTTGAGTCCATTTCGTTGAGCAAGGAGTAGCTCTTGTCTATTCCATATTTGGCTTAAGGAACTTTATCTGTGTTCATTTCAATCTCTGGTTTTATGCAGCACCCCAACTCACCTTTACCCTTAAGCAAGCATAAGTTGGTTTTCTAAATTTGAGACCCTGTTCTGTTCTGTAATTCAGTTCCTGTGTAGCCAAGTTTACATTCCGTGTATTACTGATATCTTATGATGTTTCTTTTTCTGTGTGACTTATTTCAGTTAGAATCATCATACCTGAATCTACTCATTGTGCTGCTAAGGGCCTGATGACATAGATTTCATTGCTGAGTGATATTGCTTTGTAAGTAAATACCACAACTTCTTTATCCATTTTTCACTTTCTGCGATGTTGAACTTGTACTGTAAACGAGGTTCTTGTAAACAGAGGTGTCCCAAACTTTGGGGTGGCTGTGTCTTTTTGATTTTAATTTCCCTAAGCTATAGGACCATAAGTGGAAGTGCCCTAGGCTCTGTTGCTTTGTTTTTTAGATGTTTCAGGAAACACCATACACTTCTCCGGAGTGTCTGTTGGCAATTTACATCCTGCCCATCAGCATAACAAGGCTCCCAGTTCTCTATGCCCTGTCCTGTCTTTCTGGATTTTACACTTTTTTCAGATGGCCCTTTTGACCGGGGGGAAGTGAGACTTCATTGTAGTGCAGATTTCCTTTGCAAGCTTGCTTGGTTGGCCAAAAAGGGCGTATGCGTTTTTTCCTGAATATATTCAGGAAAAAACGCATACGCCCTTTTTGGCCAAGTGCATCATTGTGGACGTTCTGCCTCTTTTCCTATGCTTTCAATGCAATTCCAGTCTACCTCCTGAAATCGGTTTCCTGCAATTCTGCCCCGCTTTCAAGTCCTCTTGGCAGCCTTACTTCAGTATATTTTTGGACGATAGCTGTCATTTATAACTCTGCAGGTTTGTGAATTACAGTGCCCCTGAGCTCCTTTCTTCAACTCGCTTTCTTTTGAGCTGGCCGCAACACCGCAGGATGGCTTCAGGCCCTAATCTGGTTCCGGCACGGCACGCTGAGCCTTTGGTTAATTCCTCTTCCTGGTGGGAAATGAGAGTTAAATTTGCCCGTCCAGACACCTCCAGCTAGTCTCTCATTGGTTCTCGCTATTCCTGTTCATCTTCCGCAGAAATTGCAAACTGGGCCAAACAGGAGGTTAAAGGGACTGACTCTCCAAGTCGGGAGGGTGTTAGTAAAGCGTCTGGAATGTTGCACCCGAGTACCAGGGTACGAAAACTGAGACATATTTGAACACGTCTCCCGATCACATGGTTGATCATACTCTAGGTTCCACATGCATGTTTTAGCTGAAGGAAGAATACCTTAAACCTGGGTAGTTGAAACCCGTGGAATGGGTACCATGCAATATGACTTCAAAGGGTCTTCATTTGCTCACCGAACCTCTCCAATCCTATCACTGCTGCGTTTATGCCCCTGTACACATGCTTGATTCTCTTTCGGAGACATAGCAATCCATAGGTTTTAAGATACTTACTAGTCAGGTACATTCTTAGGCATTTAATATGCGGTGTTGAGTCCATTTCGTTGAGCAAGGAGTAGCTCTTGTCTATTCCATATTTGGCTTAAGGAACTTTATCTGTGCTCATTTCAATCTCTGGTTTTATGCAGCACCCCAACTCACCTTTCCCCTTAAGCAAGCATAAGTTGGTTTTCTAAATTTGAGACCCTGTTCTGTTCTGTAATTCAGTTCCTGTGTAGCCAAGTTTACATTCCGTGTACTACTGATATCTTATGATGTTTCTTTTTCTGTGTGACTTATTTCAGTTAGAATCATCATACCTGAATCCACTCATTGTGCTGCTAAGGGCCTGATGACATAGATTTCATTGCTGAGTGATATTGCTTTGTAAGTAAATACCACAACTTCTTTATCCATTTTTCACTTTCTGCGATGTTGAACTTGTACGCTAAACGAGGTTCTTGTAAACAGAGGCGTCCCAAACTTTGGGGTGGCTGTGTCTTTTTGATTTTAATTTCCCTAAGCTATAGGACCATAAGTGGAAGTGCCCTAGGCTCTGTTGCTTTGTTTTTTAGATGTTTCAGGAAACACCATACACTTCTCCGGAGTGTCTGTTGGCAATTTACATCCTGCCCATCAGCATAACAAGGCTCCCAGTTCTCTATGCCCTGTCCTGTCTTTCTGGATTTTACACTTTTTTCAGATGGCCCTTTTGACCGGGGGGAAGTGAGACTTCATTGTAGTGCAGATTTCCTTTGCAAGCTTGCTTGGTTGGCCAAAAAGGGCGTATGCGTTTTTTCCTGAATATATTCAGGAAAAAACGCATACGCCCTTTTTGGCCAAGTGCATCATTGTGGACGTTCTGCCTCTTTTCCTATGCTTTCAATGCAATTCCAGTCTACCTCCTGAAATCGGTTTCCTGCAATTCTGCCCCGCTTTCAAGTCCTCTTGGCAGCCTTACTTCAGTATATTTTTGGACGATAGCTGTCATTTATAACTCTGCAGGTTTGTGAATTACAGTGCCCCTGAGCTCCTTTCTTCAACTCGCTTTCTTTTGAGCTGGCCGCAACACCGCAGGATGGCTTCAGGCCCTAATCTGGTTCCGGCACGGCACGCTGAGCCTTTGGTTAATTCCTCTTCCTGGTGGGAAATGAGAGTTAAATTTGCCCGTCCAGACACCTCCAGCTAGTCTCTCATTGGTTCTCGCTATTCCTGTTCATCTTCCGCAGAAATTGCAAACTGGGCCAAACAGGAGGTTAAAGGGACTGACTCTCCAAGTCGGGAGGGTGTTAGTAAAGCGTCTGGAATGTTGCACCCGAGTACCAGGGTACGAAAACTGAGACATATTTGAACACGTCTCCCGATCACATGGTTGATCATACTCTAGGTTCCACATGCATGTTTTAGCTGAAGGAAGAATACCTTAAACCTGGGTAGTTGAAACCCGTGGAATGGGTACCATGCAATATGACTTCAAAGGGTCTTCATTTGCTCACCGAACCTCTCCAATCCTATCACTGCTGCGTTTATGCCCCTGTACACATGCTTGATTCTCTTTCGGAGACATAGCAATCCATAGGTTTTAAGATACTTACTAGTCAGGTACATTCTTAGGCATTTAATATGCGGTGTTGAGTCCATTTCGTTGAGCAAGGAGTAGCTCTTGTCTATTCCATATTTGGCTTAAGGAACTTTATCTGTGCTCATTTCAATCTCTGGTTTTATGCAGCACCCCAACTCACCTTTCCCCTTAAGCAAGCATAAGTTGGTTTTCTAAATTTGAGACCCTGTTCTGTTCTGTAATTCAGTTCCTGTGTAGCCAAGTTTACATTCCGTGTACTACTGATATCTTATGATGTTTCTTTTTCTGTGTGACTTATTTCAGTTAGAATCATCATACCTGAATCCACTCATTGTGCTGCTAAGGGCCTGATGACATAGATTTCATTGCTGAGTGATATTGCTTTGTAAGTAAATACCACAACTTCTTTATCCATTTTTCACTTTCTGCGATGTTGAACTTGTACGCTAAACGAGGTTCTTGTAAACAGAGGCGTCCCAAACTTTGGGGTGGCTGTGTCTTTTTGATTTTAATTTCCCTAAGCTATAGGACCATAAGTGGAAGTGCCCTAGGCTCTGTTGCTTTGTTTTTTAGATGTTTCAGGAAACACCATACACTTCTCCGGAGTGTCTGTTGGCAATTTACATCCCGCCCATCAGCATAACAAGGCTCCCAGTTCTCCATGGCCTGTCCTCCCTTTGTGGATTTTACACTTTTTTCAGATAGCCCTTTTGACCGGGGGGAAGTGAGACTTCATTGTAGTGCAGATTTCCTTTGCAAGCTTGCTTGGTTGGCCAAAAAGGGCGTATGCGTTTTTTCCTGAATATATTCAGGAAAAAACGCATACGCCCTTTTTGGCCAAGTGCATCATTGTGGACGTTCTGCCTCTTTTCCTATGCTTTCAATGCAATTCCAGTCTACCTCCTGAAATCGGTTTCCTGCAATTCTGCCCCGCTTTCAAGTCCTCTTGGCAGCCTTACTTCAGTATATTTTTGGACGATAGCTGTCATTTATAACTCTGCAGGTTTGTGAATTACAGTGCCCCTGAGCTCCTTTCTTCAACTCGCTTTCTTTTGAGCTGGCCGCAACACCGCAGGATGGCTTCAGGCCCTAATCTGGTTCCGGCACGGCACGCTGAGCCTTTGGTTAATTCCTCTTCCTGGTGGGAAATGAGAGTTAAATTTGCCCGTCCAGACACCTCCAGCTAGTCTCTCATTGGTTCTCGCTATTCCTGTTCATCTTCCGCAGAAATTGCAAACTGGGCCAAACAGGAGGTTAAAGGGACTGACTCTCCAAGTCGGGAGGGTGTTAGTAAAGCGTCTGGAATGTTGCACCCGAGTACCAGGGTACGAAAACTGAGACATATTTGAACACGTCTCCCGATCACATGGTTGATCATACTCTAGGTTCCACATGCATGTTTTAGCTGAAGGAAGAATACCTTAAACCTGGGTAGTTGAAACCCGTGGAATGGGTACCATGCAATATGACTTCAAAGGGTCTTCATTTGCTCACCGAACCTCTCCAATCCTATCACTGCTGCGTTTATGCCCCTGTACACATGCTTGATTCTCTTTCGGAGACATAGCAATCCATAGGTTTTAAGATACTTACTAGTCAGGTACATTCTTAGGCATTTAATATGCGGTGTTGAGTCCATTTCGTTGAGCAAGGAGTAGCTCTTGTCTATTCCATATTTGGCTTAAGGAACTTTATCTGTGCTCATTTCAATCTCTGGTTTTATGCAGCACCCCAACTCACCTTTCCCCTTAAGCAAGCATAAGTTGGTTTTCTAAATTTGAGACCCTGTTCTGTTCTGTAATTCAGTTCCTGTGTAGCCAAGTTTACATTCCGTGTATTACTGATATCTTATGATGTTTCTTTTTCTGTGTGACTTATTTCAGTTAGAATCATCATACCTGAATCCACTCATTGTGCTGCTAAGGGCCTGATGACATAGATTTCATTGCTGAGTGATATTGCTTTGTAAGTAAATACCACAACTTCTTTATCCATTTTTCACTTTCTGCGATGTTGAACTTGTACTGTAAACGAGGTTCTTGTAAACAGAGGCGTCCCAATGTTTGGGGTGGCTGTGTCTTTTTGATTTTAATTTCCCTAAGCTATAGGACCATAAGTGGAAGTGCCCTAGGCTCTGTTGCTTTGTTTTTTAGATGTTTCAGGAAACACCATACACTTCTCCCGAGTGTCTGTTGGCAATTTACATCCCACCCATCAGCATAACAAGGCTCCCAGTTCTCCATGGCCTGTCCTGCCTTTCTGGATTTTACACTTTTTTCAGATGGCCCTTTTGACCGGGGGGAAGTGAGACTTCATTGTAGTGCAGATTTCCTTTGCAAGCTTGCTTGGTTGGCCAAAAAGGGCGTATGCGTTTTTTCCTGAATATATTCAGGAAAAAACGCATACGCCCTTTTTGGCCAAGTGCATCATTGTGGACGTTCTGCCTCTTTTCCTATGCTTTCAATGCAATTCCAGTCTACCTCCTGAAATCGGTTTCCTGCAATTCTGCCCCGCTTTCAAGTCCTCTTGGCAGCCTTACTTCAGTATATTTTTGGACGATAGCTGTCATTTATAACTCTGCAGGTTTGTGAATTACAGTGCCCCTGAGCTCCTTTCTTCAACTCGCTTTCTTTTGAGCTGGCCGCAACACCGCAGGATGGCTTCAGGCCCTAATCTGGTTCCGGCACGGCACGCTGAGCCTTTGGTTAATTCCTCTTCCTGGTGGGAAATGAGAGTTAAATTTGCCCGTCCAGACACCTCCAGCTAGTCTCTCATTGGTTCTCGCTATTCCTGTTCATCTTCCGCAGAAATTGCAAACTGGGCCAAACAGGAGGTTAAAGGGACTGACTCTCCAAGTCGGGAGGGTGTTAGTAAAGCGTCTGGAATGTTGCACCCGAGTACCAGGGTACGAAAACTGAGACATATTTGAACACGTCTCCCGATCACATGGTTGATCATACTCTAGGTTCCACATGCATGTTTTAGCTGAAGGAAGAATACCTTAAACCTGGGTAGTTGAAACCCGTGGAATGGGTACCATGCAATATGACTTCAAAGGGTCTTCATTTGCTCACCGAACCTCTCCAATCCTATCACTGCTGCGTTTATGCCCCTGTACACATGCTTGATTCTCTTTCGGAGACATAGCAATCCATAGGTTTTAAGATACTTACTAGTCAGGTACATTCTTAGGCATTTAATATGCGGTGTTGAGTCCATTTCGTTGAGCAAGGAGTAGCTCTTGTCTATTCCATATTTGGCTTAAGGAACTTTATCTGTGCTCATTTCAATCTCTGGTTTTATGCAGCACCCCAACTCACCTTTCCCCTTAAGCAAGCATAAGTTGGTTTTCTAAATTTGAGACCCTGTTCTGTTCTGTAATTCAGTTCCTGTGTAGCCAAGTTTACATTCCGTGTATTACTGATATCTTATGATGTTTCTTTTTCTGTGTGACTTATTTCAGTTAGAATCATCATACCTGAATCCACTCATTGTGCTGCTAAGGGCCTGATGACATAGATTTCATTGCTGAGTGATATTGCTTTGTAAGTAAATACCACAACTTCTTTATCCATTTTTCACTTTCTGCGATGTTGAACTTGTACTGTAAACGAGGTTCTTGTAAACAGAGGCGTCCCAAACTTTGGGGTGGCTGTGTCTTTTTGATTTTAATTTCCCTAAGCTATAGGACCATAAGTGGAAGTGCCCTAGGCTCTGTTGCTTTGTTTTTTAGATGTTTCAGGAAACACCATACACTTCTCCCGAGTGTCTGTTGGCAATTTACATCCCGCCCATCAGCATAACAAGGCTCCCAGTTCTCCATGGCCTGTCCTGCCTTTCTGGATTTTACACTTTTTTCAGATGGCCCTTTTGACCGGGGGGAAGTGAGACTTCATTGTAGTGCAGATTTCCTTTGCAAGCTTGCTTGGTTGGCCAAAAAGGGCGTATGCGTTTTTTCCTGAATATATTCAGGAAAAAACGCATACGCCCTTTTTGGCCAAGTGCATCATTGTGGACGTTCTGCCTCTTTTCCTATGCTTTCAATGCAATTCCAGTCTGCCTCCTGAAATCGGTTTCCTGCAATTCTGCCCCGCTTTCAAGTCCTCTTGGCAGCCTTACTTCAGTATATTTTTGGACGATAGCTGTCATTTATAACTCTGCAGGTTTGTGAATTACAGTGCCCCTGAGCTCCTTTCTTCAACTCGCTTTCTTTTGAGCTGGCCGCAACACCGCAGGATGGCTTCAGGCCCTAATCTGGTTCCGGCACGGCACGCTGAGCCTTTGGTTAATTCCTCTTCCTGGTGGGAAATGAGAGTTAAATTTGCCCGTCCAGACACCTCCAGCTAGTCTCTCATTGGTTCTCGCTATTCCTGTTCATCTTCCGCAGAAATTGCAAACTGGGCCAAACAGGAGGTTAAAGGGACTGACTCTCCAAGTCGGGAGGGTGTTAGTAAAGCGTCTGGAATGTTGCACCCGAGTACCAGGGTACGAAAACTGAGACATATTTGAACAAGTCTCCCGATCACATGGTTGATCATACTCTAGGTTCCACATGCATGTTTTAGCTGAAGGAAGAATACCTTAAACCTGGGTAGTTGAAACCCGTGGAATGGGTACCATGCAATATGACTTCAAAGGGTCTTCATTTGCTCACCGAACCTCTCCAATCCTATCACTGCTGCGTTTATGCCCCTGTACACATGCTTGATTCTCTTTCGGAGACATAGCAATCCATAGGTTTTAAGATACTTACTAGTCAGGTACATTCTTAGGCATTTAATATGCGGTGTTGAGTCCATTTCGTTGAGCAAGGAGTAGCTCTTGTCTATTCCATATTTGGCTTAAGGAACTTTATCTGTGCTCATTTCAATCTCTGGTTTTATGCAGCACCCCAACTCACCTTTCCCCTTAAGCAAGCATAAGTTGGTTTTCTAAATTTGAGACCCTGTTCTGTTCTGTAATTCAGTTCCTGTGTAGCCAAGTTTACATTCCGTGTATTACTGATATCTTATGATGTTTCTTTTTCTGTGAGACTTATTTCAGTTAGAATCATCATACCTGAATCCACTCATTGTGCTGCTAAGGGCCTGATGACATAGATTTCATTGCTGAGTGATATTGCTTTGTAAGTAAATACCACAACTTCTTTATCCATTTTTCACTTTCTGCAATGTTGAACTTGTACTGTAAACGAGGTTCTTGTAAACAGAGGCGTCCCAAACTTTGGGGTGGCTGTGTCTTTTTGATTTTAATTTCCCTAAGCTATAGGACCATAAGTGGAAGTGCCCTAGGCTCTGTTGCTTTGTTTTTTAGATGTTTCAGGAAACACCATACACTTCTCCCGAGTGTCTGTTGGCAATTTACATCCCGCCCATCAGCATAACAAGGCTCCCAGTTCTCCATGGCCTGTCCTGCCTTTCTGGATTTTACACTTTTTTCAGATGGCCCTTTTGACCGGGGGGAAGTGAGACTTCATTGTAGTGCAGATTTCCTTTGCAAGCTTGCTTGGTTGGCCAAAAAGGGCGTGTGCGTTTTTTCCTGAATATATTCAGGAAAAAACGCATACGCACTTTTTGGCCAAGTGCATCATTGTGGACGTTCTGCCTCTTTTCCTATGCTTTCAATGCAATTCCAGTCTACCTCCTGAAATCGGTTTCCTGCAATTCTGCCCCGCTTTCAAGTCCTCTTGGCAGCCTTACTTCAGTATATTTTTGGACGATAGCTGTCATTTATAACTCTGCAGGTTTGTGAATTACAGTGCCCCTGAGCTCCTTTCTTCAACTCGCTTTCTTTTGAGCTGGCCACAACACCGCAGGATGGCTTCAGGCCCTAATCTGGTTCCGGCACGGCACGCTGAGCCTTTGGTTAATTCCTCTTCCTGGTGGGAAATGAGAGTTAAATTTGCCCGTCCAGACACCTCCAGCTAGTCTCTCATTGGTTCTCGCTATTCCTCTTCATCTTCCGCAGAAATTGCAAACTGGGCCAAACAGGAGGTTAAAGGGACTGACTCTCCAAGTCGGGAGGGTGTTAGTAAAGCGTCTGGAATGTTGCACCCGAGTACCAGGGTACGAAAACTGAGACATATTTGAACACGTCTCCCGATCACATGGTTGATCATACTCTAGGTTCCACATGCATGTTTTAGCTGAAGGAAGAATACCTTAAACCTGGGTAGTTGAAACCCGTGGAATGGGTACCATGCAATATGACTTCAAAGGGTCTTCATTTGCTCACCGAACCTCTCCAATCCTATCACTGCTGCGTTTATGCCCCTGTACACATGCTTGATTCTCTTTCGGAGACATAGCAATCCATAGGTTTTAAGATACTTACTAGTCAGGTACATTCTTAGGCATTTAATATGCGGTGTTGAGTCCATTTCGTTGAGCAAGGAGTAGCTCTTGTCTATTCCATATTTGGCTTAAGGAACTTTATCTGTGCTCATTTCAATCTCTGGTTTTATGCAGCACCCCAACTCACCTTTACCCTTAAGCAAGCATAAGTTGGTTTTCTAAATTTGAGACCCTGTTCTGTTCTGTAATTCAGTTCCTGTGTAGCCAAGTTTACATTCCGTGTATTACTGATATCTTATGATGTTTCTTTTTCTGTGTGACTTATTTCAGTTAGAATCATCATACCTGAATCCACTCATTGTGCTGCTAAGGGCCTGATGACATAGATTTCATTGCTGAGTGATATTGCTTTGTAAGTAAATACCACAACTTCTTTATCCATTTTTCACTTTCTGCGATGTTGAACTTGTACTGTAAACGAGGTTCTTGTAAACAGAGGTGTCCCAAACTTTGGGGTGGCTGTGTCTTTTTGATTTTAATTTCCCTAAGCTATAGGACCATAAGTGGAAGTGCCCTAGGCTCTGTTGCTTTGTTTTTTAGATGTTTCAGGAAACACCATACACTTCTCCCGAGTGTCTGTTGGCAATTTACATCCCGCCCATCAGCATAACAAGGCTCCCAGTTCTCCATGGCCTGTCCTGCCTTTCTGGATTTTACACTTTTTTCAGATGGCCCTTTTGACCGGGGGGAAGTGAGACTTCATTGTAGTGCAGATTTCCTTTGCAAGCTTGCTTGGTTGGCCAAAAAGGGCGTGTGCGTTTTTTCCTGAATATATTCAGGAAAAAACGCATACGCCCTTTTTGGCCAAGTGCATCATTGTGGACGTTCTGCCTCTTTTCCTATGCTTTCAATGCAATTCCAGTCTACCTCCTGAAATCGGTTTCCTGCAATTCTGCCCCGCTTTCAAGTCCTCTTGGCAGCCTTACTTCAGTATATTTTTGGACGATAGCTGTCATTTATAACTCTGCAGGTTTTTGAATTACAGTGCCCCTGAGCTCCTTTCTTCAACTCGCTTTCTTTTGAGCTGGCCACAACACCGCAGGATGGCTTCAGGCCCTAATCTGGTTCCGGCACGGCACGCTGAGCCTTTGGTTAATTCCTCTTCCTGGTGGGAAATGAGAGTTAAATTTGCCCGTCCAGACACCTCCAGCTAGTCTCTCATTGGTTCTCGCTATTCCTCTTCATCTTCCGCAGAAATTGCAAACTGGGCCAAACAGGAGGTTAAAGGGACTGACTCTCCAAGTCGGGAGGGTGTTAGTAAAGCGTCTGGAATGTTGCACCCGAGTACCAGGGTACGAAAACTGAGACATATTTGAACACGTCTCCCGATCACATGGTTGATCATACTCTAGGTTCCACATGCATGTTTTAGCTGAAGGAAGAATACCTTAAACCTGGGTAGTTGAAACCCGTGGAATGGGTACCATGCAATATGACTTCAAAGGGTCTTCATTTGCTCACCGAACCTCTCCAATCCTATCACTGCTGCGTTTATGCCCCTGTACACATGCTTGATTCTCTTTCGGAGACATAGCAATCCATAGGTTTTAAGATACTTACTAGTCAGGTACATTCTTAGGCATTTAATATGCGGTGTTGAGTCCATTTCGTTGAGCAAGGAGTAGCTCTTGTCTATTCCATATTTGGCTTAAGGAACTTTATCTGTGCTCATTTCAATCTCTGGTTTTATGCAGCACCCCAACTCACCTTTCCCCTTAAGCAAGCATAAGTTGGTTTTCTAAATTTGAGACCCTGTTCTGTTCTGTAATTCAGTTCCTGTGTAGCCAAGTTTACATTCTGTGTATTACTGATATCTTATGATGTTTCTTTTTCTGTGTGACTTATTTCAGTTAGAATCATCATACCTGAATCCACTCATTGTGCTGCTAAGGGCCTGATGACATAGATTTCATTGCTGAGTGATATTGCTTTGTAAGTAAATACCACAACTTCTTTATCCATTTTTCACTTTCTGCGATGTTGAACTTGTACTGTAAACGAGGTTCTTGTAAACAGAGGCGTCCCAAACTTTGGGGTGGCTGTGTCTTTTTGATTTTAATTTCCCTAAGCTATAGGACCATAAGTGGAAGTGCCCTAGGCTCTGTTGCTTTGTTTTTTAGATGTTTCAGGAAACACCATACACTTCTCCCGAGTGTCTGTTGGCAATTTACATCCCACCCATCAGCATAACAAGGCTCCCAGTTCTCCATGGCCTGTCCTGCCTTTCTGGATTTTACACTTTTTTCAGATGGCCCTTTTGACCGGGGGGAAGTGAGACTTCATTGTAGTGCAGATTTCCTTTGCAAGCTTGCTTGGTTGGCCAAAAAGGGCGTGTGCGTTTTTTCCTGAATATATTCAGGAAAAAACGCATACGCACTTTTTGGCCAAGTGCATCATTGTGGACGTTCTGCCTCTTTTCCTATGCTTTCAATGCAATTCCAGTCTACCTCCTGAAATCGGTTTCCTGCAATTCTGCCCCGCTTTCAAGTCCTCTTGGCAGCCTTACTTCAGTATATTTTTGGACGATAGCTGTCATTTATAACTCTGCAGGTTTGTGAATTACAGTGCCCCTGAGCTCCTTTCTTCAACTCGCTTTCTTTTGAGCTGGCCACAACACCGCAGGATGGCTTCAGGCCCTAATCTGGTTCCGGCACGGCACGCTGAGCCTTTGGTTAATTCCTCTTCCTGGTGGGAAATGAGAGTTAAATTTGCCCGTCCAGACACCTCCAGCTAGTCTCTCATTGGTTCTCGCTATTCCTCTTCATCTTCCGCAGAAATTGCAAACTGGGCCAAACAGGAGGTTAAAGGGACTGACTCTCCAAGTCGGGAGGGTGTTAGTAAAGCGTCTGGAATGTTGCACCCGAGTACCAGGGTACGAAAACTGAGACATATTTGAACACGTCTCCCGATCACATGGTTGATCATACTCTAGGTTCCACATGCATGTTTTAGCTGAAGGAAGAATACCTTAAACCTGGGTAGTTGAAACCCGTGGAATGGGTACCATGCAATATGACTTCAAAGGGTCTTCATTTGCTCACCGAACCTCTCCAATCCTATCACTGCTGCGTTTATGCCCCTGTACACATGCTTGATTCTCTTTCGGAGACATAGCAATCCATAGGTTTTAAGATACTTACTAGTCAGGTACATTCTTAGGCATTTAATATGCGGTGTTGAGTCCATTTCGTTGAGCAAGGAGTAGCTCTTGTCTATCCCATATTTGGCTTAAGGAACTTTATCTGTGCTCATTTCAATCTCTGGTTTTATGCAGCACCCCAACTCACCTTTCCCCTTAAGCAAGCATAAGTTGGTTTTCTAAATTTGAGACCCTGTTCTGTTCTGTAATTCAGTTCCTGTGTAGCCAAGTTTACATTCCGTGTATTACTGATATCTTATGATGTTTCTTTTTCTGTGTGACTTATTTCAGTTAGAATCATCATACCTGAATCCACTCATTGTGCTGCTAAGGGCCTGATGACATAGATTTCATTGCTGAGTGATATTGCTTTGTAAGTAAATACCACAACTTCTTTATCCATTTTTCACTTTCTGCGATGTTGAACTTGTACTGTAAACGAGGTTCTTGTAAACAGAGGCGTCCCAAACTTTGGGGTGGCTGTGTCTTTTTGATTTTAATTTCCCTAAGCTATAGGACCATAAGTGGAAGTGCCCTAGGCTCTGTTGCTTTGTTTTTTAGATGTTTCAGGAAACACCATACACTTCTCCCGAGTGTCTGTTGGCAATTTACATCCCGCCCATCAGCATAACAAGGCTCCCAGTTCTCCATGGCCTGTCCTGCCTTTCTGGATTTTACACTTTTTTCAGATGGCCCTTTTGACCGGGGGGAAGTGAGACTTCATTGTAGTGCAGATTTCCTTTGCAAGCTTGCTTGGTTGGCCAAAAAGGGCGTGTGCGTTTTTTCCTGAATATATTCAGGAAAAAACGCATACGCACTTTTTGGCCAAGTGCATCATTGTGGACGTTCTGCCTCTTTTCCTATGCTTTCAATGCAATTCCAGTCTACCTCCTGAAATCGGTTTCCTGCAATTCTGCCCCGCTTTCAAGTCCTCTTGGCAGCCTTACTTCAGTATATTTTTGGACGATAGCTGTCATTTATAACTCTGCAGGTTTGTGAATTACAGTGCCCCTGAGCTCCTTTCTTCAACTCGCTTTCTTTTGAGCTGGCCACAACACCGCAGGATGGCTTCAGGCCCTAATCTGGTTCCGGCACGGCACGCTGAGCCTTTGGTTAATTCCTCTTCCTGGTGGGAAATGAGAGTTAAATTTGCCCGTCCAGACACCTCCAGCTAGTCTCTCATTGGTTCTCGCTATTCCTGTTCATCTTCCGCAGAAATTGCAAACTGGGCCAAACAGGAGGTTAAAGGGACTGACTCTCCAAGTCGGGAGGGTGTTAGTAAAGCGTCTGGAATGTTGCACCCGAGTACCAGGGTACGAAAACTGAGACATATTTGAACACGTCTCCCGATCACATGGTTGATCATACTCTAGGTTCCACATGCATGTTTTAGCTGAAGGAAGAATACCTTAAACCTGGGTAGTTGAAACCCGTGGAATGGGTACCATGCAATATGACTTCAAAGGGTCTTCATTTGCTCACCGAACCTCTCCAATCCTATCACTGCTGCGTTTATGCCCCTGTACACATGCTTGATTCTCTTTCGGAGACATAGCAATCCATAGGTTTTAAGATACTTACTAGTCAGGTACATTCTTAGGCATTTAATATGCGGTGTTGAGTCCATTTCGTTGAGCAAGGAGTAGCTCTTGTCTATTCCATATTTGGCTTAAGGAACTTTATCTGTGCTCATTTCAATCTCTGGTTTTATGCAGCACCCCAACTCACCTTTCCCCTTAAGCAAGCATAAGTTGGTTTTCTAAATTTGAGACCCTGTTCTGTTCTGTAATTCAGTTCCTGTGTAGCCAAGTTTACATTCTGTGTATTACTGATATCTTATGATGTTTCTTTTTCTGTGTGACTTATTTCAGTTAGAATCATCATACCTGAATCCACTCATTGTGCTGCTAAGGGCCTGATGACATAGATTTCATTGCTGAGTGATATTGCTTTGTAAGTAAATACCACAACTTCTTTATCCATTTTTCACTTTCTGCGATGTTGAACTTGTACTGTAAACGAGGTTCTTGTAAACAGAGGCGTCCCAAACTTTGGGGTGGCTGTGTCTTTTTGATTTTAATTTCCCTAAGCTATAGGACCATAAGTGGAAGTGCCCTAGGCTCTGTTGCTTTGTTTTTTAGATGTTTCAGGAAACACCATACACTTCTCCCGAGTGTCTGTTGGCAATTTACATCCCACCCATCAGCATAACAAGGCTCCCAGTTCTCCATGGCCTGTCCTGCCTTTCTGGATTTTACACTTTTTTCAGATGGCCCTTTTGACCGGGGGGAAGTGAGACTTCATTGTAGTGCAGATTTCCTTTGCAAGCTTGCTTGGTTGGCCAAAAAGGGCGTGTGCGTTTTTTCCTGAATATATTCAGGAAAAAACGCATACGCCCTTTTTGGCCAAGTGCATCATTGTGGACGTTCTGCCTCTTTTCCTATGCTTTCAATGCAATTCCAGTCTACCTCCTGAAATCGGTTTCCTGCAATTCTGCCCCGCTTTCAAGTCCTCTTGGCAGCCTTACTTCAGTATATTTTTGGACGATAGCTGTCATTTATAACTCTGCAGGTTTGTGAATTACAGTGCCCCTGAGCTCCTTTCTTCAACTCGCTTTCTTTTGAGCTGGCCACAACACCGCAGGATGGCTTCAGGCCCTAATCTGGTTCCGGCACGGCACGCTGAGCCTTTGGTTAATTCCTCTTCCTGGTGGGAAATGAGAGTTAAATTTGCCCGTCCAGACACCTCCAGCTAGTCTCTCATTGGTTCTCGCTATTCCTGTTCATCTTCCGCAGAAATTGCAAACTGGGCCAAACAGGAGGTTAAAGGGACTGACTCTCCAAGTCGGGAGGGTGTTAGTAAAGCGTCTGGAATGTTGCACCCGAGTACCAGGGTACGAAAACTGAGACATATTTGAACACGTCTCCCGATCACATGGTTGATCATACTCTAGGTTCCACATGCATGTTTTAGCTGAAGGAAGAATACCTTAAACCTGGGTAGTTGAAACCCGTGGAATGGGTACCATGCAATATGACTTCAAAGGGTCTTCATTTGCTCACCGAACCTCTCCAATCCTATCACTGCTGCGTTTATGCCCCTGTACACATGCTTGATTCTCTTTCGGAGACATAGCAATCCATAGGGTTTAAGATACTTACTAGTCAGGTACATTCTTAGGCATTTAATATGCGGTGTTGAGTCCATTTCGTTGAGCAAGGAGTAGCTCTTGTCTATCCCATATTTGGCTTAAGGAACTTTATCTGTGCTCATTTCAATCTCTGGTTTTATGCAGCACCCCAACTCACCTTTCCCCTTAAGCAAGCATAAGTTGGTTTTCTAAATTTGAGACCCTGTTCTGTTCTGTAATTCAGTTCCTGTGTAGCCAAGTTTACATTCCGTGTATTACTGATATCTTATGATGTTTCTTTTTCTGTGTGACTTATTTCAGTTAGAATCATCATACCTGAATCCACTCATTGTGCTGCTAAGGGCCTGATGACATAGATTTCATTGCTGAGTGATATTGCTTTGTAAGTAAATACCACAACTTCTTTATCCATTTTTCACTTTCTGCGATGTTGAACTTGTACTGTAAACGAGGTTCTTGTAAACAGAGGCGTCCCAAACTTTGGGGTGGCTGTGTCTTTTTTATTTTAATTTCCCTAAGCTATAGGACCATAAGTGGAAGTGCCCTAGGCTCTGTTGCTTTGTTTTTTAGATGTTTCAGGAAACACCATACACTTCTCCCGAGTGTCTGTTGGCAATTTACATCCCGCCCATCAGCATAACAAGGCTCCCAGTTCTCCATGGCCTGTCCTGCCTTTCTGGATTTTACACTTTTTTCAGATGGCCCTTTTGACCGGGGGGAAGTGAGACTTCATTGTAGTGCAGATTTCCTTTGCAAGCTTGCTTGGTTGGCCAAAAAGGGCGTATGCGTTTTTTCCTGAATATATTCAGGAAAAAACGCATACGCCCTTTTTGGCCAAGTGCATCATTGTGGACGTTCTGCCTCTTTTCCTATGTTTTCAATGCAATTCCAGTCTGCCTCCTGAAATCGGTTTCCTGCAATTCTGCCCCGCTTTCAAGTCCTCTTGGCAGCCTTACTTCAGTATATTTTTGGACGATAGCTGTCATTTATAACTCTGCAGGTTTGTGAATTACAGTGCCCCTGAGCTCCTTTCTTCAACTCGCTTTCTTTTGAGCTGGCCGCAACACCGCAGGATGGCTTCAGGCCCTAATCTGGTTCCGGCACGGCACGCTGAGCCTTTGGTTAATTCCTCTTCCTGGTGGGAAATGAGAGTTAAATTTGCCCGTCCAGACACCTCCAGCTAGTCTCTCATTGGTTCTCGCTATTCCTGTTCATCTTCCGCAGAAATTGCAAACTGGGCCAAACAGGAGGTTAAAGGGACTGACTCTCCAAGTCGGGAGGGTGTTAGTAAAGCGTCTGGAATGTTGCACCCGAGTACCAGGGTACGAAAACTGAGACATATTTGAACACGTCTCCCGATCACATGGTTGATCATACTCTAGGTTCCACATGCATGTTTTAGCTGAAGGAAGAATACCTTAAACCTGGGTAGTTGAAACCCGTGGAATGGGTACCATGCAATATGACTTCAAAGGGTCTTCATTTGCTCACCGAACCTCTCCAATCCTATCACTGCTGCGTTTATGCCCCTGTACACATGCTTGATTCTCTTTCGGAGACATAGCAATCCATAGGTTTTAAGATACTTACTAGTCAGGTACATTCTTAGGCATTTAATATGCGGTGTTGAGTCCATTTCGTTGAGCAAGGAGTAGCTCTTGTCTATTCCATATTTGGCTTAAGGAACTTTATCTGTGCTCATTTCAATCTCTGGTTTTATGCAGCACCCCAACTCACCTTTCCCCTTAAGCAAGCATAAGTTGGTTTTCTAAATTTGAGACCCTGTTCTGTTCTGTAATTCAGTTCCTGTGTAGCCAAGTTTACATTCCGTGTATTCCTGATATCTTATGATGTTTCTTTTTCTGTGTGACTTATTTCAGTTAGAATCATCATACCTGAATCCACTCATTGTGCTGCTAAGGGCCTGATGACATAGATTTCATTGCTGAGTGATATTGCTTTGTAAGTAAATACCACAACTTCTTTATCCATTTTTCACTTTCTGCGATGTTGAACTTGTACGCTAAACGAGGTTCTTGTAAACAGAGGCGTCCCAAACTTTGGGGTGGCTGTGTCTTTTTGATTTTAATTTCCCTAAGCTATAGGACCATAAGTGGAAGTGCCCTAGGCTCTGTTGCTTTGTTTTTTAGATGTTTCAGGAAACACCATACACTTCTCCGGAGTGTCTGTTGGCAATTTACATCCCGCCCATCAGCATAACAAGGCTCCCAGTTCTCCATGGCCTGTCCTGCCTTTCTGGATTTTACACTTTTTTCAGATAGCCCTTTTGACCGGGGGGAAGTGAGACTTCATTGTAGTGCAGATTTCCTTTGCAAGCTTGCTTGGTTGGCCAAAAAGGGCGTATGCGTTTTTTCCTGAATATATTCAGGAAAAAACGCATACGCCCTTTTTGGCCAAGTGCATCATTGTGGACGTTCTGCCTCTTTTCCTATGCTTTCAATGCAATTCCAGTCTACCTCCTGAAATCGGTTTCCTGCAATTCTGCCCCGCTTTCAAGTCCTCTTGGCAGCCTTACTTCAGTATATTTTTGGACGATAGCTGTCATTTATAACTCTGCAGGTTTGTGAATTACAGTGCCCCTGAGCTCCTTTCTTCAACTCGCTTTCTTTTGAGCTGGCCGCAACACCGCAGGATGGCTTCAGGCCCTAATCTGGTTCCGGCACGGCACGCTGAGCCTTTGGTTAATTCCTCTTCCTGGTGGGAAATGAGAGTTAAATTTGCCCGTCCAGACACCTCCAGCTAGTCTCTCATTGGTTCTCGCTATTCCTGTTCATCTTCCGCAGAAATTGCAAACTGGGCCAAACAGGAGGTTAAAGGGACTGACTCTCCAAGTCGGGAGGGTGTTAGTAAAGCGTCTGGAATGTTGCACCCGAGTACCAGGGTACGAAAACTGAGACATATTTGAACACGTCTCCCGATCACATGGTTGATCATACTCTAGGTTCCACATGCATGTTTTAGCTGAAGGAAGAATACCTTAAACCTGGGTAGTTGAAACCCGTGGAATGGGTACCATGCGATATGACTTCAAAGGGTCTTCATTTGCTCACCGAACCTCTACAATCCTATCACTGCTGCGTTTATGCCCCTGTACACATGCTTGATTCTCTTTCGGAGACATAGCAATCCATAGGTTTTAAGATACTTACTAGTCAGGTACATTCTTAGGCATTTAATATGCGGTGTTGAGTCCATTTCGTTGAGCAAGGAGTAGCTCTTGTCTATTCCATATTTGGCTTAAGGAACTTTATCTGTGCTCATTTCAATCTCTGGTTTTATGCAGCACCCCAACTCACCTTTCCCCTTAAGCAAGCATAAGTTGGTTTTCTAAATTTGAGACCCTGTTCTGTTCTGTAATTCAGTTCCTGTGTAGCCAAGTTTACATTCCGTGTATTACTGATATCTTATGATGTTTCTTTTTCTGTGTGACTTATTTCAGTTAGAATCATCATACCTGAATCCACTCATTGTGCTGCTAAGGGCCTGATGACATAGATTTCATTGCTGAGTGATATTGCTTTGTAAGTAAATACCACAACTTCTTTATCCATTTTTCACTTTCTGCGATGTTGAACTTGTACTGTAAACGAGGTTCTTGTAAACAGAGGCGTCCCAAACTTTGGGGTGGCTGTGTCTTTTTGATTTTAATTTCCCTAAGCTATAGGACCATAAGTGGAAGTGCCCTAGGCTCTGTTGCTTTGTTTTTTAGATGTTTCAGGAAACACCATACACTTCTCCCGAGTGTCTGTTGGCAATTTACATCCCGCCCATCAGCATAACAAGGCTCCCAGTTCTCCATGGCCTGTCCTGCCTTTCTGGATTTTACACTTTTTTCAGATGGCCCTTTTGACCGGGGGGAAGTGAGACTTCATTGTAGTGCAGATTTCCTTTGCAAGCTTGCTTGGTTGGCCAAAAAGGGCGTATGCGTTTTTTCCTGAATATATTCAGGAAAAAACGCATACGCCCTTTTTGGCCAAGTGCATCATTGTGGACGTTCTGCCTCTTTTCCTATGCTTTCAATGCAATTCCAGTCTGCCTCCTGAAATCGGTTTCCTGCAATTCTGCCCCGCTTTCAAGTCCTCTTGGCAGCCTTACTTCAGTATATTTTTGGACGATAGCTGTCATTTATAACTCTGCAGGTTTGTGAATTACAGTGCCCCTGAGCTCCTTTCTTCAACTCGCTTTCTTTTGAGCTGGCCGCAACACCGCAGGATGGCTTCAGGCCCTAATCTGGTTCCGGCACGGCACGCTGAGCCTTTGGTTAATTCCTCTTCCTGGTGGGAAATGAGAGTTAAATTTGCCCGTCCAGACACCTCCAGCTAGTCTCTCATTGGTTCTCGCTATTCCTGTTCATCTTCCGCAGAAATTGCAAACTGGGCCAAACAGGAGGTTAAAGGGACTGACTCTCCAAGTCGGGAGGGTGTTAGTAAAGCGTCTGGAATGTTGCACCCGAGTACCAGGGTACGAAAACTGAGACATATTTGAACACGTCTCCCGATCACATGGTTGATCATACTCTAGGTTCCACATGCATGTTTTAGCTGAAGGAAGAATACCTTAAACCTGGGTAGTTGAAACCCGTGGAATGGGTACCATGCAATATGACTTCAAAGGGTCTTCATTTGCTCACCGAACCTCTCCAATCCTATCACTGCTGCATTTATGCCCCTGTACACATGCTTGATTCTCTTTCGGAGACATAGCAATCCATAGGTTTTAAGATACTTACTAGTCAGGTACATTCTTAGGCATTTAATATGCGGTGTTGAGTCCATTTCGTTGAGAAAGGAGTAGCTCTTGTCTATTCCATATTTGGCTTAAGGAACTTTATCTGTGTTCATTTCAATCTCTGGTTTTATGCAGCACCCCAACTCACCTTTACCCTTAAGCAAGCATAAGTTGGTTTTCTAAATTTGAGACCCTGTTCTGTTCTGTAATTCAGTTCCTGTGTAGCCAAGTTTACATTCCGTGTACTACTGATATCTTATGATGTTTCTTTTTCTGTGTGACTTATTTCAGTTAGAATCATCATACCTGAATCTACTCATTGTGCTGCTAAGGGCCTGATGACATAGATTTCATTGCTGAGTGATATTGCTTTGTAAGTAAATACCACAACTTCTTCATCCATTTTTCACTTTCTGCGATGTTGAACTTGTACTGTAAACGAGGTTCTTGTAAACAGAGGCGTCCCAAACTTTGGGGTGGCTGTGTCTTTTTGATTTTAATTTCCCTAAGCTATAGGACCATAAGTGGAAGTGCCCTAGGCTCTGTTGCTTTGTTTTTTAGATGTTTCAGGAAACACCATACACTTCTCCCGAGTGTCTGTTGGCAATTTACATCCCGCCCATCAGCATAACAAGGCTCCCAGTTCTCCATGGCCTGTCCTGTCTTTCTGGATTTTACACTTTTTTCAGATGGCCCTTTTGACCGGGGGGAAGTGAGACTTCATTGTAGTGCAGATTTCCTTTGCAAGCTTGCTTGGTTGGCCAAAAAGGGCGTATGCGTTTTTTCCTGAATATATTCAGGAAAAAACGCATACGCCCTTTTTGGCCAAGTTCATCATTGTGGACGTTCTGCCTCTTTTCCTATGCTTTCAATGCAATTCCAGTCTACCTCCTGAAATCGGTTTCCTGCAATTCTGCCCCGCTTTCAAGTCCTCTTGGCAGCCTTACTTCAGTATATTTTTGGACGATAGCTGTCATTTATAACTCTGCAGGTTTGTGAATTACAGTGCCCCTGAGCTCCTTTCTTCAACTCGCTTTCTTTTGAGCTGGCCGCAACCCCGCAGGATGGCTTCAGGCCCTAATCTGGTTCCGGCACGGCACACTGAGCCTTTGGTTAATTCCTCTTCCTGGTGGGAAATGAGAGTTAAATTTGCCCATCCAGACACCTCCAGCTAGTCTCTCATTGGTTCTCGCTATTCCTGTTCATCTTCCGCAGAAATTGCAAACTGGGCCAAACAGGAGGTTAAAGGGACTGACTCTCCAAGTCGGGAGGGTGTTAGTAAAGCGTCTGGAATGTTGCACCCGAGTACCAGGGTACGAAAACTGAGACATATTTGAACACGTCTCCCGATCACATGGTTGATCATACTCTAGGTTCCACATGCATGTTTTAGCTGAAGGAAGAATACCTTAAACCTGGGTAGTTGAAACCCGTGGAATGGGTACCATGCAATATGACTTCAAAGGGTCTTCATTTGCTCACCGAACCTCTCCAATCCTATCACTGCTGCGTTTATGCCCCTGTACACATGCTTGATTCTCTTTCGGAGACATAGCAATCCATAGGTTTTAAGATACTTACTAGTCAGGTACATTCTTAGGCATTTAATATGCGGTGTTGAGTCCATTTCGTTGAGCAAGGAGTAGCTCTTGTCTATTCCATATTTGGCTTAAGGAACTTTATCTGTGCTCATTTCAATCTCTGGTTTTATGCAGCACCCCAACTCACCTTTCCCCTTAAGCAAGCATAAGTTGGTTTTCTAAATTTGAGACCCTGTTCTGTTCTGTAATTCAGTTCCTGTGTAGCCAAGTTTACATTCCGTGTATTACTGATATCTTATGATGTTTCTTTTTCTGTGTGACTTATTTCAGTTAGAATCATCATACCTGAATCCACTCATTGTGCTGCTAAGGGCCTGATGACATAGATTTCATTGCTGAGTGATATTGCTTTGTAAGTAAATACCACAACTTCTTTATCCATTTTTCACTTTCTGAGATGTTGAACTTGTACTGTAAACGAGGTTCTTGTAAACAGAGGCGTCCCAAACTTTGGGGTGGCTGTGTCTTTTTGATTTTAATTTCCCTAAGCTATAGGACCATAAGTGGAAGTGCCCTAGGCTCTGTTGCTTTGTTTTTTAGATGTTTCAGGAAACACCATACACTTCTCCCGAGTGTCTGTTGGCAATTTACATCCCGCCCATCAGCATAACAAGGCTCCCAGTTCTCCATGGCCTGTCCTGCCTTTCTGGATTTTACACTTTTTTCAGATGGCCCTTTTGACCGGGGGGAAGTGAGACTTCATTGTAGTGCAGATTTCCTTTGCAAGCTTGCTTGGTTGGCCAAAAAGGGCGTATGCGTTTTTTCCTGAATATATTCAGGAAAAAACGCATACGCCCTTTTTGGCCAAGTGCATCATTGTGGACGTTCTGCCTCTTTTCCTATGCTTTCAATGCAATTCCAGTCTGCCTCCTGAAATCGGTTTCCTGCAATTCTGCCCCGCTTTCAAGTCCTCTTGGCAGCCTTACTTCAGTATATTTTTGGACGATAGCTGTCATTTATAACTCTGCAGGTTTGTGAATTACAGTGCCCCTGAGCTCCTTTCTTCAACTCGCTTTCTTTTGAGCTGGCCGCAACACCGCAGGATGGCTTCAGGCCCTAATCTGGTTCCGGCACGGCACGCTGAGCCTTTGGTTAATTCCTCTTCCTGGTGGGAAATGAGAGTTAAATTTGCCCGTCCAGACACCTCCAGCTAGTCTCTCATTGGTTCTCGCTATTCCTGTTCATCTTCCGCAGAAATTGCAAACTGGGCCAAACAGGAGGTTAAAGGGACTGACTCTCCAAGTCGGGAGGGTGTTAGTAAAGCGTCTGGAATGTTGCACCCGAGTACCAGGGTACGAAAACTGAGACATATTTGAACACGTCTCCCGATCACATGGTTGATCATACTCTAGGTTCCACATGCATGTTTTAGCTGAAGGAAGAATACCTTAAACCTGGGTAGTTGAAACCCGTGGAATGGGTACCATGCAATATGACTTCAAAGGGTCTTCATTTGCTCACCGAACCTCTCCAATCCTATCACTGCTGCGTTTATGCCCCTGTACACATGCTTGATTCTCTTTCGGAGACATAGCAATCCATAGGTTTTAAGATACTTACTAGTCAGGTACATTCTTAGGCATTTAATATGCGGTGTTGAGTCCATTTCGTTGAGCAAGGAGTAGCTCTTGTCTATTCCATATTTGGCTTAAGGAACTTTATCTGTGCTCATTTCAATCTCTGGTTTTATGCAGCACCCCAACTCACCTTTCCCCTTAAGCAAGCATAAGTTGGTTTTCTAAATTTGAGACCCTGTTCTGTTCTGTAATTCAGTTCCTGTGTAGCCAAGTTTACATTCCGTGTATTCCTGATATCTTATGATGTTTCTTTTTCTGTGTGACTTATTTCAGTTAGAATCATCATACCTGAATCCACTCATTGTGCTGCTAAGGGCCTGATGACATAGATTTCATTGCTGAGTGATATTGCTTTGTAAGTAAATACCACAACTTCTTTATCCATTTTTCACTTTCTGCGATGTTGAACTTGTACGCTAAACGAGGTTCTTGTAAACAGAGGCGTCCCAAACTTTGGGGTGGCTGTGTCTTTTTGATTTTAATTTCCCTAAGCTATAGGACCATAAGTGGAAGTGCCCTAGGCTCTGTTGCTTTGTTTTTTAGATGTTTCAGGAAACACCATACACTTCTCCGGAGTGTCTGTTGGCAATTTACATCCCGCCCATCAGCATAACAAGGCTCCCAGTTCTCCATGGCCTGTCCTCCCTTTCTGGATTTTACACTTTTTTCAGATAGCCCTTTTGACCGGGGGGAAGTGAGACTTCATTGTAGTGCAGATTTCCTTTGCAAGCTTGCTTGGTTGGCCAAAAAGGGCGTATGCGTTTTTTCCTGAATATATTCAGGAAAAAACGCATACGCCCTTTTTGGCCAAGTGCATCATTGTGGACGTTCTGCCTCTTTTCCTATGCTTTCAATGCAATTCCAGTCTACCTCCTGAAATCGGTTTCCTGCAATTCTGCCCCGCTTTCAAGTCCTCTTGGCAGCCTTACTTCAGTATATTTTTGGACGATAGCTGTCATTTATAACTCTGCAGGTTTGTGAATTACAGTGCCCCTGAGCTCCTTTCTTCAACTCGCTTTCTTTTGAGCTGGCCGCAACACCGCAGGATGGCTTCAGGCCCTAATCTGGTTCCGGCACGGCACGCTGAGCCTTTGGTTAATTCCTCTTCCTGGTGGGAAATGAGAGTTAAATTTGCCCGTCCAGACACCTCCAGCTAGTCTCTCATTGGTTCTCGCTATTCCTGTTCATCTTCCGCAGAAATTGCAAACTGGGCCAAACAGGAGGTTAAAGGGACTGACTCTCCAAGTCGGGAGGGTGTTAGTAAAGCGTCTGGAATGTTGCACCCGAGTACCAGGGTACGAAAACTGAGACATATTTGAACACGTCTCCCGATCACATGGTTGATCATACTCTAGGTTCCACATGCATGTTTTAGCTGAAGGAAGAATACCTTAAACCTGGGTAGTTGAAACCCGTGGAATGGGTACCATGCAATATGACTTCAAAGGGTCTTCATTTGCTCACCGAACCTCTCCAATCCTATCACTGCTGCGTTTATGCCCCTGTACACATGCTTGATTCTCTTTCGGAGACATAGCAATCCATAGGTTTTAAGATACTTACTAGTCAGGTACATTCTTAGGCATTTAATATGCGGTGTTGAGTCCATTTCGTTGAGCAAGGAGTAGCTCTTGTCTATTCCATATTTGGCTTAAGGAACTTTATCTGTGCTCATTTCAATCTCTGGTTTTATGCAGCACCCCAACTCACCTTTCCCCTTAAGCAAGCATAAGTTGGTTTTCTAAATTTGAGACCCTGTTCTGTTCTGTAATTCAGTTCCTGTGTAGCCAAGTTTACATTCCGTGTATTCCTGATATCTTATGATGTTTCTTTTTCTGTGTGACTTATTTCAGTTAGAATCATCATACCTGAATCCACTCATTGTGCTGCTAAGGGCCTGATGACATAGATTTCATTGCTGAGTGATATTGCTTTGTAAGTAAATACCACAACTTCTTTATCCATTTTTCACTTTCTGCGATGTTGAACTTGTACGCTAAACGAGGTTCTTGTAAACAGAGGCGTCCCAAACTTTGGGGTGGCTGTGTCTTTTTGATTTTAATTTCCCTAAGCTATAGGACCATAAGTGGAAGTGCCCTAGGCTCTGTTGCTTTGTTTTTTAGATGTTTCAGGAAACACCATACACTTCTCCCGAGTGTCTGTTGGCAATTTACATCCCGCCCATCAGCATAACAAGGCTCCCAGTTCTCCATGGCCTGTCCTGCCTTTCTGGATTTTACACTTTTTTCAGATGGCCCTTTTGACCGGGGGGAAGTGAGACTTCATTGTAGTGCAGATTTCCTTTGCAAGCTTGCTTGGTTGGCCAAAAAGGGCGTATGCGTTTTTTCCTGAATATATTCAGGAAAAAACGCATACGCCCTTTTTGGCCAAGTGCATCATTGTGGACGTTCTGCCTCTTTTCCTATGCTTTCAATGCAATTCCAGTCTGCCTCCTGAAATCGGTTTCCTGCAATTCTGCCCCGCTTTCAAGTCCTCTTGGCAGCCTTACTTCAGTATATTTTTGGACGATAGCTGTCATTTATAACTCTGCAGGTTTGTGAATTACAGTGCCCCTGAGCTCCTTTCTTCAACTCGCTTTCTTTTGAGCTGGCCGCAACACCGCAGGATGGCTTCAGGCCCTAATCTGGTTCCGGCACGGCACGCTGAGCCTTTGGTTAATTCCTCTTCCTGGTGGGAAATGAGAGTTAAATTTGCCCGTCCAGACACCTCCAGCTAGTCTCTCATTGGTTCTCGCTATTCCTGTTCATCTTCCGCAGAAATTGCAAACTGGGCCAAACAGGAGGTTAAAGGGACTGACTCTCCAAGTCGGGAGGGTGTTAGTAAAGCGTCTGGAATGTTGCACCCGAGTACCAGGGTACGAAAACTGAGACATATTTGAACACGTCTCCCGATCACATGGTTGATCATACTCTAGGTTCCACATGCATGTTTTAGCTGAAGGAAGAATACCTTAAACCTGGGTAGTTGAAACCCGTGGAATGGGTACCATGCAATATGACTTCAAAGGGTCTTCATTTGCTCACCGAACCTCTCCAATCCTATCACTGCTGCGTTTATGCCCCTGTACACATGCTTGATTCTCTTTCGGAGACATAGCAATCCATAGGTTTTAAGATACTTACTAGTCAGGTACATTCTTAGGCATTTAATATGCGGTGTTGAGTCCATTTCGTTGAGCAAGGAGTAGCTCTTGTCTATTCCATATTTGGCTTAAGGAACTTTATCTGTGCTCATTTCAATCTCTGGTTTTATGCAGCACCCCAACTCACCTTTCCCCTTAAGCAAGCATAAGTTGGTTTTCTAAATTTGAGACCCTGTTCTGTTCTGTAATTCAGTTCCTGTGTAGCCAAGTTTACATTCCGTGTATTACTGATATCTTATGATGTTTCTTTTTCTGTGTGACTTATTTCAGTTAGAATCATCATACCTGAATCCACTCATTGTGCTGCTAAGGGCCTGATGACATAGATTTCATTGCTGAGAGATATTGTTTTGTAAGTAAATACCACAACTTCTTTATCCATTTTTCACTTTCTGCGATGTTGAACTTGTACTGTAAACGAGGTTCTTGTAAACAGAGGCGTCCCAAACTTTGGGGTGGCTGTGTCTTTTTGATTTTAATTTCCCTAAGCTATAGGACCATAAGTGGAAGTGCCCTAGGCTCTGTTGCTTTGTTTTTTAGATGTTTCAGGAAACACCATACACTTCTCCCGAGTGTCTGTTGGCAATTTACATCCCGCCCATCAGCATAACAAGGCTCCCAGTTCTCCATGGCCTGTCCTGCCTTTCTGGATTTTACACTTTTTTCAGATGGCCCTTTTGACCGGGGGGAAGTGAGACTTCATTGTAGTGCAGATTTCCTTTGCAAGCTTGCTTGGTTGGCCAAAAAGGGCGTATGCGTTTTTTCCTGAATATATTCAGGAAAAAGCGCATACGCCCTTTTTGGCCAAGTGCATCATTGTGGACGTTCTGCCTCTTTTCCTATGCTTTCAATGCAATTCCAGTCTGCCTCCTGAAATCGGTTTCCTGCAATTCTGCCCCGCTTTCAAGTCCTCTTGGCAGCCTTACTTCAGTATATTTTTGGACGATAGCTGTCATTTATAACTCTGCAGGTTTGTGAATTACAGTACCCCTGAGCTCCTTTCTTCAACTCGCTTTCTTTTGAGCTGGCCGCAACACCGCAGGATGGCTTCAGGCCCTAATCTGGTTCCGGCACGGCACGCTGAGCCTTTGGTTAATTCCTCTTCCTGGTGGGAAATGAGAGTTAAATTTGCCCGTCCAGACACCTCCAGCTAGTCTCTCATTGGTTCTCGCTATTCCTGTTCATCTTCCGCAGAAATTGCAAACTGGGCCAAACAGGAGGTTAAAGGGACTGACTCTCCAAGTCGGGAGGGTGTTAGTAAAGCGTCTGGAATGTTGCACCCGAGTACCAGGGTACGAAAACTGAGACATATTTGAACACGTCTCCCGATCACATGGTTGATCATACTCTAGGTTCCACATGCATGTTTTAGCTGAAGGAAGAATACCTTAAACCTGGGTAGTTGAAACCCGTGGAATGGGTACCATGCAATATGACTTCAAAGGGTCTTCATTTGCTCACCGAACCTCTCCAATCCTATCACTGCTGCGTTTATGCCCCTGTACACATGCTTGATTCTCTTTCGGAGACATAGCAATCCATAGGTTTTAAGATACTTACTAGTCAGGTACATTCTTAGGCATTTAATATGCGGTGTTGAGTCCATTTCGTTGAGCAAGGAGTAGCTCTTGTCTATTCCATATTTGGCTTAAGGAACTTTATCTGTGCTCATTTCAATCTCTGGTTTTATGCAGCACCCCAACTCACCTTTCCCCTTAAGCAAGCATAAGTTGGTTTTCTAAATTTGAGACCCTGTTCTGTTCTGTAATTCAGTTCCTGTGTAGCCAAGTTTACATTCCGTGTATTACTGATATCTTATGATGTTTCTTTTTCTGTGTGACTTATTTCAGTTAGAATCATCATACCTGAATCCACTCATTGTGCTGCTAAGGGCCTGATGACATAGATTTCATTGCTGAGTGATATTGCTTTGTAAGTAAATACCACAACTTCTTTATCCATTTTTCACTTTCTGCGATGTTGAACTTGTACGCTAAACGAGGTTCTTGTAAACAGAGGCGTCCCAAACTTTGGGGTGGCTGTGTCTTTTTGATTTTAATTTCCCTAAGCTATAGGACCATAAGTGGAAGTGCCCTAGGCTCTGTTGCTTTGTTTTTTAGATGTTTCAGGAAACACCATACACTTCTCCCGAGTGTCTGTTGGCAATTTACATCCCGCCCATCAGCATAACAAGGCTCCCAGTTCTCCATGGCCTGTCCTGCCTTTCTGGATTTTACACTTTTTTCAGATGGCCCTTTTGACCGGGGGGAAGTGAGACTTCATTGTAGTGCAGATTTCCTTTGCAAGCTTGCTTGGTTGGCCAAAAAGGGCGTATGCGTTTTTTCCTGAATATATTCAGGAAAAAACGCATACGCCCTTTTTGGCCAAGTGCATCATTGTGGACGTTCTGCCTCTTTTCCTATGCTTTCAATGCAATTCCAGTCTGCCTCCTGAAATCGGTTTCCTGCAATTCTGCCCCGCTTTCAAGTCCTCTTGGCAGCCTTACTTCAGTATATTTTTGGACGATAGCTGTCATTTATAACTCTGCAGGTTTGTGAATTACAGTGCCCCTGAGCTCCTTTCTTCAACTCGCTTTCTTTTGAGCTGGCCGCAACACCGCAGGATGGCTTCAGGCCCTAATCTGGTTCCGGCACGGCACGCTGAGCCTTTGGTTAATTCCTCTTCCTGGTGGGAAATGAGAGTTAAATTTGCCCGTCCAGACACCTCCAGCTAGTCTCTCATTGGTTCTCGCTATTCCTGTTCATCTTCCGCAGAAATTGCAAACTGGGCCAAACAGGAGGTTAAAGGGACTGACTCTCCAAGTCGGGAGGGTGTTAGTAAAGCGTCTGGAATGTTGCACCCGAGTACCAGGGTACGAAAACTGAGACATATTTGAACACGTCTCCCGATCACATGGTTGATCATACTCTAGGTTCCACATGCATGTTTTAGCTGAAGGAAGAATACCTTAAACCTGGGTAGTTGAAACCCGTGGAATGGGTACCATGCAATATGACTTCAAAGGGTCTTCATTTGCTCACCGAACCTCTCCAATCCTATCACTGCTGCGTTTATGCCCCTGTACACATGCTTGATTCTCTTTTGGAGACATAGCAATCCATAGGTTTTAAGATACTTACTAGTCAGGTACATTCTTAGGCATTTAATATGCGGTGTTGAGTCCATTTCGTTGAGCAAGGAGTAGCTCTTGTCTATTCCATATTTGGCTTAAGGAACTTTATCTGTGTTCATTTCAATCTCTGGTTTTATGCAGCACCCCAACTCACCTTTACCCTTAAGCAAGCATAAGTTGGTTTTCTAAATTTGAGACCCTGTTCTGTTCTGTAATTCAGTTCCTGTGTAGCCAAGTTTACATTCCGTGTATTACTGATATCTTATGATGTTTCTTTTTCTGTGTGACTTATTTCAGTTAGAATCATCATACCTGAATCTACTCATTGTGCTGCTAAGGGCCTGATGACATAGATTTCATTGCTGAGTGATATTGCTTTGTAAGTAAATACCACAACTTCTTTATCCATTTTTCACTTTCTGCGATGTTGAACTTGTACTGTAAACGAGGTTCTTGTAAACAGAGGCGTCCCAAACTTTGGGGTGGCTGTGTCTTTTTGATTTTAATTTCCCTAAGCTATAGGACCATAAGTGGAAGTGCCCTAGGCTCTGTTGCTTTGTTTTTTAGATGTTTCAGGAAACACCATACACTTCTCCGGAGTGTCTGTTGGCAATTTACATCCCGCCCATCAGCATAACAAGGCTCCCAGTTCTCCATGGCCTGTCCTGTCTTTCTGGATTTTACACTTTTTTCAGATGGCCCTTTTGACCGGGGGGAAGTGAGACTTCATTGTAGTGCAGATTTCCTTTGCAAGCTTGCTTGGTTGGCCAAAAAGGGCGTATGCGTTTTTTCCTGAATATATTCAGGAAAAAACGCATACGCCCTTTTTGGCCAAGTGCATCATTGTGGACGTTCTGCCTCTTTTCCTATGCTTTCAATGCAATTCAAGTCTACCTCCTGAAATCGGTTTCCTGCAATTCTGCCCCGCTTTCAAGTCCTCTTGGCAGCCTTACTTCAGTATATTTTTGGACAATAGCTGTCATTTATAACTCTGCAGGTTTGTGAATTACAGTGCCCCTGAGCTCCTTTCTTCAACTCGCTTTCTTTTGAGCTGGCCGCAACACCGCAGGATGGCTTCAGGCCCTAATCTGGTTCCGGCACGGCACGCTGAGCCTTTGGTAAATTCCTCTTCCTGGTGGGAAATGAGAGTTAAATTTGCCCGTCCAGACACCTCCAGCTAGTCTCTCATTGGTTCTCGCTATTCCTGTTCATCTTCCGCAGAAATTGCAAACTGGGCCAAACAGGAGGTTAAAGGGACTGACTCTCCAAGTCGGGAGGGTGTTAGTAAAGCGTCTGGAATGTTGCACCCGAGTACCAGGGTACGAAAACTGAGACATATTTGAACACGTCTCCCGATCACATGGTTGATCATACTCTAGGTTCCACATGCATGTTTTAGCTGAAGGAAGAATACCTTAAACCTGGGTAGTTGAAACCCGTGGAATGGGTACCATGCAATATGACTTCAAAGGGTCTTCATTTGCTCACCGAACCTCTCCAATCCTATCACTGCTGCGTTTATGCCCCTGTACACATGCTTGATTCTCTTTCGGAGACATAGCAATCCATAGGTTTTAAGATACTTACTAGTCAGGTACATTCTTAGGCATTTAATATGCGGTGTTGAGTCCATTTCGTTGAGCAAGGAGTAGCTCTTGTCTATTCCATATTTGGCTTAAGGAACTTTATCTGTGCTCATTTCAATCTCTGGTTTTATGCAGCACCCCAACTCACCTTTCCCCTTAAGCAAGCATAAGTTGGTTTTCTAAATTTGAGACCCTGTTCTGTTCTGTAATTCAGTTCCTGTGTAGCCAAGTTTACATTCCGTGTATTCCTGATATCTTATGATGTTTCTTTTTCTGTGTGACTTATTTCAGTTAGAATCATCATACCTGAATCCACTCATTGTGCTGCTAAGGGCCTGATGACATAGATTTCATTGCTGAGTGATATTGCTTTGTAAGTAAATACCACAACTTCTTTATCCATTTTTCACTTTCTGCGATGTTGAACTTGTACGCTAAACGAGGTTCTTGTAAACAGAGGCGTCCCAAACTTTGGGGTGGCTGTGTCTTTTTGATTTTAATTTCCCTAAGCTATAGGACCATAAGTGGAAGTGCCCTAGGCTCTGTTGCTTTGTTTTTTAGATGTTTCAGGAAACACCATACACTTCTCCCGAGTGTCTGTTGGCAATTTACATCCCGCCCATCAGCATAACAAGGCTCCCAGTTCTCCATGGCCTGTCCTGCCTTTCTGGATTTTACACTTTTTTCAGATGGCCCTTTTGACCGGGGGGAAGTGAGACTTCATTGTAGTGCAGATTTCCTTTGCAAGCTTGCTTGGTTGGCCAAAAAGGGCGTATGCGTTTTTTCCTGAATATATTCAGGAAAAAACGCATACGCCCTTTTTGGCCAAGTGCATCATTGTGGACGTTCTGCCTCTTTTCCTATGCTTTCAATGCAATTCCAGTCTGCCTCCTGAAATCGGTTTCCTGCAATTCTGCCCCGCTTTCAAGTCCTCTTGGCAGCCTTACTTCAGTATATTTTTGGACGATAGCTGTCATTTATAACTCTGCAGGTTTGTGAATTACAGTGCCCCTGAGCTCCTTTCTTCAACTCGCTTTCTTTTGAGCTGGCCGCAACACCGCAGGATGGCTTCAGGCCCTAATCTGGTTCCGGCACGGCACGCTGAGCCTTTGGTTAATTCCTCTTCCTGGTGGGAAATGAGAGTTAAATTTGCCCGTCCAGACACCTCCAGCTAGTCTCTCATTGGTTCTCGCTATTCCTGTTCATCTTCCGCAGAAATTGCAAACTGGGCCAAACAGGAGGTTAAAGGGACTGACTCTCCAAGTCGGGAGGGTGTTAGTAAAGCGTCTGGAATGTTGCACCCGAGTACCAGGGTACGAAAACTGAGACATATTTGAACACGTCTCCCGATCACATGGTTGATCATACTCTAGGTTCCACATGCATGTTTTAGCTGAAGGAAGAATACCTTAAACCTGGGTAGTTGAAACCCGTGGAATGGGTACCATGCAATATGACTTCAAAGGGTCTTCATTTGCTCACCGAACCTCTCCAATCCTATCACTGCTGCGTTTATGCCCCTGTACACATGCTTGATTCTCTTTCGGAGACATAGCAATCCATAGGTTTTAAGATACTTACTAGTCAGGTACATTCTTAGGCATTTAATATGCGGTGTTGAGTCCATTTCGTTGAGCAAGGAGTAGCTCTTGTCTATTCCATATTTGGCTTAAGGAACTTTATCTGTGCTCATTTCAATCTCTGGTTTTATGCAGCACCCCAACTCACCTTTCCCCTTAAGCAAGCATAAGTTGGTTTTCTAAATTTGAGACCCTGTTCTGTTCTGTAATTCAGTTCCTGTGTAGCCAAGTTTACATTCCGTGTATTCCTGATATCTTATGATGTTTCTTTTTCTGTGTGACTTATTTCAGTTAGAATCATCATACCTGAATCCACTCATTGTGCTGCTAAGGGCCTGATGACATAGATTTCATTGCTGAGTGATATTGCTTTGTAAGTAAATACCACAACTTCTTTATCCATTTTTCACTTTCTGCGATGTTGAACTTGTACGCTAAACGAGGTTCTTGTAAACAGAGGCGTCCCAAACTTTGGGGTGGCTGTGTCTTTTTGATTTTAATTTCCCTAAGCTATAGGACCATAAGTGGAAGTGCCCTAGGCTCTGTTGCTTTGTTTTTTAGATGTTTCAGGAAACACCATACACTTCTCCCGAGTGTCTGTTGGCAATTTACATCCCGCCCATCAGCATAACAAGGCTCCCAGTTCTCCATGGCCTGTCCTGCCTTTCTGGATTTTACACTTTTTTCAGATGGCCCTTTTGACCGGGGGGAAGTGAGACTTCATTGTAGTGCAGATTTCCTTTGCAAGCTTGCTTGGTTGGCCAAAAAGGGCGTATGCGTTTTTTCCTGAATATATTCAGGAAAAAACGCATACGCCCTTTTTGGCCAAGTGCATCATTGTGGACGTTCTGCCTCTTTTCCTATGCTTTCAATGCAATTCCAGTCTGCCTCCTGAAATCGGTTTCCTGCAATTCTGCCCCGCTTTCAAGTCCTCTTGGCAGCCTTACTTCAGTATATTTTTGGACGATAGCTGTCATTTATAACTCTGCAGGTTTGTGAATTACAGTGGCCCTGAGCTCCTTTCTTCAACTCGCTTTCTTTTGAGCTGGCCGCAACACCGCAGGATGGCTTCAGGCCCTAATCTGGTTCCGGCACGGCACGCTGAGCCTTTGGTTAATTCCTCTTCCTGGTGGGAAATGAGAGTTAAATTTGCCCGTCCAGACACCTCCAGCTAGTCTCTCATTGGTTCTCGCTATTCCTGTTCATCTTCCGCAGAAATTGCAAACTGGGCCAAACAGGAGGTTAAAGGGACTGACTCTCCAAGTCGGGAGGGTGTTAGTAAAGCGTCTGGAATGTTGCACCCGAGTACCAGGGTACGAAAACTGAGACATATTTGAACACGTCTCCCGATCACATGGTTGATCATACTCTAGGTTCCACATGCATGTTTTAGCTGAAGGAAGAATACCTTAAACCTGGGTAGTTGAAACCCGTGGAATGGGTACCATGCAATATGACTTCAAAGGGTCTTCATTTGCTCACCGAACCTCTCCAATCCTATCACTGCTGCGTTTATGCCCCTGTACACATGCTTGATTCTCTTTCGGAGACATAGCAATCCATAGGTTTTAAGATACTTACTAGTCAGGTACATTCTTAGGCATTTAATATGCGGTGTTGAGTCCATTTCGTTGAGCAAGGAGTAGCTCTTGTCTATTCCATATTTGGCTTAAGGAACTTTATCTGTGCTCATTTCAATCTCTGGTTTTATGCAGCACCCCAACTCACCTTTCCCCTTAAGCAAGCATAAGTTGGTTTTCTAAATTTGAGACCCTGTTCTGTTCTGTAATTCAGTTCCTGTGTAGCCAAGTTTACATTCCGTGTATTACTGATATCTTATGATGTTTCTTTTTCTGTGTGACTTATTTCAGTTAGAATCATCATACCTGAATCCACTCATTGTGCTGCTAAGGGCCTGATGACATAGATTTCATTGCTGAGAGATATTGTTTTGTAAGTAAATACCACAACTTCTTTATCCATTTTTCACTTTCTGCGATGTTGAACTTGTACTGTAAACGAGGTTCTTGTAAACAGAGGCGTCCCAAACTTTGGGGTGGCTGTGTCTTTTTGATTTTAATTTCCCTAAGCTATAGGACCATAAGTGGAAGTGCCCTAGGCTCTGTTGCTTTGTTTTTTAGATGTTTCAGGAAACACCATACACTTCTCCCGAGTGTCTGTTGGCAATTTACATCCCGCCCATCAGCATAACAAGGCTCCCAGTTCTCCATGGCCTGTCCTGCCTTTCTGGATTTTACACTTTTTTCAGATGGCCCTTTTGACCGGGGGGAAGTGAGACTTCATTGTAGTGCAGATTTCCTTTGCAAGCTTGCTTGGTTGGCCAAAAAGGGCGTATGCGTTTTTTCCTGAATATATTCAGGAAAAAGCGCATACGCCCTTTTTGGCCAAGTGCATCATTGTGGACGTTCTGCCTCTTTTCCTATGCTTTCAATGCAATTCCAGTCTGCCTCCTGAAATCGGTTTCCTGCAATTCTGCCCCGCTTTCAAGTCCTCTTGGCAGCCTTACTTCAGTATATTTTTGGACGATAGCTGTCATTTATAACTCTGCAGGTTTGTGAATTACAGTACCCCTGAGCTCCTTTCTTCAACTCGCTTTCTTTTGAGCTGGCCGCAACACCGCAGGATGGCTTCAGGCCCTAATCTGGTTCCGGCACGGCACGCTGAGCCTTTGGTTAATTCCTCTTCCTGGTGGGAAATGAGAGTTAAATTTGCCCGTCCAGACACCTCCAGCTAGTCTCTCATTGGTTCTCGCTATTCCTGTTCATCTTCCGCAGAAATTGCAAACTGGGCCAAACAGGAGGTTAAAGGGACTGACTCTCCAAGTCGGGAGGGTGTTAGTAAAGCGTCTGGAATGTTGCACCCGAGTACCAGGGTACGAAAACTGAGACATATTTGAACACGTCTCCCGATCACATGGTTGATCATACTCTAGGTTCCACATGCATGTTTTAGCTGAAGGAAGAATACCTTAAACCTGGGTAGTTGAAACCCGTGGAATGGGTACCATGCAATATGACTTCAAAGGGTCTTCATTTGCTCACCGAACCTCTCCAATCCTATCACTGCTGCGTTTATGCCCCTGTACACATGCTTGATTCTCTTTCGGAGACATAGCAATCCATAGGTTTTAAGATACTTACTAGTCAGGTACATTCTTAGGCATTTAATATGCGGTGTTGAGTCCATTTCGTTGAGCAAGGAGTAGCTCTTGTCTATTCCATATTTGGCTTAAGGAACTTTATCTGTGCTCATTTCAATCTCTGGTTTTATGCAGCACCCCAACTCACCTTTCCCCTTAAGCAAGCATAAGTTGGTTTTCTAAATTTGAGACCCTGTTCTGTTCTGTAATTCAGTTCCTGTGTAGCCAAGTTTACATTCCGTGTATTCCTGATATCTTATGATGTTTCTTTTTCTGTGTGACTTATTTCAGTTAGAATCATCATACCTGAATCCACTCATTGTGCTGCTAAGGGCCTGATGACATAGATTTCATTGCTGAGTGATATTGCTTTGTAAGTAAATACCACAACTTCTTTATCCATTTTTCACTTTCTGCGATGTTGAACTTGTACGCTAAACGAGGTTCTTGTAAACAGAGGCGTCCCAAACTTTGGGGTGGCTGTGTCTTTTTGATTTTAATTTCCCTAAGCTATAGGACCATAAGTGGAAGTGCCCTAGGCTCTGTTGCTTTGTTTTTTAGATGTTTCAGGAAACACCATACACTTCTCCCGAGTGTCTGTTGGCAATTTACATCCCGCCCATCAGCATAACAAGGCTCCCAGTTCTCCATGGCCTGTCCTCCCTTTCTGGATTTTACACTTTTTTCAGATAGCCCTTTTGACCGGGGGGAAGTGAGACTTCATTGTAGTGCAGATTTCCTTTGCAAGCTTGCTTGGTTGGCCAAAAAGGGCGTATGCGTTTTTTCCTGAATATATTCAGGAAAAAACGCATACGCCCTTTTTGGCCAAGTGCATCATTGTGGACGTTCTGCCTCTTTTCCTATGCTTTCAATGCAATTCCAGTCTGCCTCCTGAAATCGGTTTCCTGCAATTCTGCCCCGCTTTCAAGTCCTCTTGGCAGCCTTACTTCAGTATATTTTTGGACGATAGCTGTCATTTATAACTCTGCAGGTTTGTGAATTACAGTGCCCCTGAGCTCCTTTCTTCAACTCGCTTTCTTTTGAGCTGGCCGCAACACCGCAGGATGGCTTCAGGCCCTAATCTGGTTCCGGCACGGCACGCTGAGCCTTTGGTTAATTCCTCTTCCTGGTGGGAAATGAGAGTTAAATTTGCCCGTCCAGACACCTCCAGCTAGTCTCTCATTGGTTCTCGCTATTCCTGTTCATCTTCCGCAGAAATTGCAAACTGGGCCAAACAGGAGGTTAAAGGGACTGACTCTCCAAGTCGGGAGGGTGTTAGTAAAGCGTCTGGAATGTTGCACCCGAGTACCAGGGTACGAAAACTGAGACATATTTGAACACGTCTCCCGATCACATGGTTGATCATACTCTAGGTTCCACATGCATGTTTTAGCTGAAGGAAGAATACCTTAAACCTGGGTAGTTGAAACCCGTGGAATGGGTACCATGCAATATGACTTCAAAGGGTCTTCATTTGCTCACCGAACCTCTCCAATCCTATCACTGCTGCGTTTATGCCCCTGTACACATGCTTGATTCTCTTTCGGAGACATAGCAATCCATAGGTTTTAAGATACTTACTAGTCAGGTACATTCTTAGGCATTTAATATGCGGTGTTGAGTCCATTTCGTTGAGCAAGGAGTAGCTCTTGTCTATTCCATATTTGGCTTAAGGAACTTTATCTGTGCTCATTTCAATCTCTGGTTTTATGCAGCACCCCAACTCACCTTTCCCCTTAAGCAAGCATAAGTTGGTTTTCTAAATTTGAGACCCTGTTCTGTTCTGTAATTCAGTTCCTGTGTAGCCAAGTTTACATTCCGTGTATTACTGATATCTTATGATGTTTCTTTTTCTGTGTGACTTATTTCAGTTAGAATCATCATACCTGAATCCACTCATTGTGCTGCTAAGGGCCTGATGACATAGATTTCATTGCTGAGTGATATTGCTTTGTAAGTAAATACCACAACTTCTTTATCCATTTTTCACTTTCTGCGATGTTGAACTTGTACGCTAAACGAGGTTCTTGTAAACAGAGGCGTCCCAAACTTTGGGGTGGCTGTGTCTTTTTGATTTTAATTTCCCTAAGCTATAGGACCATAAGTGGAAGTGCCCTAGGCTCTGTTGCTTTGTTTTTTAGATGTTTCAGGAAACACCATACACTTCTCCCGAGTGTCTGTTGGCAATTTACATCCCGCCCATCAGCATAACAAGGCTCCCAGTTCTCCATGGCCTGTCCTGCCTTTCTGGATTTTACACTTTTTTCAGATGGCCCTTTTGACCGGGGGGAAGTGAGACTTCATTGTAGTGCAGATTTCCTTTGCAAGCTTGCTTGGTTGGCCAAAAAGGGCGTATGCGTTTTTTCCTGAATATATTCAGGAAAAAACGCATACGCCCTTTTTGGCCAAGTGCATCATTGTGGACGTTCTGCCTCTTTTCCTATGCTTTCAATGCAATTCCAGTCTGCCTCCTGAAATCGGTTTCCTGCAATTCTGCCCCGCTTTCAAGTCCTCTTGGCAGCCTTACTTCAGTATATTTTTGGACGATAGCTGTCATTTATAACTCTGCAGGTTTGTGAATTACAGTGCCCCTGAGCTCCTTTCTTCAACTCGCTTTCTTTTGAGCTGGCCGCAACACCGCAGGATGGCTTCAGGCCCTAATCTGGTTCCGGCACGGCACGCTGAGCCTTTGGTTAATTCCTCTTCCTGGTGGGAAATGAGAGTTAAATTTGCCCGTCCAGACACCTCCAGCTAGTCTCTCATTGGTTCTCGCTATTCCTGTTCATCTTCCGCAGAAATTGCAAACTGGGCCAAACAGGAGGTTAAAGGGACTGACTCTCCAAGTCGGGAGGGTGTTAGTAAAGCGTCTGGAATGTTGCACCCGAGTACCAGGGTACGAAAACTGAGACATATTTGAACACGTCTCCCGATCACATGGTTGATCATACTCTAGGTTCCACATGCATGTTTTAGCTGAAGGAAGAATACCTTAAACCTGGGTAGTTGAAACCCGTGGAATGGGTACCATGCAATATGACTTCAAAGGGTCTTCATTTGCTCACCGAACCTCTCCAATCCTATCACTGCTGCGTTTATGCCCCTGTACACATGCTTGATTCTCTTTTGGAGACATAGCAATCCATAGGTTTTAAGATACTTACTAGTCAGGTACATTCTTAGGCATTTAATATGCGGTGTTGAGTCCATTTCGTTGAGCAAGGAGTAGCTCTTGTCTATTCCATATTTGGCTTAAGGAACTTTATCTGTGTTCATTTCAATCTCTGGTTTTATGCAGCACCCCAACTCACCTTTACCCTTAAGCAAGCATAAGTTGGTTTTCTAAATTTGAGACCCTGTTCTGTTCTGTAATTCAGTTCCTGTGTAGCCAAGTTTACATTCCGTGTATTACTGATATCTTATGATGTTTCTTTTTCTGTGTGACTTATTTCAGTTAGAATCATCATACCTGAATCTACTCATTGTGCTGCTAAGGGCCTGATGACATAGATTTCATTGCTGAGTGATATTGCTTTGTAAGTAAATACCACAACTTCTTTATCCATTTTTCACTTTCTGCGATGTTGAACTTGTACTGTAAACGAGGTTCTTGTAAACAGAGGTGTCCCAAACTTTGGGGTGGCTGTGTCTTTTTGATTTTAATTTCCCTAAGCTATAGGACCATAAGTGGAAGTGCCCTAGGCTCTGTTGCTTTGTTTTTTAGATGTTTCAGGAAACACCATACACTTCTCCCGAGTGTCTGTTGGCAATTTACATCCCGCCCATCAGCATAACAAGGCTCCCAGTTCTCCATGGCCTGTCCTGTCTTTCTGGATTTTACACTTTTTTCAGATGGCCCTTTTGACCGGGGGGAAGTGAGACTTCATTGTAGTGCAGATTTCCTTTGCAAGCTTGCTTGGTTGGCCAAAAAGGGCGTATGCGTTTTTTCCTGAATATATTCAGGAAAAAACGCATACACCCTTTTTGGCCAAGTGCATCATTGTGGACGTTCTGCCTCTTTTCCTATGCTTTCAATGCAATTCAAGTCTACCTCCTGAAATCGGTTTCCTGCAATTCTGCCCCGCTTTCAAGTCCTCTTGGCAGCCTTACTTCAGTATATTTTTGGACGATAGCTGTCATTTATAACTCTGCAGGTTTGTGAATTACAGTGCCCCTGAGCTCCTTTCTTCAACTCGCTTTCTTTTGAGCTGGCCGCAACACCGCAGGATGGCTTCAGGCCCTAATCTGGTTCCGGCACGGCACGCTGAGCCTTTGGTAAATTCCTCTTCCTGGTGGGAAATGAGAGTTAAATTTGCCCGTCCAGACACCTCCAGCTAGTCTCTCATTGGTTCTCGCTATTCCTGTTCATCTTCCGCAGAAATTGCAAACTGGGCCAAACAGGAGGTTAAAGGGACTGACTCTCCAAGTCGGGAGGGTGTTAGTAAAGCGTCTGGAATGTTGCACCCGAGTACCAGGGTACGAAAACTGAGACATATTTGAACACGTCTCCCGATCACATGGTTGATCATACTCTAGGTTCCACATGCATGTTTTAGCTGAAGGAAGAATACCTTAAACCTGGGTAGTTGAAACCCGTGGAATGGGTACCATGCAATATGACTTCAAAGGGTCTTCATTTGCTCACCGAACCTCTCCAATCCTATCACTGCTGCGTTTATGCCCCTGTACACATGCTTGATTCTCTTTTGGAGACATAGCAATCCATAGGTTTTAAGATACTTACTAGTCAGGTACATTCTTAGGCATTTAATATGCGGTGTTGAGTCCATTTCGTTGAGCAAGGAGTAGCTCTTGTCTATTCCATATTTGGCTTAAGGAACTTTATCTGTGTTCATTTCAATCTCTGGTTTTATGCAGCACCCCAACTCACCTTTACCCTTAAGCAAGCATAAGTTGGTTTTCTAAATTTGAGACCCTGTTCTGTTCTGTAATTCAGTTCCTGTGTAGCCAAGTTTACATTCCGTGTATTACTGATATCTTATGATGTTTCTTTTTCTGTGTGACTTATTTCAGTTAGAATCATCATACCTGAATCCACTCATTGTGCTGCTAAGGGCCTGATGACATAGATTTCATTGCTGAGTGATATTGCTTTGTAAGTAAATACCACAACTTCTTTATCCATTTTTCACTTTCTGCGATGTTGAACTTGTACGCTAAACGAGGTTCTTGTAAACAGAGGCGTCCCAAACTTTGGGGTGGCTGTGTCTTTTTGATTTTAATTTCCCTAAGCTATAGGACCATAAGTGGAAGTGCCCTAGGCTCTGTTGCTTTGTTTTTTAGATGTTTCAGGAAACACCATACACTTCTCCGGAGTGTCTGTTGGCAATTTACATCCCGCCCATCAGCATAACAAGGCTCCCAGTTCTCCATGGCCTGTCCTCCCTTTCTGGATTTTACACTTTTTTCAGATAGCCCTCTTGACCGGGGGGAAGTGAGACTTCATTGTAGTGCAGATTTCCTTTGCAAGCTTGCTTGGTTGGCCAAAAAGGGCGTATGCGTTTTTTCCTGAATATATTCAGGAAAAAACGCATACGCCCTTTTTGGCCAAGTGCATCATTGTGGACGTTCTGCCTCTTTTCCTATGCTTTCAATGCAATTCCAGTCTACCTCCTGAAATCGGTTTCCTGCAATTCTGCCCCGCTTTCAAGTCCTCTTGGCAGCCTTACTTCAGTATATTTTTGGACGATAGCTGTCATTTATAACTCTGCAGGTTTGTGAATTACAGTGCCCCTGAGCTCCTTTCTTCAACTCGCTTTCTTTTGAGCTGGCCGCAACACCGCAGGATGGCTTCAGGCCCTAATCTGGTTCCGGCACGGCACGCTGAGCCTTTGGTAAATTCCTCTTCCTGGTGGGAAATGAGAGTTAAATTTGCCCGTCCAGACACCTCCAGCTAGTCTCTCATTGGTTCTCGCTATTCCTGTTCATCTTCCGCAGAAATTGCAAACTGGGCCAAACAGGAGGTTAAAGGGACTGACTCTCCAAGTCGGGAGGGTGTTAGTAAAGCGTCTGGAATGTTGCACCCGAGTACCAGGGTACGAAAACTGAGACATATTTGAACACGTCTCCCGATCACATGGTTGATCATACTCTAGGTTCCACATGCATGTTTTAGCTGAAGGAAGAATACCTTAAACCTGGGTAGTTGAAACCCGTGGAATGGGTACCATGCAATATGACTTCAAAGGGTCTTCATTTGCTCACCGAACCTCTCCAATCCTATCACTGCTGCGTTTATGCCCCTGTACACATGCTTGATTCTCTTTCGGAGACATAGCAATCCATAGGTTTTAAGATACTTACTAGTCAGGTACATTCTTAGGCATTTAATATGCGGTGTTGAGTCCATTTCGTTGAGCAAGGAGTAGCTCTTGTCTATTCCATATTTGGCTTAAGGAACTTTATCTGTGCTCATTTCAATCTCTGGTTTTATGCAGCACCCCAACTCACCTTTCCCCTTAAGCAAGCATAAGTTGGTTTTCTAAATTTGAGACCCTGTTCTGTTCTGTAATTCAGTTCCTGTGTAGCCAAGTTTACATTCCGTGTATTCCTGATATCTTATGATGTTTCTTTTTCTGTGTGACTTATTTCAGTTAGAATCATCATACCTGAATCCACTCATTGTGCTGCTAAGGGCCTGATGACATAGATTTCATTGCTGAGTGATATTGCTTTGTAAGTAAATACCACAACTTCTTTATCCATTTTTCACTTTCTGCGATGTTGAACTTGTACGCTAAACGAGGTTCTTGTAAACAGAGGCGTCCCAAACTTTGGGGTGGCTGTGTCTTTTTGATTTTAATTTCCCTAAGCTATAGGACCATAAGTGGAAGTGCCCTAGGCTCTGTTGCTTTGTTTTTTAGATGTTTCAGGAAACACCATACACTTCTCCCGAGTGTCTGTTGGCAATTTACATCCCGCCCATCAGCATAACAAGGCTCCCAGTTCTCCATGGCCTGTCCTCCCTTTCTGGATTTTACACTTTTTTCAGATAGCCCTTTTGACCGGGGGGAAGTGAGACTTCATTGTAGTGCAGATTTCCTTTGCAAGCTTGCTTGGTTGGCCAAAAAGGGCGTATGCGTTTTTTCCTGAATATATTCAGGAAAAAACGCATACGCCCTTTTTGGCCAAGTGCATCATTGTGGACGTTCTGCCTCTTTTCCTATGCTTTCAATGCAATTCCAGTCTGCCTCCTGAAATCGGTTTCCTGCAATTCTGCCCCGCTTTCAAGTCCTCTTGGCAGCCTTACTTCAGTATATTTTTGGACGATAGCTGTCATTTATAACTCTGCAGGTTTGTGAATTACAGTGCCCCTGAGCTCCTTTCTTCAACTCGCTTTCTTTTGAGCTGGCCGCAACACCGCAGGATGGTTTCAGGCCCTAATCTGGTTCCGGCACGGCATGCTGAGCCTTTGGTTAATTCCTCTTCCTGGTGGGAAATGAGAGTTAAATTTGCCCGTCCAGACACCTCCAGCTAGTCTCTCATTGGTTCTCGCTATTCCTGTTCATCTTCCGCAGAAATTGCAAACTGGGCCAAACAGGAGGTTAAAGGGACTGACTCTCCAAGTCGGGAGGGTGTTAGTAAAGCGTCTGGAATGTTGCACCCGAGTACCAGGGTACGAAAACTGAGACATATTTGAACACGTCTCCCGATCACATGGTTGATCATACTCTAGGTTCCACATGCATGTTTTAGCTGAAGGAAGAATACCTTAAACCTGGGTAGTTGAAACCCGTGGAATGGGTACCATGCAATATGACTTCAAAGGGTCTTCATTTGCTCACCGAACCTCTCCAATCCTATCACTGCTGCGTTTATGCCCCTGTACACATGCTTGATTCTCTTTCGGAGACATAGCAATCCATAGGTTTTAAGATACTTACTAGTCAGGTACATTCTTAGGCATTTAATATGCGGTGTTGAGTCCATTTCGTTGAGCAAGGAGTAGCTCTTGTCTATTCCATATTTGGCTTAAGGAACTTTATCTGTGCTCATTTCAATCTCTGGTTTTATGCAGCACCCCAACTCACCTTTCCCCTTAAGCAAGCATAAGTTGGTTTTCTAAATTTGAGACCCTGTTCTGTTCTGTAATTCAGTTCCTGTGTAGCCAAGTTTACATTCCGTGTATTCCTGATATCTTATGATGTTTCTTTTTCTGTGTGACTTATTTCAGTTAGAATCATCATACCTGAATCCACTCATTGTGCTGCTAAGGGCCTGATGACATAGATTTCATTGCTGAGTGATATTGCTTTGTAAGTAAATACCACAACTTCTTTATCCATTTTTCACTTTCTGCGATGTTGAACTTGTACGCTAAACGAGGTTCTTGTAAACAGAGGCGTCCCAAACTTTGGGGTGGCTGTGTCTTTTTGATTTTAATTTCCCTAAGCTATAGGACCATAAGTGGAAGTGCCCTAGGCTCTGTTGCTTTGTTTTTTAGATGTTTCAGGAAACACCATACACTTCTCCCGAGTGTCTGTTGGCAATTTACATCCCGCCCATCAGCATAACAAGGCTCCCAGTTCTCCATGGCCTGTCCTGCCTTTCTGGATTTTACACTTTTTTCAGATGGCCCTTTTGACCGGGGGGAAGTGAGACTTCATTGTAGTGCAGATTTCCTTTGCAAGCTTGCTTGGTTGGCCAAAAAGGGCGTATGCGTTTTTTCCTGAATATATTCAGGAAAAAACGCATACGCCCTTTTTGGCCAAGTGCATCATTGTGGACGTTCTGCCTCTTTTCCTATGCTTTCAATGCAATTCCAGTCTGCCTCCTGAAATCGGTTTCCTGCAATTCTGCCCCGCTTTCAAGTCCTCTTGGCAGCCTTACTTCAGTATATTTTTGGACGATAGCTGTCATTTATAACTCTGCAGGTTTGTGAATTACAGTGCCCCTGAGCTCCTTTCTTCAACTCGCTTTCTTTTGAGCTGGCCGCAACACCGCAGGATGGCTTCAGGCCCTAATCTGGTTCCGGCACGGCACGCTGAGCCTTTGGTTAATTCCTCTTCCTGGTGGGAAATGAGAGTTAAATTTGCCCGTCCAGACACCTCCAGCTAGTCTCTCATTGGTTCTCGCTATTCCTGTTCATCTTCCGCAGAAATTGCAAACTGGGCCAAACAGGAGGTTAAAGGGACTGACTCTCCAAGTCGGGAGGGTGTTAGTAAAGCGTCTGGAATGTTGCACCCGAGTACCAGGGTACGAAAACTGAGACATATTTGAACACGTCTCCCGATCACATGGTTGATCATACTCTAGGTTCCACATGCATGTTTTAGCTGAAGGAAGAATACCTTAAACCTGGGTAGTTGAAACCCGTGGAATGGGTACCATGCAATATGACTTCAAAGGGTCTTCATTTGCTCACCGAACCTCTCCAATCCTATCACTGCTGCGTTTATGCCCCTGTACACATGCTTGATTCTCTTTCGGAGACATAGCAATCCATAGGTTTTAAGATACTTACTAGTCAGGTACATTCTTAGGCATTTAATATGCGGTGTTGAGTCCATTTCGTTGAGCAAGGAGTAGCTCTTGTCTATTCCATATTTGGCTTAAGGAACTTTATCTGTGCTCATTTCAATCTCTGGTTTTATGCAGCACCCCAACTCACCTTTCCCCTTAAGCAAGCATAAGTTGGTTTTCTAAATTTGAGACCCTGTTCTGTTCTGTAATTCAGTTCCTGTGTAGCCAAGTTTACATTCCGTGTATTACTGATATCTTATGATGTTTCTTTTTCTGTGTGACTTATTTCAGTTAGAATCATCATACCTGAATCCACTCATTGTGCTGCTAAGGGCCTGATGACATAGATTTCATTGCTGAGTGATATTGCTTTGTAAGTAAATACCACAACTTCTTTATCCATTTTTCACTTTCTGCGATGTTGAACTTGTACTGTAAACGAGGTTCTTGTAAACAGAGGTGTCCCAAACTTTGGGGTGGCTGTGTCTTTTTGATTTTAATTTCCCTAAGCTATAGGACCATAAGTGGAAGTGCCCTAGGCTCTGTTGCTTTGTTTTTTAGATGTTTCAGGAAACACCATACACTTCTCCGGAGTGTCTGTTGGCAATTTACATCCCGCCCATCAGCATAACAAGGCTCCCAGTTCTCCATGGCCTGTCCTGTCTTTCTGGATTTTACACTTTTTTCAGATGGCCCTTTTGACCGGGGGGAAGTGAGACTTCATTGTAGTGCAGATTTCCTTTGCAAGCTTGCTTGGTTGGCCAAAAAGGGCGTATGCGTTTTTTCCTGAATATATTCAGGAAAAAACGCATACGCCCTTTTTGGCCAAGTGCATCATTGTGGACGTTCTGCCTCTTTTCCTATGCTTTCAATGCAATTCCAGTCTACCTCCTGAAATCGGTTTCCTGCAATTCTGCCCCGCTTTCAAGTCCTCTTGGCAGCCTTACTTCAGTATATTTTTGGACGATAGCTGTCATTTATAACTCTGCAGGTTTGTGAATTACAGTGCCCCTGAGCTCCTTTCTTCAACTCGCTTTCTTTTGAGCTGGCCGCAACACCGCAGGATGGCTTCAGGCCCTAATCTGGTTCCGGCACGGCACGCTGAGCCTTTGGTAAATTCCTCTTCCTGGTGGGAAATGAGAGTTAAATTTGCCCGTCCAGACACCTCCAGCTAGTCTCTCATTGGTTCTCGCTATTCCTGTTCATCTTCCGCAGAAATTGCAAACTGGGCCAAACAGGAGGTTAAAGGGACTGACTCTCCAAGTCGGGAGGGTGTTAGTAAAGCGTCTGGAATGTTGCACCCGAGTACCAGGGTACGAAAACTGAGACATATTTGAACACGTCTCCCGATCACATGGTTGATCATACTCTAGGTTCCACATGCATGTTTTAGCTGAAGGAAGAATACCTTAAACCTGGGTAGTTGAAACCCGTGGAATGGGTACCATGCAATATGACTTCAAAGGGTCTTCATTTGCTCACCGAACCTCTCCAATCCTATCACTGCTGCGTTTATGCCCCTGTACACATGCTTGATTCTCTTTCGGAGACATAGCAATCCATAGGTTTTAAGATACTTACTAGTCAGGTACATTCTTAGGCATTTAATATGCGGTGTTGAGTCCATTTCGTTGAGCAAGGAGTAGCTCTTGTCTATTCCATATTTGGCTTAAGGAACTTTATCTGTGCTCATTTCAATCTCTGGTTTTATGCAGCACCCCAACTCACCTTTCCCCTTAAGCAAGCATAAGTTGGTTTTCTAAATTTGAGACCCTGTTCTGTTCTGTAATTCAGTTCCTGTGTAGCCAAGTTTACATTCCGTGTATTACTGATATCTTATGATGTTTCTTTTTCTGTGTGACTTATTTCAGTTAGAATCATCATACCTGAATCCACTCATTGTGCTGCTAAGGGCCTGATGACATAGATTTCATTGCTGAGTGATATTGCTTTGTAAGTAAATACCACAACTTCTTTATCCATTTTTCACTTTCTGCGATGTTGAACTTGTACGCTAAACGAGGTTCTTGTAAACAGAGGCGTCCCAAACTTTGGGGTGGCTGTGTCTTTTTGATTTTAATTTCCCTAAGCTATAGGACCATAAGTGGAAGTGCCCTAGGCTCTGTTGCTTTGTTTTTTAGATGTTTCAGGAAACACCATACACTTCTCCGGAGTGTCTGTTGGCAATTTACATCCCGCCCATCAGCATAACAAGGCTCCCAGTTCTCCATGGCCTGTCCTCCCTTTCTGGATTTTACACTTTTTTCAGATAGCCCTCTTGACCGGGGGGAAGTGAGACTTCATTGTAGTGCAGATTTCCTTTGCAAGCTTGCTTGGTTGGCCAAAAAGGGCGTATGCGTTTTTTCCTGAATATATTCAGGAAAAAACGCATACGCCCTTTTTGGCCAAGTGCATCATTGTGGACGTTCTGCCTCTTTTCCTATGCTTTCAATGCAATTCCAGTCTACCTCCTGAAATCGGTTTCCTGCAATTCTGCCCCGCTTTCAAGTCCTCTTGGCAGCCTTACTTCAGTATATTTTTGGACGATAGCTGTCATTTATAACTCTGCAGGTTTGTGAATTACAGTGCCCCTGAGCTCCTTTCTTCAACTCGCTTTCTTTTGAGCTGGCCGCAACACCGCAGGATGGCTTCAGGCCCTAATCTGGTTCCGGCACGGCACGCTGAGCCTTTGGTAAATTCCTCTTCCTGGTGGGAAATGAGAGTTAAATTTGCCCGTCCAGACACCTCCAGCTAGTCTCTCATTGGTTCTCGCTATTCCTGTTCATCTTCCGCAGAAATTGCAAACTGGGCCAAACAGGAGGTTAAAGGGACTGACTCTCCAAGTCGGGAGGGTGTTAGTAAAGCGTCTGGAATGTTGCACCCGAGTACCAGGGTACGAAAACTGAGACATATTTGAACACGTCTCCCGATCACATGGTTGATCATACTCTAGGTTCCACATGCATGTTTTAGCTGAAGGAAGAATACCTTAAACCTGGGTAGTTGAAACCCGTGGAATGGGTACCATGCAATATGACTTCAAAGGGTCTTCATTTGCTCACCGAACCTCTCCAATCCTATCACTGCTGCGTTTATGCCCCTGTACACATGCTTGATTCTCTTTCGGAGACATAGCAATCCATAGGTTTTAAGATACTTACTAGTCAGGTACATTCTTAGGCATTTAATATGCGGTGTTGAGTCCATTTCGTTGAGCAAGGAGTAGCTCTTGTCTATTCCATATTTGGCTTAAGGAACTTTATCTGTGCTCATTTCAATCTCTGGTTTTATGCAGCACCCCAACTCACCTTTCCCCTTAAGCAAGCATAAGTTGGTTTTCTAAATTTGAGACCCTGTTCTGTTCTGTAATTCAGTTCCTGTGTAGCCAAGTTTACATTCCGTGTATTCCTGATATCTTATGATGTTTCTTTTTCTGTGTGACTTATTTCAGTTAGAATCATCATACCTGAATCCACTCATTGTGCTGCTAAGGGCCTGATGACATAGATTTCATTGCTGAGTGATATTGCTTTGTAAGTAAATACCACAACTTCTTTATCCATTTTTCACTTTCTGCGATGTTGAACTTGTACGCTAAACGAGGTTCTTGTAAACAGAGGCGTCCCAAACTTTGGGGTGGCTGTGTCTTTTTGATTTTAATTTCCCTAAGCTATAGGACCATAAGTGGAAGTGCCCTAGGCTCTGTTGCTTTGTTTTTTAGATGTTTCAGGAAACACCATACACTTCTCCCGAGTGTCTGTTGGCAATTTACATCCCGCCCATCAGCATAACAAGGCTCCCAGTTCTCCATGGCCTGTCCTGCCTTTCTGGATTTTACACTTTTTTCAGATGGCCCTTTTGACCGGGGGGAAGTGAGACTTCATTGTAGTGCAGATTTCCTTTGCAAGCTTGCTTGGTTGGCCAAAAAGGGCGTATGCGTTTTTTCCTGAATATATTCAGGAAAAAACGCATACGCCCTTTTTGGCCAAGTGCATCATTGTGGACGTTCTGCCTCTTTTCCTATGCTTTCAATGCAATTCCAGTCTGCCTCCTGAAATCGGTTTCCTGCAATTCTGCCCCGCTTTCAAGTCCTCTTGGCAGCCTTACTTCAGTATATTTTTGGACGATAGCTGTCATTTATAACTCTGCAGGTTTGTGAATTACAGTGCCCCTGAGCTCCTTTCTTCAACTCGCTTTCTTTTGAGCTGGCCGCAACACCGCAGGATGGCTTCAGGCCCTAATCTGGTTCCGGCACGGCACGCTGAGCCTTTGGTTAATTCCTCTTCCTGGTGGGAAATGAGAGTTAAATTTGCCCGTCCAGACACCTCCAGCTAGTCTCTCATTGGTTCTCGCTATTCCTGTTCATCTTCCGCAGAAATTGCAAACTGGGCCAAACAGGAGGTTAAAGGGACTGACTCTCCAAGTCGGGAGGGTGTTAGTAAAGCGTCTGGAATGTTGCACCCGAGTACCAGGGTACGAAAACTGAGACATATTTGAACACGTCTCCCGATCACATGGTTGATCATACTCTAGGTTCCACATGCATGTTTTAGCTGAAGGAAGAATACCTTAAACCTGGGTAGTTGAAACCCGTGGAATGGGTACCATGCAATATGACTTCAAAGGGTCTTCATTTGCTCACCGAACCTCTCCAATCCTATCACTGCTGCGTTTATGCCCCTGTACACATGCTTGATTCTCTTTCGGAGACATAGCAATCCATAGGTTTTAAGATACTTACTAGTCAGGTACATTCTTAGGCATTTAATATGCGGTGTTGAGTCCATTTCGTTGAGCAAGGAGTAGCTCTTGTCTATTCCATATTTGGCTTAAGGAACTTTATCTGTGCTCATTTCAATCTCTGGTTTTATGCAGCACCCCAACTCACCTTTACCCTTAAGCAAGCATAAGTTGGTTTTCTAAATTTGAGACCCTGTTCTGTTCTGTAATTCAGTTCCTGTGTAGCCAAGTTTACATTCCGTGTATTACTGATATCTTATGATGTTTCTTTTTCTGTGTGACTTATTTCAGTTAGAATCATCATACCTGAATCTACTCATTGTGCTGCTAAGGGCCTGATGACATAGATTTCATTGCTGAGTGATATTGCTTTGTAAGTAAATACCACAACTTCTTTATCCATTTTTCACTTTCTGCGATGTTGAACTTGTACTGTAAACGAGGTTCTTGTAAACAGAGGCGTCCCAAACTTTGGGGTGGCTGTGTCTTTTTGATTTTAATTTCCCTAAGCTATAGGACCATAAGTGGAAGTGCCCTAGGCTCTGTTGCTTTGTTTTTTAGATGTTTCAGGAAACACCATACACTTCTCCGGAGTGTCTGTTGGCAATTTACATCCCGCCCATCAGCATAACAAGGCTCCCAGTTCTCCATGGCCTGTCCTGTCTTTCTGGATTTTACACTTTTTTCAGATGGCCCTTTTGACCGGGGGGAAGTGAGACTTCATTGTAGTGCAGATTTCCTTTGCAAGCTTGCTTGGTTGGCCAAAAAGGGCGTATGCGTTTTTTCCTGAATATATTCAGGAAAAAACGCATACGCCCTTTTTGGCCAAGTGCATCATTGTGGACGTTCTGCCTCTTTTCCTATGCTTTCAATGCAATTCAAGTCTACCTCCTGAAATCGGTTTCCTGCAATTCTGCCCCGCTTTCAAGTCCTCTTGGCAGCCTTACTTCAGTATATTTTTGGACGATAGCTGTCATTTATAACTCTGCAGGTTTGTGAATTACAGTGCCCCTGAGCTCCTTTCTTCAACTCGCTTTCTTTTGAGCTGGCCGCAACACCGCAGGATGGCTTCAGGCCCTAATCTGGTTCCGGCACGGCACGCTGAGCCTTTGGTAAATTCCTCTTCCTGGTGGGAAATGAGAGTTAAATTTGCCCGTCCAGACACCTCCAGCTAGTCTCTCATTGGTTCTCGCTATTCCTGTTCATCTTCCGCAGAAATTGCAAACTGGGCCAAACAGGAGGTTAAAGGGACTGACTCTCCAAGTCGGGAGGGTGTTAGTAAAGCGTCTGGAATGTTGCACCCGAGTACCAGGGTACGAAAACTGAGACATATTTGAACACGTCTCCCGATCACATGGTTGATCATACTCTAGGTTCCACATGCATGTTTTAGCTGAAGGAAGAATACCTTAAACCTGGGTAGTTGAAACCCGTGGAATGGGTACCATGCAATATGACTTCAAAGGGTCTTCATTTGCTCACCGAACCTCTCCAATCCTATCACTGCTGCGTTTATGCCCCTGTACACATGCTTGATTCTCTTTCGGAGACATAGCAATCCATAGGTTTTAAGATACTTACTAGTCAGGTACATTCTTAGGCATTTAATATGCGGTGTTGAGTCCATTTCGTTGAGCAAGGAGTAGCTCTTGTCTATTCCATATTTGGCTTAAGGAACTTTATCTGTGCTCATTTCAATCTCTGGTTTTATGCAGCACCCCAACTCACCTTTCCCCTTAAGCAAGCATAAGTTGGTTTTCTAAATTTGAGACCCTGTTCTGTTCTGTAATTCAGTTCCTGTGTAGCCAAGTTTACATTCCGTGTATTACTGATATCTTATGATGTTTCTTTTTCTGTGTGACTTATTTCAGTTAGAATCATCATACCTGAATCCACTCATTGTGCTGCTAAGGGCCTGATGACATAGATTTCATTGCTGAGTGATATTGCTTTGTAAGTAAATACCACAACTTCTTTATCCATTTTTCACTTTCTGCGATGTTGAACTTGTACGCTAAACGAGGTTCTTGTAAACAGAGGCGTCCCAAACTTTGGGGTGGCTGTGTCTTTTTGATTTTAATTTCCCTAAGCTATAGGACCATAAGTGGAAGTGCCCTAGGCTCTGTTGCTTTGTTTTTTAGATGTTTCAGGAAACACCATACACTTCTCCGGAGTGTCTGTTGGCAATTTACATCCCGCCCATCAGCATAACAAGGCTCCCAGTTCTCCATGGCCTGTCCTGCCTTTCTGGATTTTACACTTTTTTCAGATGGCCCTTTTGACCGGGGGGAAGTGAGACTTCATTGTAGTGCAGATTTCCTTTGCAAGCTTGCTTGGTTGGCCAAAAAGGGCGTATGCGTTTTTTCCTGAATATATTCAGGAAAAAACGCATACGCCCTTTTTGGCCAAGTGCATCATTGTGGACGTTCTGCCTCTTTTCCTATGCTTTCAATGCAATTCCAGTCTACCTCCTGAAATCGGTTTCCTGCAATTCTGCCCCGCTTTCAAGTCCTCTTGGCAGCCTTACTTCAGTATATTTTTGGACGATAGCTGTCATTTATAACTCTGCAGGTTTGTGAATTACAGTGCCCCTGAGCTCCTTTCTTCAACTCGCTTTCTTTTGAGCTGGCCGCAACACCGCAGGATGGCTTCAGGCCCTAATCTGGTTCCGGCACGGCACGCTGAGCCTTTGGTTAATTCCTCTTCCTGGTGGGAAATGAGAGTTAAATTTGCCCGTCCAGACACCTCCAGCTAGTCTCTCATTGGTTCTCGCTATTCCTGTTCATCTTCCGCAGAAATTGCAAACTGGGCCAAACAGGAGGTTAAAGGGACTGACTCTCCAAGTCGGGAGGGTGTTAGTAAAGCGTCTGGAATGTTGCACCCGAGTACCAGGGTACGAAAACTGAGACATATTTGAACACGTCTCCCGATCACATGGTTGATCATACTCTAGGTTCCACATGCATGTTTTAGCTGAAGGAAGAATACCTTAAACCTGGGTAGTTGAAACCCGTGGAATGGGTACCATGCAATATGACTTCAAAGGGTCTTCATTTGCTCACCGAACCTCTCCAATCCTATCACTGCTGCGTTTATGCCCCTGTACACATGCTTGATTCTCTTTCGGAGACATAGCAATCCATAGGTTTTAAGATACTTACTAGTCAGGTACATTCTTAGGCATTTAATATGCGGTGTTGAGTCCATTTCGTTGAGCAAGGAGTAGCTCTTGTCTATTCCATATTTGGCTTAAGGAACTTTATCTGTGCTCATTTCAATCTCTGGTTTTATGCAGCACCCCAACTCACCTTTACCCTTAAGCAAGCATAAGTTGGTTTTCTAAATTTGAGACCCTGTTCTGTTCTGTAATTCAGTTCCTGTGTAGCCAAGTTTACATTCCGTGTATTACTGATATCTTATGATGTTTCTTTTTCTGTGTGACTTATTTCAGTTAGAATCATCATACCTGAATCTACTCATTGTGCTGCTAAGGGCCTGATGACATAGATTTCATTGCTGAGTGATATTGCTTTGTAAGTAAATACCACAACTTCTTTATCCATTTTTCACTTTCTGCGATGTTGAACTTGTACTGTAAACGAGGTTCTTGTAAACAGAGGTGTCCCAAACTTTGGGGTGGCTGTGTCTTTTTGATTTTAATTTCCCTAAGCTATAGGACCATAAGTGGAAGTGCCCTAGGCTCTGTTGCTTTGTTTTTTAGATGTTTCAGGAAACACCATACACTTCTCCGGAGTGTCTGTTGGCAATTTACATCCCGCCCATCAGCATAACAAGGCTCCCAGTTCTCCATGGCCTGTCCTGTCTTTCTGGATTTTACACTTTTTTCAGATGGCCCTTTTGACCGGGGGGAAGTGAGACTTCATTGTAGTGCAGATTTCCTTTGCAAGCTTGCTTGGTTGGCCAAAAAGGGCGTATGCGTTTTTTCCTGAATATATTCAGGAAAAAACGCATACGCCCTTTTTGGCCAAGTGCATCATTGTGGACGTTCTGCCTCTTTTCCTATGCTTTCAATGCAATTCAAGTCTACCTCCTGAAATCGGTTTCCTGCAATTCTGCCCCGCTTTCAAGTCCTCTTGGCAGCCTTACTTCAGTATATTTTTGGACGATAGCTGTCATTTATAACTCTGCAGGTTTGTGAATTACAGTGCCCCTGAGCTCCTTTCTTCAACTCGCTTTCTTTTGAGCTGGCCGCAACACCGCAGGATGGCTTCAGGCCCTAATCTGGTTCCGGCACGGCACGCTGAGCCTTTGGTAAATTCCTCTTCCTGGTGGGAAATGAGAGTTAAATTTGCCCGTCCAGACACCTCCAGCTAGTCTCTCATTGGTTCTCGCTATTCCTGTTCATCTTCCGCAGAAATTGCAAACTGGGCCAAACAGGAGGTTAAAGGGACTGACTCTCCAAGTCGGGAGGGTGTTAGTAAAGCGTCTGGAATGTTGCACCCGAGTACCAGGGTACGAAAACTGAGACATATTTGAACACGTCTCCCGATCACATGGTTGATCATACTCTAGGTTCCACATGCATGTTTTAGCTGAAGGAAGAATACCTTAAACCTGGGTAGTTGAAACCCGTGGAATGGGTACCATGCAATATGACTTCAAAGGGTCTTCATTTGCTCACCGAACCTCTCCAATCCTATCACTGCTGCGTTTATGCCCCTGTACACATGCTTGATTCTCTTTCGGAGACATAGCAATCCATAGGTTTTAAGATACTTACTAGTCAGGTACATTCTTAGGCATTTAATATGCGGTGTTGAGTCCATTTCGTTGAGCAAGGAGTAGCTCTTGTCTATTCCATATTTGGCTTAAGGAACTTTATCTGTGCTCATTTCAATCTCTGGTTTTATGCAGCACCCCAACTCACCTTTCCCCTTAAGCAAGCATAAGTTGGTTTTCTAAATTTGAGACCCTGTTCTGTTCTGTAATTCAGTTCCTGTGTAGCCAAGTTTACATTCCGTGTATTACTGATATCTTATGATGTTTCTTTTTCTGTGTGACTTATTTCAGTTAGAATCATCATACCTGAATCCACTCATTGTGCTGCTAAGGGCCTGATGACATAGATTTCATTGCTGAGTGATATTGCTTTGTAAGTAAATACCACAACTTCTTTATCCATTTTTCACTTTCTGCGATGTTGAACTTGTACGCTAAACGAGGTTCTTGTAAACAGAGGCGTCCCAAACTTTGGGGTGGCTGTGTCTTTTTGATTTTAATTTCCCTAAGCTATAGGACCATAAGTGGAAGTGCCCTAGGCTCTGTTGCTTTGTTTTTTAGATGTTTCAGGAAACACCATACACTTCTCCGGAGTGTCTGTTGGCAATTTACATCCCGCCCATCAGCATAACAAGGCTCCCAGTTCTCCATGGCCTGTCCTCCCTTTCTGGATTTTACACTTTTTTCAGATAGCCCTCTTGACCGGGGGGAAGTGAGACTTCATTGTAGTGCAGATTTCCTTTGCAAGCTTGCTTGGTTGGCCAAAAAGGGCGTATGCGTTTTTTCCTGAATATATTCAGGAAAAAACGCATACGCCCTTTTTGGCCAAGTGCATCATTGTGGACGTTCTGCCTCTTTTCCTATGCTTTCAATGCAATTCCAGTCTACCTCCTGAAATCGGTTTCCTGCAATTCTGCCCCGCTTTCAAGTCCTCTTGGCAGCCTTACTTCAGTATATTTTTGGACGATAGCTGTCATTTATAACTCTGCAGGTTTGTGAATTACAGTGCCCCTGAGCTCCTTTCTTCAACTCGCTTTCTTTTGAGCTGGCCGCAACACCGCAGGATGGCTTCAGGCCCTAATCTGGTTCCGGCACGGCACGCTGAGCCTTTGGTTAATTCCTCTTCCTGGTGGGAAATGAGAGTTAAATTTGCCCGTCCAGACACCTCCAGCTAGTCTCTCATTGGTTCTCGCTATTCCTGTTCATCTTCCGCAGAAATTGCAAACTGGGCCAAACAGGAGGTTAAAGGGACTGACTCTCCAAGTCGGGAGGGTGTTAGTAAAGCGTCTGGAATGTTGCACCCGAGTACCAGGGTACGAAAACTGAGACATATTTGAACACGTCTCCCGATCACATGGTTGATCATACTCTAGGTTCCACATGCATGTTTTAGCTGAAGGAAGAATACCTTAAACCTGGGTAGTTGAAACCCGTGGAATGGGTACCATGCAATATGACTTCAAAGGGTCTTCATTTGCTCACCGAACCTCTCCAATCCTATCACTGCTGCGTTTATGCCCCTGTACACATGCTTGATTCTCTTTCGGAGACATAGCAATCCATAGGTTTTAAGATACTTACTAGTCAGGTACATTCTTAGGCATTTAATATGCGGTGTTGAGTCCATTTCGTTGAGCAAGGAGTAGCTCTTGTCTATTCCATATTTGGCTTAAGGAACTTTATCTGTGCTCATTTCAATCTCTGGTTTTATGCAGCACCCCAACTCACCTTTCCCCTTAAGCAAGCATAAGTTGGTTTTCTAAATTTGAGACCCTGTTCTGTTCTGTAATTCAGTTCCTGTGTAGCCAAGTTTACATTCCGTGTATTCCTGATATCTTATGATGTTTCTTTTTCTGTGTGACTTATTTCAGTTAGAATCATCATACCTGAATCCACTCATTGTGCTGCTAAGGGCCTGATGACATAGATTTCATTGCTGAGTGATATTGCTTTGTAAGTAAATACCACAACTTCTTTATCCATTTTTCACTTTCTGCGATGTTGAACTTGTACGCTAAACGAGGTTCTTGTAAACAGAGGCGTCCCAAACTTTGGGGTGGCTGTGTCTTTTTGATTTTAATTTCCCTAAGCTATAGGACCATAAGTGGAAGTGCCCTAGGCTCTGTTGCTTTGTTTTTTAGATGTTTCAGGAAACACCATACACTTCTCCCGAGTGTCTGTTGGCAATTTACATCCCGCCCATCAGCATAACAAGGCTCCCAGTTCTCCATGGCCTGTCCTCCCTTTCTGGATTTTACACTTTTTTCAGATAGCCCTTTTGACCGGGGGGAAGTGAGACTTCATTGTAGTGCAGATTTCCTTTGCAAGCTTGCTTGGTTGGCCAAAAAGGGCGTATGCGTTTTTTCCTGAATATATTCAGGAAAAAACGCATACGCCCTTTTTGGCCAAGTGCATCATTGTGGACGTTCTGCCTCTTTTCCTATGCTTTCAATGCAATTCCAGTCTGCCTCCTGAAATCGGTTTCCTGCAATTCTGCCCCGCTTTCAAGTCCTCTTGGCAGCCTTACTTCAGTATATTTTTGGACGATAGCTGTCATTTATAACTCTGCAGGTTTGTGAATTACAGTGCCCCTGAGCTCCTTTCTTCAACTCGCTTTCTTTTGAGCTGGCCGCAACACCGCAGGATGGCTTCAGGCCCTAATCTGGTTCCGGCACGGCACGCTGAGCCTTTGGTTAATTCCTCTTCCTGGTGGGAAATGAGAGTTAAATTTGCCCGTCCAGACACCTCCAGCTAGTCTCTCATTGGTTCTCGCTATTCCTGTTCATCTTCCGCAGAAATTGCAAACTGGGCCAAACAGGAGGTTAAAGGGACTGACTCTCCAAGTCGGGAGGGTGTTAGTAAAGCGTCTGGAATGTTGCACCCGAGTACCAGGGTACGAAAACTGAGACATATTTGAACACGTCTCCCGATCACATGGTTGATCATACTCTAGGTTCCACATGCATGTTTTAGCTGAAGGAAGAATACCTTAAACCTGGGTAGTTGAAACCCGTGGAATGGGTACCATGCAATATGACTTCAAAGGGTCTTCATTTGCTCACCGAACCTCTCCAATCCTATCACTGCTGCGTTTATGCCCCTGTACACATGCTTGATTCTCTTTCGGAGACATAGCAATCCATAGGTTTTAAGATACTTACTAGTCAGGTACATTCTTAGGCATTTAATATGCGGTGTTGAGTCCATTTCGTTGAGCAAGGAGTAGCTCTTGTCTATTCCATATTTGGCTTAAGGAACTTTATCTGTGCTCATTTCAATCTCTGGTTTTATGCAGCACCCCAACTCACCTTTCCCCTTAAGCAAGCATAAGTTGGTTTTCTAAATTTGAGACCCTGTTCTGTTCTGTAATTCAGTTCCTGTGTAGCCAAGTTTACATTCCGTGTATTACTGATATCTTATGATGTTTCTTTTTCTGTGTGACTTATTTCAGTTAGAATCATCATACCTGAATCCACTCATTGTGCTGCTAAGGGCCTGATGACATAGATTTCATTGCTGAGAGATATTGTTTTGTAAGTAAATACCACAACTTCTTTATCCATTTTTCACTTTCTGCGATGTTGAACTTGTACTGTAAACGAGGTTCTTGTAAACAGAGGCGTCTCAAATTTTGGGGTGGCTGTGTCTTTTTGATTTTAATTTCCCTAAACTATAGGACCATAAGTGGAAGTGCCCTAGGCTCTGTTGCTTTGTTTTTTAGATGTTTCAGGAAACACCATACACTTCTCCCGAGTGTCTGTTGGCAATTTACATCCCGCCCATCAGCATAACAAGGCTCCCAGTTCTCCATGGCCTGTCCTGCCTTTCTGGATTTTACACTTTTTTCAGATGGCCCTTTTGACCGGGGGGAAGTGAGACTTCATTGTAGTGCAGATTTCCTTTGCAAGCTTGCTTGGTTGGCCAAAAAGGGCGTATGCGTTTTTTCCTGAATATATTCAGGAAAAAGCGCATACGCCCTTTTTGGCCAAGTGCATCATTGTGGACGTTCTGCCTCTTTTCCTATGCTTTCAATGCAATTCCAGTCTGCCTCCTGAAATCGGTTTCCTGCAATTCTGCCCCGCTTTCAAGTCCTCTTGGCAGCCTTACTTCAGTATATTTTTGGACGATAGCTGTCATTTATAACTCTGCAGGTTTGTGAATTACAGTACCCCTGAGCTCCTTTCTTCAACTCGCTTTCTTTTGAGCTGGCCGCAACACCGCAGGATGGCTTCAGGCCCTAATCTGGTTCCGGCACGGCACGCTGAGCCTTTGGTTAATTCCTCTTCCTGGTGGGAAATGAGAGTTAAATTTGCCCGTCCAGACACCTCCAGCTAGTCTCTCATTGGTTCTCGCTATTCCTGTTCATCTTCCGCAGAAATTGCAAACTGGGCCAAACAGGAGGTTAAAGGGACTGACTCTCCAAGTCGGGAGGGTGTTAGTAAAGCGTCTGGAATGTTGCACCCGAGTACCAGGGTACGAAAACTGAGACATATTTGAACACGTCTCCCGATCACATGGTTGATCATACTCTAGGTTCCACATGCATGTTTTAGCTGAAGGAAGAATACCTTAAACCTGGGTAGTTGAAACCCGTGGAATGGGTACCATGCAATATGACTTCAAAGGGTCTTCATTTGCTCACCGAACCTCTCCAATCCTATCACTGCTGCGTTTATGCCCCTGTACACATGCTTGATTCTCTTTCGGAGACATAGCAATCCATAGGTTTTAAGATACTTACTAGTCAGGTACATTCTTAGGCATTTAATATGCGGTGTTGAGTCCATTTCGTTGAGCAAGGAGTAGCTCTTGTCTATTCCATATTTGGCTTAAGGAACTTTATCTGTGCTCATTTCAATCTCTGGTTTTATGCAGCACCCCAACTCACCTTTCCCCTTAAGCAAGCATAAGTTGGTTTTCTAAATTTGAGACCCTGTTCTGTTCTGTAATTCAGTTCCTGTGTAGCCAAGTTTACATTCCGTGTATTACTGATATCTTATGATGTTTCTTTTTCTGTGTGACTTATTTCAGTTAGAATCATCATACCTGAATCCACTCATTGTGCTGCTAAGGGCCTGATGACATAGATTTCATTGCTGAGTGATATTGCTTTGTAAGTAAATACCACAACTTCTTTATCCATTTTTCACTTTCTGCGATGTTGAACTTGTACGCTAAACGAGGTTCTTGTAAACAGAGGCGTCCCAAACTTTGGGGTGGCTGTGTCTTTTTGATTTTAATTTCCCTAAGCTATAGGACCATAAGTGGAAGTGCCCTAGGCTCTGTTGCTTTGTTTTTTAGATGTTTCAGGAAACACCATACACTTCTCCGGAGTGTCTGTTGGCAATTTACATCCCGCCCATCAGCATAACAAGGCTCCCAGTTCTCCATGGCCTGTCCTGCCTTTCTGGATTTTACACTTTTTTCAGATGGCCCTTTTGACCGGGGGGAAGTGAGACTTCATTGTAGTGCAGATTTCCTTTGCAAGCTTGCTTGGTTGGCCAAAAAGGGCGTATGCGTTTTTTCCTGAATATATTCAGGAAAAAACGCATACGCCCTTTTTGGCCAAGTGCATCATTGTGGACGTTCTGCCTCTTTTCCTATGCTTTCAATGCAATTCCAGTCTGCCTCCTGAAATCGGTTTCCTGCAATTCTGCCCCGCTTTCAAGTCCTCTTGGCAGCCTTACTTCAGTATATTTTTGGACGATAGCTGTCATTTATAACTCTGCAGGTTTGTGAATTACAGTGCCCCTGAGCTCCTTTCTTCAACTCGCTTTCTTTTGAGCTGGCCGCAACACCGCAGGATGGCTTCAGGCCCTAATCTGGTTCCGGCACGGCACGCTGAGCCTTTGGTTAATTCCTCTTCCTGGTGGGAAATGAGAGTTAAATTTGCCCGTCCAGACACCTCCAGCTAGTCTCTCATTGGTTCTCGCTATTCCTGTTCATCTTCCGCAGAAATTGCAAACTGGGCCAAACAGGAGGTTAAAGGGACTGACTCTCCAAGTCGGGAGGGTGTTAGTAAAGCGTCTGGAATGTTGCACCCGAGTACCAGGGTACGAAAACTGAGACATATTTGAACACGTCTCCCGATCACATGGTTGATCATACTCTAGGTTCCACATGCATGTTTTAGCTGAAGGAAGAATACCTTAAACCTGGGTAGTTGAAACCCGTGGAATGGGTACCATGCAATATGACTTCAAAGGGTCTTCATTTGCTCACCGAACCTCTCCAATCCTATCACTGCTGCGTTTATGCCCCTGTACACATGCTTGATTCTCTTTCGGAGACATAGCAATCCATAGGTTTTAAGATACTTACTAGTCAGGTACATTCTTAGGCATTTAATATGCGGTGTTGAGTCCATTTCGTTGAGCAAGGAGTAGCTCTTGTCTATTCCATATTTGGCTTAAGGAACTTTATCTGTGCTCATTTCAATCTCTGGTTTTATGCAGCACCCCAACTCACCTTTACCCTTAAGCAAGCATAAGTTGGTTTTCTAAATTTGAGACCCTGTTCTGTTCTGTAATTCAGTTCCTGTGTAGCCAAGTTTACATTCCGTGTATTACTGATATCTTATGATGTTTCTTTTTCTGTGTGACTTATTTCAGTTAGAATCATCATACCTGAATCCACTCATTGTGCTGCTAAGGGCCTGATGACATAGATTTCATTGCTGAGTGATATTGCTTTGTAAGTAAATACCACAACTTCTTTATCCATTTTTCACTTTCTGCGATGTTGAACTTGTACGCTAAACGAGGTTCTTGTAAACAGAGGCGTCCCAAACTTTGGGGTGGCTGTGTCTTTTTTATTTTAATTTCCCTAAGCTATAGGACCATAAGTGGAAGTGCCCTAGGCTCTGTTGCTTTGTTTTTTAGATGTTTCAGGAAACACCATACACTTCTCCCGAGTGTCTGTTGGCAATTTACATCCCGCCCATCAGCATAACAAGGCTCCCAGTTCTCCATGGCCTGTCCTGCCTTTCTGGATTTTACACTTTTTTCAGATGGCCCTTTTGACCGGGGGGAAGTGAGACTTCATTGTAGTGCAGATTTCCTTTGCAAGCTTGCTTGGTTGGCCAAAAAGGGCGTATGCGTTTTTTCCTGAATATATTCAGGAAAAAGCGCATACGCCCTTTTTGGCCAAGTGCATCATTGTGGACGTTCTGCCTCTTTTCCTATGCTTTCAATGCAATTCCAGTCTGCCTCCTGAAATCGGTTTCCTGCAATTCTGCCCCGCTTTCAAGTCCTCTTGGCAGCCTTACTTCAGTATATTTTTGGACGATAGCTGTCATTTATAACTCTGCAGGTTTGTGAATTACAGTGCCCCTGAGCTCCTTTCTTCAACTCGCTTTCTTTTGAGCTGGCCGCAACACCGCAGGATGGCTTCAGGCCCTAATCTGGTTCCGGCACGGCACGCTGAGCCTTTGGTTAATTCCTCTTCTTGGTGGGAAATGAGAGTTAAATTTGCCCGTCCAGACACCTCCAGCTAGTCTCTCATTGGTTCTCGCTATTCCTGTTCATCTTCCGCAGAAATTGCAAACTGGGCCAAACAGGAGGTTAAAGGGACTGACTCTCCAAGTCGGGAGGGTGTTAGTAAAGCGTCTGGAATGTTGCACCCGAGTACCAGGGTACGAAAACTGAGACATATTTGAACACGTCTCCCGATCACATGGTTGATCATACTCTAGGTTCCACATGCATGTTTTAGCTGAAGGAAGAATACCTTAAACCTGGGTAGTTGAAACCCGTGGAATGGGTACCATGCAATATGACTTCAAAGGGTCTTCATTTGCTCACCGAACCTCTCCAATCCTATCACTGCTGCGTTTATGCCCCTGTACACATGCTTGATTCTCTTTCGGAGACATAGCAATCCATAGGTTTTAAGATACTTACTAGTCAGGTACATTCTTAGGCATTTAATATGCGGTGTTGAGTCCATTTCGTTGAGCAAGGAGTAGCTCTTGTCTATTCCATATTTGGCTTAAGGAACTTTATCTGTGCTCATTTCAATCTCTGGTTTTATGCAGCACCCCAACTCACCTTTCCCCTTAAGCAAGCATAAGTTGGTTTTCTAAATTTGAGACCCTGTTCTGTTCTGTAATTCAGTTCCTGTGTAGCCAAGTTTACATTCCGTGTATTACTGATATCTTATGATGTTTCTTTTTCTGTGTGACTTATTTCAGTTAGAATCATCATACCTGAATCCACTCATTGTGCTGCTAAGGGCCTGATGACATAGATTTCATTGCTGAGTGATATTGCTTTGTAAGTAAATACCACAACTTCTTTATCCATTTTTCACTTTCTGCGATGTTGAACTTGTACGCTAAACGAGGTTCTTGTAAACAGAGGCGTCCCAAACTTTGGGGTGGCTGTGTCTTTTTGATTTTAATTTCCCTAAGCTATAGGACCATAAGTGGAAGTGCCCTAGGCTCTGTTGCTTTGTTTTTTAGATGTTTCAGGAAACACCATACACTTCTCCCGAGTGTCTGTTGGCAATTTACATCCCGCCCATCAGCATAACAAGGCTCCCAGTTCTCCATGGCCTGTCCTGCCTTTCTGGATTTTACACTTTTTTCAGATGGCCCTTTTGACCGGGGGGAAGTGAGACTTCATTGTAGTGCAGATTTCCTTTGCAAGCTTGCTTGGTTGGCCAAAAAGGGCGTATGCGTTTTTTCCTGAATATATTCAGGAAAAAACGCATACGCCCTTTTTGGCCAAGTGCATCATTGTGGACGTTCTGCCTCTTTTCCTATGCTTTCAATGCAATTCCAGTCTGCCTCCTGAAATCGGTTTCCTGCAATTCTGCCCCGCTTTCAAGTCCTCTTGGCAGCCTTACTTCAGTATATTTTTGGACGATAGCTGTCATTTATAACTCTGCAGGTTTGTGAATTACAGTGCCCCTGAGCTCCTTTCTTCAACTCGCTTTCTTTTGAGCTGGCCGCAACACCGCAGGATGGCTTCAGGCCCTAATCTGGTTCCGGCACGGCACGCTGAGCCTTTGGTTAATTCCTCTTCCTGGTGGGAAATGAGAGTTAAATTTGCCCGTCCAGACACCTCCAGCTAGTCTCTCATTGGTTCTCGCTATTCCTGTTCATCTTCCGCAGAAATTGCAAACTGGGCCAAACAGGAGGTTAAAGGGACTGACTCTCCAAGTCGGGAGGGTGTTAGTAAAGCGTCTGGAATGTTGCACCCGAGTACCAGGGTACGAAAACTGAGACATATTTGAACACGTCTCCCGATCACATGGTTGATCATACTCTAGGTTCCACATGCATGTTTTAGCTGAAGGAAGAATACCTTAAACCTGGGTAGTTGAAACCCGTGGAATGGGTACCATGCAATATGACTTCAAAGGGTCTTCATTTGCTCACCGAACCTCTCCAATCCTATCACTGCTGCGTTTATGCCCCTGTACACATGCTTGATTCTCTTTCGGAGACATAGCAATCCATAGGTTTTAAGATACTTACTAGTCAGGTACATTCTTAGGCATTTAATATGCGGTGTTGAGTCCATTTCGTTGAGCAAGGAGTAGCTCTTGTCTATTCCATATTTGGCTTAAGGAACTTTATCTGTGCTCATTTCAATCTCTGGTTTTATGCAGCACCCCAACTCACCTTTACCCTTAAGCAAGCATAAGTTGGTTTTCTAAATTTGAGACCCTGTTCTGTTCTGTAATTCAGTTCCTGTGTAGCCAAGTTTACATTCCGTGTATTACTGATATCTTATGATGTTTCTTTTTCTGTGTGACTTATTTCAGTTAGAATCATCATACCTGAATCCACTCATTGTGCTGCTAAGGGCCTGATGACATAGATTTCATTGCTGAGTGATATTGCTTTGTAAGTAAATACCACAACTTCTTTATCCATTTTTCACTTTCTGCGATGTTGAACTTGTACGCTAAACGAGGTTCTTGTAAACAGAGGCGTCCCAAACTTTGGGGTGGCTGTGTCTTTTTGATTTTAATTTCCCTAAGCTATAGGACCATAAGTGGAAGTGCCCTAGGCTCTGTTGCTTTGTTTTTTAGATGTTTCAGGAAACACCATACACTTCTCCCGAGTGTCTGTTGGCAATTTACATCCCGCCCATCAGCATAACAAGGCTCCCAGTTCTCCATGGCCTGTCCTGCCTTTCTGGATTTTACACTTTTTTCAGATGGCCCTTTTGACCGGGGGGAAGTGAGACTTCATTGTAGTGCAGATTTCCTTTGCAAGCTTGCTTGGTTGGCCAAAAAGGGCGTATGCGTTTTTTCCTGAATATATTCAGGAAAAAACGCATACGCCCTTTTTGGCCAAGTGCATCATTGTGGACGTTCTGCCTCTTTTCCTATGCTTTCAATGCAATTCCAGTCTGCCTCCTGAAATCGGTTTCCTGCAATTCTGCCCCACTTTCAAGTCCTCTTGGCAGCCTTACTTCAGTATATTTTTGGACGATAGCTGTCATTTATAACTCTGCAGGTTTGTGAATTACAGTGCCCCTGAGCTCCTTTCTTCAACTCGCTTTCTTTTGAGCTGGCCGCAACACGGCAGGATGGCTTCAGGCCCTAATCTGGTTCCGGCACGGCACGCTGAGCCTTTGGTTAATTCCTCTTCCTGGTGGGAAATGAGAGTTAAATTTGCCCGTCCAGACACCTCCAGCTAGTCTCTCATTGGTTCTCGCTATTCCTGTTCATCTTCCGCAGAAATTGCAAACTGGGCCAAACAGGAGGTTAAAGGGACTGACTCTCCAAGTCGGGAGGGTGTTAGTAAAGCGTCTGGAATGTTGCACCCGAGTACCAGGGTACGAAAACTGAGACATATTTGAACACGTCTCCCGATCACATGGTTGATCATACTCTAGGTTCCACATGCATGTTTTAGCTGAAGGAAGAATACCTTAAACCTGGGTAGTTGAAACCCGTGGAATGGGTACCATGCAATATGACTTCAAAGGGTCTTCATTTGCTCACCGAACCTCTCCAATCCTATCACTGCTGCGTTTATGCCCCTGTACACATGCTTGATTCTCTTTCGGAGACATAGCAATCCATAGGTTTTAAGATACTTACTAGTCAGGTACATTCTTAGGCATTTAATATGCGGTGTTGAGTCCATTTCGTTGAGCAAGGAGTAGCTCTTGTCTATTCCATATTTGGCTTAAGGAACTTTATCTGTGCTCATTTCAATCTCTGGTTTTATGCAGCACCCCAACTCACCTTTCCCCTTAAGCAAGCATAAGTTGGTTTTCTAAATTTGAGACCCTGTTCTGTTCTGTAATTCAGTTCCTGTGTAGCCAAGTTTACATTCCGTGTATTACTGATATCTTATGATGTTTCTTTTTCTGTGTGACTTATTTCAGTTAGAATCATCATACCTGAATCCACTCATTGTGCTGCTAAGGGCCTGATGACATAGATTTCATTGCTGAGTGATATTGCTTTGTAAGTAAATACCACAACTTCTTTATCCATTTTTCACTTTCTGCGATGTTGAACTTGTACGCTAAACGAGGTTCTTGTAAACAGAGGCGTCCCAAACTTTGGGGTGGCTGTGTCTTTTTGATTTTAATTTCCCTAAGCTATAGGACCATAAGTGGAAGTGCCCTAGGCTCTGTTGCTTTGTTTTTTAGATGTTTCAGGAAACACCATACACTTCTCCGGAGTGTCTGTTGGCAATTTACATCCCGCCCATCAGCATAACAAGGCTCCCAGTTCTCCATGGCCTGTCCTCCCTTTCTGGATTTTACACTTTTTTCAGATGGCCCTTTTGACCGGGGGGAAGTGAGACTTCATTGTAGTGCAGATTTCCTTTGCAAGCTTGCTTGGTTGGCCAAAAAGGGCGTATGCGTTTTTTCCTGAATATATTCAGGAAAAAACGCATACGCCCTTTTTGGCCAAGTGCATCATTGTGGACGTTCTGCCTCTTTTCCTATGCTTTCAATGCAATTCCAGTCTACCTCCTGAAATCGGTTTCCTGCAATTCTGCCCCGCTTTCAAGTCCTCTTGGCAGCCTTACTTCAGTATATTTTTGGACGATAGCTGTCATTTATAACTCTGCAGGTTTGTGAATTACAGTGCCCCTGAGCTCCTTTCTTCAACTCGCTTTCTTTTGAGCTGGCCGCAACACCGCAGGATGGCTTCAGGCCCTAATCTGGTTCCGGCACGGCACGCTGAGCCTTTGGTTAATTCCTCTTCCTGGTGGGAAATGAGAGTTAAATTTGCCCGTCCAGACACCTCCAGCTAGTCTCTCATTGGTTCTCGCTATTCCTGTTCATCTTCCGCAGAAATTGCAAACTGGGCCAAACAGGAGGTTAAAGGGACTGACTCTCCAAGTCGGGAGGGTGTTAGTAAAGCGTCTGGAATGTTGCACCCGAGTACCAGGGTACGAAAACTGAGACATATTTGAACACGTCTCCCGATCACATGGTTGATCATACTCTAGGTTCCACATGCATGTTTTAGCTGAAGGAAGAATACCTTAAACCTGGGTAGTTGAAACCCGTGGAATGGGTACCATGCAATATGACTTCAAAGGGTCTTCATTTGCTCACCGAACCTCTCCAATCCTATCACTGCTGCGTTTATGCCCCTGTACACATGCTTGATTCTCTTTCGGAGACATAGCAATCCATAGGTTTTAAGATACTTACTAGTCAGGTACATTCTTAGGCATTTAATATGCGGTGTTGAGTCCATTTCGTTGAGCAAGGAGTAGCTCTTGTCTATTCCATATTTGGCTTAAGGAACTTTATCTGTGCTCATTTCAATCTCTGGTTTTATGCAGCACCCCAACTCACCTTTCCCCTTAAGCAAGCATAAGTTGGTTTTCTAAATTTGAGACCCTGTTCTGTTCTGTAATTCAGTTCCTGTGTAGCCAAGTTTACATTCCGTGTATTACTGATATCTTATGATGTTTCTTTTTCTGTGTGACTTATTTCAGTTAGAATCATCATACCTGAATCCACTCATTGTGCTGCTAAGGGCCTGATGACATAGATTTCATTGCTGAGTGATATTGCTTTGTAAGTAAATACCACAACTTCTTTATCCATTTTTCACTTTCTGCGATGTTGAACTTGTACGCTAAACGAGGTTCTTGTAAACAGAGGCGTCCCAAACTTTGGGGTGGCTGTGTCTTTTTGTTTTTAATTTCCCTAAGCTATAGGACCATAAGTGGAAGTGCCCTAGGCTCTGTTGCTTTGTTTTTTAGATGTTTCAGGAAACACCATACACTTCTCCCGAGTGTCTGTTGGCAATTTACATCCCGCCCATCAGCATAACAAGGCTCCCAGTTCTCCATGGCCTGTCCTGCCTTTCTGGATTTTACACTTTTTTCAGATGGCCCTTTTGACCGGGGGGAAGTGAGACTTCATTGTAGTGCAGATTTCCTTTGCAAGCTTGCTTGGTTGGCCAAAAAGGGCGTATGCGTTTTTTCCTGAATATATTCAGGAAAAAACGCATACGCCCTTTTTGGCCAAGTGCATCATTGTGGACGTTCTGCCTCTTTTCCTATGCTTTCAATGCAATTCCAGTCTGCCTCCTGAAATCGGTTTCCTGCAATTCTGCCCCGCTTTCAAGTCCTCTTGGCAGCCTTACTTCAGTATATTTTTGGACGATAGCTGTCATTTATAACTCTGCAGGTTTGTGAATTACAGTGCCCCTGAGCTCCTTTCTTCAACTCGCTTTCTTTTGAGCTGGCCGCAACACGGCAGGATGGCTTCAGGCCCTAATCTGGTTCCGGCACGGCACGCTGAGCCTTTGGTTAATTCCTCTTCCTGGTGGGAAATGAGAGTTAAATTTGCCCGTCCAGACACCTCCAGCTAGTCTCTCATTGGTTCTCGCTATTCCTGTTCATCTTCCGCAGAAATTGCAAACTGGGCCAAACAGGAGGTTAAAGGGACTGACTCTCCAAGTCGGGAGGGTGTTAGTAAAGCATCTGGAATGTTGCACCCGAGTACCAGGGTACGAAAACTGAGACATATTTGAACACGTCTCCCGATCACATGGTTGATCATACTCTAGGTTCCACATGCATGTTTTAGCTGAAGGAAGAATACCTTAAACCTGGGTAGTTGAAACCCGTGGAATGGGTACCATGCAATATGACTTCAAAGGGTCTTCATTTGCTCACCGAACCTCTCCAATCCTATCACTGCTGCGTTTATGCCCCTGTACACATGCTTGATTCTCTTTCGGAGACATAGCAATCCATAGGTTTTAAGATACTTACTAGTCAGGTACATTCTTAGGCATTTAATATGCGGTGTTGAGTCCATTTCGTTGAGCAAGGAGTAGCTCTTGTCTATTCCATATTTGGCTTAAGGAACTTTATCTGTGCTCATTTCAATCTCTGGTTTTATGCAGCACCCCAACTCACCTTTCCCCTTAAGCAAGCATAAGTTGGTTTTCTAAATTTGAGACCCTGTTCTGTTCTGTAATTCAGTTCCTGTGTAGCCAAGTTTACATTCCGTGTATTACTGATATCTTATGATGTTTCTTTTTCTGTGTGACTTATTTCAGTTAGAATCATCATACCTGAATCCACTCATTGTGCTGCTAAGGGCCTGATGACATAGATTTCATTGCTGAGTGATATTGCTTTGTAAGTAAATACCACAACTTCTTTATCCATTTTTCACTTTCTGCGATGTTGAACTTGTACGGTAAACGAGGTTCTTGTAAACAGAGGCGTCCCAAACTTTGGGGTGGCTGTGTCTTTTTGATTTTAATTTCCCTAAGCTATAGGACCATAAGTGGAAGTGCCCTAGGCTCTGTTGCTTTGTTTTTTAGATGTTTCAGGAAACACCATACACTTCTCCCGAGTGTCTGTTGGCAATTTACATCCCGCCCATCAGCATAACAAGGCTCCCAGTTCTCCATGGCCTGTCCTGCCTTTCTGGATTTTACACTTTTTTCAGATGGCCCTTTTGACCGGGGGGAAGTGAGACTTCATTGTAGTGCAGATTTCCTTTGCAAGCTTGCTTGGTTGGCCAAAAAGGGCGTATGCGTTTTTTCCTGAATATATTCAGGAAAAAACGCATACGCCCTTTTTGGCCAAGTGCATCATTGTGGACGTTCTGCCTCTTTTCCTATGCTTTCAATGCAATTCCAGTCTGCCTCCTGAAATCGGTTTCCTGCAATTCTGCCCCGCTTTCAAGTCCTCTTGGCAGCCTTACTTCAGTATATTTTTGGACGATAGCTGTCATTTATAACTCTGCAGGTTTGTGAATTACAGTGCCCCTGAGCTCCTTTCTTCAACTCGCTTTCTTTTGAGCTGGCCGCAACACGGCAGGATGGCTTCAGGCCCTAATCTGGTTCCGGCACGGCACGCTGAGCCTTTGGTTAATTCCTCTTCCTGGTGGGAAATGAGAGTTAAATTTGCCCGTCCAGACACCTCCAGCTAGTCTCTCATTGGTTCTCGCTATTCCTGTTCATCTTCCGCAGAAATTGCAAACTGGGCCAAACAGGAGGTTAAAGGGACTGACTCTCCAAGTCGGGAGGGTGTTAGTAAAGCGTCTGGAATGTTGCACCCGAGTACCAGGGTACGAAAACTGAGACATATTTGAACACGTCTCCCGATCACATGGTTGATCATACTCTAGGTTCCACATGCATGTTTTAGCTGAAGGAAGAATACCTTAAACCTGGGTAGTTGAAACCCGTGGAATGGGTACCATGCAATATGACTTCAAAGGGTCTTCATTTGCTCACCGAACCTCTCCAATCCTATCACTGCTGCGTTTATGCCCCTGTACACATGCTTGATTCTCTTTCGGAGACATAGCAATCCATAGGTTTTAAGATACTTACTAGTCAGGTACATTCTTAGGCATTTAATATGCGGTGTTGAGTCCATTTCGTTGAGCAAGGAGTAGCTCTTGTCTATTCCATATTTGGCTTAAGGAACTTTATCTGTGCTCATTTCAATCTCTGGTTTTATGCAGCACCCCAACTCACCTTTCCCCTTAAGCAAGCATAAGTTGGTTTTCTAAATTTGAGACCCTGTTCTGTTCTGTAATTCAGTTCCTGTGTAGCCAAGTTTACATTCCGTGTATTACTGATATCTTATGATGTTTCTTTTTCTGTGTGACTTATTTCAGTTAGAATCATCATACCTGAATCCACTCATTGTGCTGCTAAGGGCCTGATGACATAGATTTCATTGCTGAGTGATATTGCTTTGTAAGTAAATACCACAACTTCTTTATCCATTTTTCACTTTCTGCGATGTTGAACTTGTACGCTAAACGAGGTTCTTGTAAACAGAGGCGTCCCAAACTTTGGGGTGGCTGTGTCTTTTTGATTTTAATTTCCCTAAGCTATAGGACCATAAGTGGAAGTGCCCTAGGCTCTGTTGCTTTGTTTTTTAGATGTTTCAGGAAACACCATACACTTCTCCCGAGTGTCTGTTGGCAATTTACATCCCGCCCATCAGCATAACAAGGCTCCCAGTTCTCCATGGCCTGTCCTGCCTTTCTGGATTTTACACTTTTTTCAGATGGCCCTTTTGACCGGGGGGAAGTGAGACTTCATTGTAGTGCAGATTTCCTTTGCAAGCTTGCTTGGTTGGCCAAAAAGGGCGTATGCGTTTTTTCCTGAATATATTCAGGAAAAAACGCATACGCCCTTTTTGGCCAAGTGCATCATTGTGGACGTTCTGCCTCTTTTCCTATGCTTTCAATGCAATTCCAGTCTGCCTCCTGAAATCGGTTTCCTGCAATTCTGCCCCGCTTTCAAGTCCTCTTGGCAGCCTTACTTCAGTATATTTTTGGACGATAGCTGTCATTTATAACTCTGCAGGTTTGTGAATTACAGTGCCCCTGAGCTCCTTTCTTCAACTCGCTTTCTTTTGAGCTGGCCGCAACACCGCAGGATGGCTTCAGGCCCTAATCTGGTTCCGGCACGGCACGCTGAGCCTTTGGTTAATTCCTCTTCCTGGTGGGAAATGAGAGTTAAATTTGCCCGTCCAGACACCTCCAGCTAGTCTCTCATTGGTTCTCGCTATTCCTGTTCATCTTCCGCAGAAATTGCAAACTGGGCCAAACAGGAGGTTAAAGGGACTGACTCTCCAAGTCGGGAGGGTGTTAGTAAAGCGTCTGGAATGTTGCACCCGAGTACCAGGGTACGAAAACTGAGACATATTTGAACACGTCTCCCGATCACATGGTTGATCATACTCTAGGTTCCACATGCATGTTTTAGCTGAAGGAAGAATACCTTAAACCTGGGTAGTTGAAACCCGTGGAATGGGTACCATGCAATATGACTTCAAAGGGTCTTCATTTGCTCACCGAACCTCTCCAATCCTATCACTGCTGCGTTTATGCCCCTGTACACATGCTTGATTCTCTTTCGGAGACATAGCAATCCATAGGTTTTAAGATACTTACTAGTCAGGTACATTCTTAGGCATTTAATATGCGGTGTTGAGTCCATTTCGTTGAGCAAGGAGTAGCTCTTGTCTATTCCATATTTGGCTTAAGGAACTTTATCTGTGCTCATTTCAATCTCTGGTTTTATGCAGCACCCCAACTCACCTTTACCCTTAAGCAAGCATAAGTTGGTTTTCTAAATTTGAGACCCTGTTCTGTTCTGTAATTCAGTTCCTGTGTAGCCAAGTTTACATTCCGTGTATTACTGATATCTTATGATGTTTCTTTTTCTGTGTGACTTATTTCAGTTAGAATCATCATACCTGAATCCACTCATTGTGCTGCTAAGGGCCTGATGACATAGATTTCATTGCTGAGTGATATTGCTTTGTAAGTAAATACCACAACTTCTTTATCCATTTTTCACTTTCTGCGATGTTGAACTTGTACGGTAAACGAGGTTCTTGTAAACAGAGGCGTCCCAATGTTTGGGGTGGCTGTGTCTTTTTGATTTTAATTTCCCTAAGCTATAGGACCATAAGTGGAAGTGCCCTAGGCTCTGTTGCTTTGTTTTTTAGATGTTTCAGGAAACACCATACACTTCTCCCGAGTGTCTGTTGGCAATTTACATCCCGCCCATCAGCATAACAAGGCTCCCAGTTCTCCATGGCCTGTCCTGCCTTTCTGGATTTTACACTTTTTTCAGATGGCCCTTTTGACCGGGGGGAAGTGAGACTTCATTGTAGTGCAGATTTCCTTTGCAAGCTTGCTTGGTTGGCCAAAAAGGGCGTATGCGTTTTTTCCTGAATATATTCAGGAAAAAACGCATACGCCCTTTTTGGCCAAGTGCATCATTGTGGACGTTCTGCCTCTTTTCCTATGCTTTCAATGCAATTCCAGTCTGCCTCCTGAAATCGGTTTCCTGCAATTCTGCCCCGCTTTCAAGTCCTCTTGGCAGCCTTACTTCAGTATATTTTTGGACGATAGCTGTCATTTATAACTCTGCAGGTTTGTGAATTACAGTGCCCCTGAGCTCCTTTCTTCAACTCGCTTTCTTTTGAGCTGGCCGCAACACCGCAGGATGGCTTCAGGCCCTAATCTGGTTCCGGCACGGCACGCTGAGCCTTTGGTTAATTCCTCTTCCTGGTGGGAAATGAGAGTTAAATTTGCCCGTCCAGACACCTCCAGCTAGTCTCTCATTGGTTCTCGCTATTCCTGTTCATCTTCCGCAGAAATTGCAAACTGGGCCAAACAGGAGGTTAAAGGGACTGACTCTCCAAGTCGGGAGGGTGTTAGTAAAGCGTCTGGAATGTTGCACCCGAGTACCAGGGTACGAAAACTGAGACATATTTGAACACGTCTCCCGATCACATGGTTGATCATACTCTAGGTTCCACATGCATGTTTTAGCTGAAGGAAGAATACCTTAAACCTGGGTAGTTGAAACCCGTGGAATGGGTACCATGCAATATGACTTCAAAGGGTCTTCATTTGCTCACCGAACCTCTCCAATCCTATCACTGCTGCGTTTATGCCCCTGTACACATGCTTGATTCTCTTTCGGAGACATAGCAATCCATAGGTTTTAAGATACTTACTAGTCAGGTACATTCTTAGGCATTTAATATGCGGTGTTGAGTCCATTTCGTTGAGCAAGGAGTAGCTCTTGTCTATTCCATATTTGGCTTAAGGAACTTTATCTGTGCTCATTTCAATCTCTGGTTTTATGCAGCACCCCAACTCACCTTTCCCCTTAAGCAAGCATAAGTTGGTTTTCTAAATTTGAGACCCTGTTCTGTTCTGTAATTCAGTTCCTGTGTAGCCAAGTTTACATTCCGTGTATTACTGATATCTTATGATGTTTCTTTTTCTGTGTGACTTATTTCAGTTAGAATCATCATACCTGAATCCACTCATTGTGCTGCTAAGGGCCTGATGACATAGATTTCATTGCTGAGTGATATTGCTTTGTAAGTAAATACCACAACTTCTTTATCCATTTTTCACTTTCTGCGATGTTGAACTTGTACGCTAAACGAGGTTCTTGTAAACAGAGGCGTCCCAAACTTTGGGGTGGCTGTGTCTTTTTGATTTTAATTTCCCTAAGCTATAGGACCATAAGTGGAAGTGCCCTAGGCTCTGTTGCTTTGTTTTTTAGATGTTTCAGGAAACACCATACACTTCTCCCGAGTGTCTGTTGGCAATTTACATCCCGCCCATCAGCATAACAAGGCTCCCAGTTCTCCATGGCCTGTCCTGCCTTTCTGGATTTTACACTTTTTTCAGATGGCCCTTTTGACCGGGGGGAAGTGAGACTTCATTGTAGTGCAGATTTCCTTTGCAAGCTTGCTTGGTTGGCCAAAAAGGGCGTATGCGTTTTTTCCTGAATATATTCAGGAAAAAACGCATACGCCCTTTTTGGCCAAGTGCATCATTGTGGACGTTCTGCCTCTTTTCCTATGCTTTCAATGCAATTCCAGTCTACCTCCTGAAATCGGTTTCCTGCAATTCTGCCCCGCTTTCAAGTCCTCTTGGCAGCCTTACTTCAGTATATTTTTGGACGATAGCTGTCATTTATAACTCTGCAGGTTTGTGAATTACAGTGCCCCTGAGCTCCTTTCTTCAACTCGCTTTCTTGTGACCTGGCCGCAACACCGCAGGATGGCTTCAGGCCCTAATCTGGTTCCGGCACGGCATGCTGAGCCTTTGGTTAATTCCTCTTCCTGGTGGGAAATGAGAGTTAAATTTGCCCGTCCAGACACCTCCAGCTAGTCTCTCATTGGTTCTCGCTATTCCTGTTCATCTTCCGCAGAAATTGCAAACTGGGCCAAACAGGAGGTTAAAGGGACTGACTCTCCAAGTCGGGAGGGTGTTAGTAAAGCGTCTGGAATGTTGCACCCGAGTACCAGGGTACGAAAACTGAGACATATTTGAACACGTCTCCTGATCACATGGTTGATCATACTCTAGGTTCCACATGCATGTTTTAGCTGAAGGAAGAATACCTTAAACCTGGGTAGTTGAAACCCGTGGAATGGGTACCATGCAATATGACTTCAAAGGGTCTTCATTTGCTCACCGAACCTCTCCAATCCTATCACTGCTGCGTTTATGCCCCTGTACACATGCTTGATTCTCTTTCGGAGACATAGCAATCCATAGGTTTTAAGATACTTACTAGTCAGGTACATTCTTAGGCATTTAATATGCGGTGTTGAGTCCATTTCGTTGAGCAAGGAGTAGCTCTTGTCTATTCCATATTTGGCTTAAGGAACTTTATCTGTGCTCATTTCAATCTCTGGTTTTATGCAGCACCCCAACTCACCTTTCCCCTTAAGCAAGCATAAGTTGGTTTTCTAAATTTGAGACCCTCTTCTGTTTTGGAATTCAGTTCCTGTGTAGCCAAGTTTAAATTCCGTGTATTAGTGATTTCTTATGATGTTTCTTTTTCTGTGTGACTTATTTCAGTTAGAATCATCATACCTGAATCAACTCATTGTGCTGCTAAGGGCCTGATGACATAGATTTCATTGCTGAGTGATATTGCTTTGTAAGTAAATACCACAACTTCTTTATCCATTTTTCACTTTCTGCGATGTTGAACTTGTACGCTAAACGAGGTTCTTGTAAACAGAGGCGTCCCAAACTTTGGGGTGGCTGTGTCTTTTTGATTTTAATTTCCCTAATCTATAGGACCATAAGTGGAAGTGCCCTAGGCTCTGTTGCTTTGTTTTTTAGATGTTTCAGGAAACACCATACACTTCTCCCGAGTGTCTGTTGGCAATTTACATCCCGCCCATCAGCATAACAAGGCTCCCAGTTCTCCATGGCCTGTCCTGCCTTTCTGGATTTTACACTTTTTTCAGATGGCCCTTTTGACCGGGGGGAAGTGAGACTTCATTGTAGTGCAGATTTCCTTTGCAAGCTTGCTTGGTTGGCCAAAAAGGGCGTATGCGTTTTTTCCTGAATATATTCAGGAAAAAACGCATACGCCCTTTTTGGCCAAGTGCATCATTGTGGACGTTCTGCCTCTTTTCCTATGCTTTCAATGCAATTCCAGTCTGCCTCCTGAAATCGGTTTCCTGCAATTCTGCCCCGCTTTCAAGTCCTCTTGGCAGCCTTACTTCAGTATATTTTTGGACGATAGCTGTCATTTATAACTCTGCAGGTTTGTGAATTACAGTGCCCCTGAGCTCCTTTCTTCAACTCGCTTTCTTTTGAGCTGGCCGCAACACCGCAGGATGGCTTCAGGCCCTAATCTAGTTCCGGCACGGCACGCTGAGCCTTTGGTTAATTCCTCTTCCTGGTGGGAAATGAGAGTTAAATTTGCCCGTCCAGACACCTTCCAGCTAGTCTCTCATTGGTTCTCGCTATTCCTGTTCATCTTCCGCAGAAATTGCAAACTGGGCCAAACAGGAGGTTAAAGGGACTGACTCTCCAAGTCGGGAGGGTGTTAGTAAAGCGTCTGGAATGTTGCACCCGAGTACCAGGGTACGAAAACTGAGACATATTTGAACACGTCTCCCGATCACATGGTTGATCATACTCTAGGTTCCACATGCATGTTTTAGCTGAAGGAAGAATACCTTAAACCTGGGTAGTTGAAACCCGTGGAATGGGTACCATGCAATATGACTTCAAAGGGTCTTCATTTGCTCACCGAACCTCTCCAATCCTATCACTGCTGCGTTTATGCCCCTGTACACATGCTTGATTCTCTTTCGGAGACATAGCAATCCATAGGTTTTAAGATACTTACTAGTCAGGTACATTCTTAGGCATTTAATATGCGGTGTTGAGTCCATTTCGTTGAGCAAGGAGTAGCTCTTGTCTATTCCATATTTGGCTTAAGGAACTTTATCTGTGCTCATTTCAATCTCTGGTTTTATGCAGCACCCCAACTCACCTTTCCCCTTAAGCAAGCATAAGTTGGTTTTCTAAATTTGAGACCCTGTTCTGTTTTGGAATTCAGTTCCTCTGTAGCCAAGTTTAAATTCCGTGTATTAGTGATATCTTATGATGTTTCTTTTTCTGTGTGACTTATTTCAGTTAGAATCATCATACCTGAATCAACTCATTGTGCTGCTAAGGGCCTGATGACATAGATTTCATTGCTGAGTGATATTGCTTTGTAAGTAAATACCACAACTTCTTTATCCATTTTTCACTTTCTGTGATGTTGAACTTGTACGGTAAACGAGGTTCTTGTAAACAGAGGCGTCCCAAACTTTGGGGTGGCTGTGTCTTTTTGATTTTAATTTCCCTAATCTATAGGACCATAAGTGGAAGTGCCCTAGGCTCTGTTGCTTTGTTTTTTAGATGTTTCAGGAAACACCATACACTTCTCCCGAGTGTCTGTTGGCAATTTACATCCTGCCCATCAGCATAACAAGGCTCCCAGTTCTCCATGGCCTGTCCTGCCTTTCTGGATTTTACACTTTTTTCAGATGGCCCTTTTGACCGGGGGGAAGTGAGACTTCATTGTAGTGCAGATTTCCTTTGCAAGCTTGCTTGGTTGGCCAAAAAGGGCGTATGCGTTTTTTCCTGAATATATTCAGGAAAAAACGCATACGCCCTTTTTGGCCAAGTGCATCATTGTGGACGTTCTGCCTCTTTTCCTATGCTTTCAATGCAATTCCAGTCTACCTCCTGAAATCGGTTTCCTGCAATTCTGCCCCGCTTTCAAGTCCGCTTGGCAGCCTTACTTCAGTATATTTTTGGACGATAGCTGTCATTTATAACTCTGCAGGTTTGTGAATTACAGTGCCCCTGAGCTCCTTTCTTCAACTCGCTTTCTTTTGAGCTGGCCGCAACACCGCAGGATGGCTTCAGGCCCTAATCTGGTTCCGGCACGGCACGCTGAGCCTTTGGTTAATTCCTCTTCCTGGTGGGAAATGAGAGTTAAATTTGCCCGTCCAGACACCTTCCAGCTAGTCTCTCATTGGTTCTCGCTATTCCTGTTCATCTTCCGCAGAAATTGCAAACTGGGCCAAACAGGAGGTTAAAGGGACTGACTCTCCAAGTCGGGAGGGTGTTAGTAAAGTGTCTGGAATGTTGCACCCGAGTACCAGGGTACGAAAACTGAGACATATTTGAACACGTCTCCCGATCACATGGTTGATCATACTCTAGGTTCCACATGCATGTTTTAGCTGAAGGAAGAATACCTTAAACCTGGGTAGTTGAAACCCGTGGAATGGGTACCATGCAATATGACTTCAAAGGGTCTTCATTTGCTCACCGAACCTCTCCAATCCTATCACTGCTGCGTTTATGCCCCTGTACACATGCTTGATTCTCTTTCGGAGACATAGCAATCCATAGGTTTTAAGATACTTACTAGTCAGGTACATTCTTAGGCATTTAATATGCGGTGTTGAGTCCATTTCGTTGAGCAAGGAGTAGCTCTTGTCTATTCCATATTTGGCTTAAGGAACTTTATCTGTGCTCATTTCAATCTCTGGTTTTATGCAGCACCCCACCTCACCTTTACCCTTAAGCAAGCATAAGTTGGTTTTCTAAATTTGAGACCCTGTTCTGTTCTGTAATTCAGTTCCTGTGTAGCCAAGTTTACATTCCGTGTATTACTGATATCTTATGATGTTTCTTTTTCTGTGTGACTTATTTCAGTTAGAATCATCATACCTGAATCCACTCATTGTGCTGCTAAGGGCCTGATGACATAGATTTCATTGCTGAGTGATATTGCTTTGTAAGTAAATACCACAACTTCTTTATCCATTTTTCACTTTCTGCGATGTTGAACTTGTACTGTAAACGAGGTTCTTGTAAACAGAGGTGTCCCAAACTTTGGGGTGGCTGTGTCTTTTTGATTTTAATTTCCCTAAGCTATAGGACCATAAGTGGAAGTGCCCTAGGCTCTGTTGCTTTGTTTTTTAGATGTTTCAGGAAACACCATACACTTCTCCCGAGTGTCTGTTGGCAATTTACATCCCGCCCATCAGCATAACAAGGCTCCCAGTTCTCCATGGCCTGTCCTGCCTTTCTGGATTTTACACTTTTTTCAGATGGCCCTTTTGACCGGGGGGAAGTGAGACTTCATTGTAGTGCAGATTTCCTTTGCAAGCTTGCTTGGTTGGCCAAAAAGGGCGTATGCGTTTTTTCCTGAATATATTCAGGAAAAAACGCATACGCCCTTTTTGGCCAAGTGCATCATTGTGGACGTTCTGCCTCTTTTCCTATGCTTTCAATGCAATTCCAGTCTACCTCCTGAAATCGGTTTCCTGCAATTCTGTCCCGCTTTCAAGTCCTCTTGGCAGCCTTACTTCAGTATATTTTTGGACGATAGCTGTCATTTATAACTCTGCAGGTTTGTGAATTACAGTGCCCCTGAGCTCCTTTCTTCAACTCGCTTTCTTTTGAGCTGGCCGCAACACCGCAGGATGGCTTCAGGCCCTAATCTGGTTCCGGCACGGCACGCTGAGCCTTTGGTTAATTCCTCTTCCTGGTGGGAAATGAGAGTTAAATTTGCCCGTCCAGACACCTCCAACTAGTCTCTCATTGGTTCTCGCTATTCCTGTTCATCTTCCGCAGAAATTGCAAACTGGGCCAAACAGGAGGTTAAAGGGACTGACTCTCCAAGTCGGGAGGGTGTTAGTAAAGCGTCTGGAATGTTGCACCCGAGTACCAGGGTACGAAAACTGAGACATATTTAAACACGTCTCCTGATCACATGGTTGATCATACTCTAGGTTCCACATGCATGTTTTAGCTGAAGGAAGAATACCTTAAACCTGGGTAGTTGAAACCCGTGGAATGGGTACCATGCAATATGACTTCAAAGGGTCTTCATTTGCTCACCGAACCTCTCCAATCCTATCACTGCTGCGTTTATGCCCCTGTACACATGCTTGATTCTCTTTCGGAGACATAGCAATCCATAGGTTTTAAGATACTTACTAGTCAGGTACATTCTTAGGCATTTAATATGCGGTGTTGAGTCCATTTCGTTGAGCAAGGAGTAGCTCTTGTCTATTCCATATTTGGCTTAAGGAACTTTATCTGTGCTCATTTCAATCTCTGGTTTTATGCAGCACCCCAACTCACCTTTACCCTTAAGCAAGCATAAGTTGGTTTTCTAAATTTGAGACCCTGTTCTGTTCTGTAATTCAGTTCCTGTGTAGCCAAGTTTACATTCCGTGTATTACTGATATCTTATGATGTTTCTTTTTCTGTGTGACTTATTTCAGTTAGAATCATCATACCTGAATCCACTCATTGTGCTGCTAAGGGCCTGATGACATAGATTTCATTGCTGAGAGATATTGTTTTGTAAGTAAATACCACAACTTCTTTATCCATTTTTCACTTTCTGCGATGTTGAACTTGTACTGTAAACGAGGTTCTTGTAAACAGAGGCGTCCCAAACTTTGGGGTGGCTGTGTCTTTTTGATTTTAATTTCCCTAAGCTATAGGACCATAAGTGGAAGTGCCCTAGGCTCTGTTGCTTTGTTTTTTAGATGTTTCAGGAAACACCATACACTTCTCCCGAGTGTCTGTTGGCAATTTACATCCCGCCCATCAGCATAACAAGGCTCCCAGTTCTCCATGGCCTGTCCTGCCTTTCTGGATTTTACACTTTTTTTCAGATGGCCCTTTTGACCGGGGGGAAGTGAGACTTCATTGTAGTGCAGATTTCCTTTGCAAGCTTGCTTGGTTGGCCAAAAAGGGCGTATGCGTTTTTTCCTGAATATATTCAGGAAAAAACGCATACGCCCTTTTTGGCCAAGTGCATCATTGTGGACGTTCTGCCTCTTTTCCTATGCTTTCAATGCAATTCCAGTCTACCTCCTGAAATCGGTTTCCTGCAATTCTGTCCCGCTTTCAAGTCCTCTTGGCAGCCTTACTTCAGTATATTTTTGGACGATAGCTGTCATTTATAACTCTGCAGGTTTGTGAATTACAGTGCCCCTGAGCTCCTTTCTTCAACTCGCTTTCTTTTGAGCTGGCCGCAACACCGCAGGATGGCTTCAGGCCCTAATCTGGTTCCGGCACGGCACGCTGAGCCTTTGGTTAATTCCTCTTCCTGGTGGGAAATGAGAGTTAAATTTGCCCGTCCAGACACCTCCAGCTAGTCTCTCATTGGTTCTCGCTATTCCTGTTCATCTTCCGCAGAAATTGCAAACTGGGCCAAACAGGAGGTTAAAGGGACTGACTCTCCAAGTCGGGAGGGTGTTAGTAAAGCGTCTGGAATGTTGCACCCGAGTACCAGGGTACGAAAACTGAGACATATTTAAACACGTCTCCTGATCACATGGTTGATCATACTCTAGGTTCCACATGCATGTTTTAGCTGAAGGAAGAATACCTTAAACCTGGGTAGTTGAAACCCGTGGAATGGGTACCATGCAATATGACTTCAAAGGGTCTTCATTTGCTCACCGAACCTCTCCAATCCTATCACTGCTGCGTTTATGCCCCTGTACACATGCTTGATTCTCTTTCGGAGACATAGCAATCCATAGGTTTTAAGATACTTACTAGTCAGGTACATTCTTAGGCATTTAATATGCGGTGTTGAGTCCATTTCGTTGAGCAAGGAGTAGCTCTTGTCTATTCCATATTTGGCTTAAGGAACTTTATCTGTGCTCATTTCAATCTCTGGTTTTATGCAGCACCCCAACTCACCTTTCCCCTTAAGCAAGCATAAGTTGGTTTTCTAAATTTGAGACCCTGTTCTGTTCTGTAATTCAGTTCCTGTGTAGCCAAGTTTACATTCCGTGTATTACTGATATCTTATGATGTTTCTTTTTCTGTGTGACTTATTTCAGTTAGAATCATCATACCTGAATCCACTCATTGTGCTGCTAAGGGCCTGATGACATAGATTTCATTGCTGAGAGATATTGTTTTGTAAGTAAATACCACAACTTCTTTATCCATTTTTCACTTTCTGCGATGTTGAACTTGTACTGTAAACGAGGTTCTTGTAAACAGAGGCGTCCCAAACTTTGGGGTGGCTGTGTCTTTTTGATTTTAATTTCCCTAAGCTATAGGACCATAAGTGGAAGTGCCCTAGGCTCTGTTGCTTTGTTTTTTAGATGTTTCAGGAAACACCATACACTTCTCCCGAGTGTCTGTTGGCAATTTACATCCCGCCCATCAGCATAACAAGGCTCCCAGTTCTCCATGGCCTGTCCTGCCTTTCTGGATTTTACACTTTTTTCAGATGGCCCTTTTGACCGGGGGGAAGTGAGACTACATTGTAGTGCAGATTTCCTTTGCAACCTTGCTTGGTTGGCCAAAAAGGGCGTATGCGTTTTTTCCTGAATATATTCAGGAAAAAACGCATACGCCCTTTTTGGCCAAGTTCATCATTGTGGACGTTCTGCCTCTTTTCCTATGCTTTCAATGCAATTCCAGTCTACCTCCTGAAATCGGTTTCCTGCAATTCTGCCCCGCTTTCAAGTCCTCTTGGCAGCCTTACTTCAGTATATTTTTGGACGATAGCTGTCATTTATAACTCTGCAGGTTTGTGAATTACAGTGCCCCTGAGCTCCTTTCTTCAACTCGCTTTCTTTTGAGCTGGCCGCAACCCCGCAGGATGGCTTCAGGCCCTAATCTGGTTCCGGCACGGCACGCTGAGCCTTTGGTTAATTCCTCTTCCTGGTGGGAAATGAGAGTTAAATTTGCCCATCCAGACACCTCCAGCTAGTCTCTCATTGGTTCTCGCTATTCCTGTTCATCTTCCGCAGAAATTGCAAACTGGGCCAAACAGGAGGTTAAAGGGACTGACTCTCCAAGTCGGGAGGGTGTTAGTAAAGCGTCTGGAATGTTGCACCCGAGTACCAGGGTACGAAAACTGAGACATATTTGAACACGTCTCCCGATCACATGGTTGATCATACTCTAGGTTCCACATGCATGTTTTAGCTGAAGGAAGAATACCTTAAACCTGGGTAGTTGAAACCCGTGGAATGGGTACCATGCAATATGACTTCAAAGGGTCTTCATTTGCTCACCGAACCTCTCCAATCCTATCACTGCTGCGTTTATGCCCCTGTACACATGCTTGATTCTCTTTCGGAGACATAGCAATCCATAGGTTTTAAGATACTTACTAGTCAGGTACATTCTTAGGCATTTAATATGCGGTGTTGAGTCCATTTCGTTGAGCAAGGAGTAGCTCTTGTCTATTCCATATTTGGCTTAAGGAACTTTATCTGTGCTCATTTCAATCTCTGGTTTTATGCAGCACCCCAACTCACCTTTCCCCTTAAGCAAGCATAAGTTGGTTTTCTAAATTTGAGACCCTGTTCTGTTCTGTAATTCAGTTCCTGTGTAGCCAAGTTTACATTCCGTGTATTACTGATATCTTATGATGTTTCTTTTTCTGTGTGACTTATTTCAGTTAGAATCATCATACCTGAATCCACTCATTGTGCTGCTAAGGGCCTGATGACATAGATTTCATTGCTGAGTGATATTGCTTTGTAAGTAAATACCACAACTTCTTTATCCATTTTTCACTTTCTGCGATGTTGAACTTGTACTGTAAACGAGGTTCTTGTAAACAGAGGCGTCCCAAACTTTGGGGTGGCTGTGTCTTTTTGATTTTAATTTCCCTAAGCTATAGGACCATAAGTGGAAGTGCCCTAGGCTCTGTTGCTTTGTTTTTTAGATGTTTCAGGAAACACCATACACTTCTCCCGAGTGTCTGTTGGCAATTTACATCCCGCCCATCAGCATAACAAGGCTCCCAGTTCTCCATGGCCTGTCCTGCCTTTCTGGATTTTACACTTTTTTCAGATGGCCCTTTTGACCGGGGGGAAGTGAGACTTCATTGTAGTGCAGATTTCCTTTGCAAGCTTGCTTGGTTGGCCAAAAAGGGCGTATGCGTTTTTTCCTGAATATATTCAGGAAAAAACGCATACGCCCTTTTTGGCCAAGTGCATCATTGTGGACGTTCTGCCTCTTTTCCTATGCTTTCAATGCAATTCCAGTCTACCTCCTGAAATCGGTTTCCTGCAATTCTGCCCCGCTTTCAAGTCCTCTTGGCAGCCTTACTTCAGTATATTTTTGGACGATAGCTGTCATTTATAACTCTGCAGGTTTGTGAATTACAGTGCCCCTGAGCTCCTTTCTTCAACTCGCTTTCTTTTGAGCTGGCCGCAACACCGCAGGATGGCTTCAGGCCCTAATCTGGTTCCGGCACGGCACGCTGAGCCTTTGGTTAATTCCTCTTCCTGGTGGGAAATGAGAGTTAAATTTGCCCGTCCAGACACCTCCAGCTAGTCTCTCATTGGTTCTCGCTATTCCTGTTCATCTTCCGCAGAAATTGCAAACTGGGCCAAACAGGAGGTTAAAGGGACTGACTCTCCAAGTCGGGAGGGTGTTAGTAAAGCGTCTGGAATGTTGCACCCGAGTACCAGGGTACGAAAACTGAGACATATTTGAACACGTCTCCCGATCACATGGTTGATCATACTCTAGGTTCCACATGCATGTTTTAGCTGAAGGAAGAATACCTTAAACCTGGGTAGTTGAAACCCGTGGAATGGGTACCATGCAATATGACTTCAAAGGGTCTTCATTTGCTCACCGAACCTCTCCAATCCTATCACTGCTGCGTTTATGCCCCTGTACACATGCTTGATTCTCTTTCGGAGACATAGCAATCCATAGGTTTTAAGATACTTACTAGTCAGGTACATTCTTAGGCATTTAATATGCGGTGTTGAGTCCATTTCGTTGAGCAAGGAGTAGCTCTTGTCTATTCCATATTTGGCTTAAGGAACTTTATCTGTGCTCATTTCAATCTCTGGTTTTATGCAGCACCCCAACTCACCTTTCCCCTTAAGCAAGCATAAGTTGGTTTTCTAAATTTGAGACCCTGTTCTGTTTTGGAATTCAGTTCCTGTGTAGCCAAGTTTACATTCCGTGTATTACTGATATCTTATGATGTTTCTTTTTCTGTGTGACTTATTTCAGTTAGAATCATCATACCTGAATCAACTCATTGTGCTGCTAAGGGCCTGATGACATAGATTTCATTGCTGAGTGATATTGCTTTGTAAGTAAATACCACAACTTCTTTATCCATTTTTCACTTTCTGCGATGTTGAACTTGTACGGTAAACGAGGTTCTTGTAAACAGAGGCGTCCCAAACTTTGGGGTGGCTGTGTCTTTTTGATTTTAATTTCCCTAATCTATAGGACCATAAGTGGAAGTGCCCTAGGCTCTGTTGCTTTGTTTTTTAGATGTTTCAGGAAACACCATACACTTCTCCCGAGTGTCTGTTGGCAATTTACATCCCGCCCATCAGCATAACAAGGCTCCCAGTTCTCCATGGCCTGTCCTGCCTTTCTGGATTTTACACTTTTTTCAGATGGCCCTTTTGACCGGGGGGAAGTGAGACTTCATTGTAGTGCAGATTTCCTTTGCAAGCTTGCTTGGTTGGCCAAAAAGGGCGTATGCGTTTTTTCCTGAATATATTCAGGAAAAAACGCATACGCCCTTTTTGGCCAAGTGCATCATTGTGGACGTTCTGCCTCTTTTCCTATGCTTTCAATGCAATTCCAGTCTACCTCCTGAAATCGGTTTCCTGCAATTCTGCCCCGCTTTCAAGTCCTCTTGGCAGCCTTACTTCAGTATATTTTTGGACGATAGCTGTCATTTATAACTCTGCAGGTTTGTGAATTACAGTGCCCCTGAGCTCCTTTCTTCAACTCGCTTTCTTTTGAGCTGGCCGCAACACCGCAGGATGGCTTCAGGCCCTAATCTGGTTCCGGCACGGCACGCTGAGCCTTTGGTTAATTCCTCTTCCTGGTGGGAAATGAGAGTTAAATTTGCCCGTCCAGACACCTCCAGCTAGTCTCTCATTGGTTCTCGCTATTCCTGTTCATCTTCCGCAGAAATTGCAAACTGGGCCAAACAGGAGGTTAAAGGGACTGACTCTCCAAGTCGGGAGGGTGTTAGTAAAGCGTCTGGAATGTTGCACCCGAGTACCAGGGTACGAAAACTGAGACATATTTGAACACGTCTCCCGATCACATGGTTGATCATACTCTAGGTTCCACATGCATGTTTTAGCTGAAGGAAGAATACCTTAAACCTGGGTAGTTGAAACCCGTGGAATGGGTACCATGCAATATGACTTCAAAGGGTCTTCATTTGCTCACCGAACCTCTCCAATCCTATCACTGCTGCGTTTATGCCCCTGTACACATGCTTGATTCTCTTTCGGAGACATAGCAATCCATAGGTTTTAAGATACTTACTAGTCAGGTACATTCTTAGGCATTTAATATGCGGTGTTGAGTCCATTTCGTTGAGCAAGGAGTAGCTCTTGTCTATTCCATATTTGGCTTAAGGAACTTTATCTGTGCTCATTTCAATCTCTGGTTTTATGCAGCACCCCAACTCACCTTTCCCCTTAAGCAAGCATAAGTTGGTTTTCTAAATTTGAGACCCTGTTCTGTTCTGTAATTCAGTTCCTGTGTAGCCAAGTTTACATTCCGTGTATTACTGATATCTTATGATGTTTCTTTTTCTGTGTGACTTATTTCAGTTAGAATCATCATACCTGAATCCACTCATTGTGCTGCTAAGGGCCTGATGACATAGATTTCATTGCTGAGTGATATTGCTTTGTAAGTAAATACCACAACTTCTTTATCCATTTTTCACTTTCTGCGATGTTGAACTTGTACTGTAAACGAGGTTCTTGTAAACAGAGGCGTCCCAAACTTTGGGGTGGCTGTGTCTTTTTGATTTTAATTTCCCTAAGCTATAGGACCATAAGTGGAAGTGCCCTAGGCTCTGTTGCTTTGTTTTTTAGATGTTTCAGGAAACACCATACACTTCTCCCGAGTGTCTGTTGGCAATTTACATCCCGCCCATCAGCATAACAAGGCTCCCAGTTCTCCATGGCCTGTCCTGCCTTTCTGGATTTTACACTTTTTTCAGATGGCCCTTTTGACCGGGGGGAAGTGAGACTTCATTGTAGTGCAGATTTCCTTTGCAAGCTTGCTTGGTTGGCCAAAAAGGGCGTATGCGTTTTTTCCTGAATATATTCAGGAAAAAACGCATACGCCCTTTTTGGCCAAGTGCATCATTGTGGACGTTCTGCCTCTTTTCCTATGCTTTCAATGCAATTCCAGTCTACCTCCTGAAATCGGTTTCCTGCAATTCTGCCCCGCTTTCAAGTCCTCTTGGCAGCCTTACTTCAGTATATTTTTGGACGATAGCTGTCATTTATAACTCTGCAGGTTTGTGAATTACAGTGCCCCTGAGCTCCTTTCTTCAACTCGCTTTCTTTTGAGCTGGCCGCAACACCGCAGGATGGCTTCAGGCCCTAATCTGGTTCCGGCACGGCACGCTGAGCCTTTGGTTAATTCCTCTTCCTGGTGGGAAATGAGAGTTAAATTTGCCCGTCCAGACACCTCCAGCTAGTCTCTCATTGGTTCTCGCTATTCCTGTTCATCTTCCGCAGAAATTGCAAACTGGGCCAAACAGGAGGTTAAAGGGACTGACTCTCCAAGTCGGGAGGGTGTTAGTAAAGCGTCTGGAATGTTGCACCCGAGTACCAGGGTACGAAAACTGAGACATATTTGAACACGTCTCCCGATCACATGGTTGATCATACTCTAGGTTCCACATGCATGTTTTAGCTGAAGGAAGAATACCTTAAACCTGGGTAGTTGAAACCCGTGGAATGGGTACCATGCAATATGACTTCAAAGGGTCTTCATTTGCTCACCGAACCTCTCCAATCCTATCACTGCTGCGTTTATGCCCCTGTACACATGCTTGATTCTCTTTCGGAGACATAGCAATCCATAGGTTTTAAGATACTTACTAGTCAGGTACATTCTTAGGCATTTAATATGCGGTGTTGAGTCCATTTCGTTGAGCAAGGAGTAGCTCTTGTCTATTCCATATTTGGCTTAAGGAACTTTATCTGTGCTCATTTCAATCTCTGGTTTTATGCAGCACCCCAACTCACCTTTCCCCTTAAGCAAGCATAAGTTGGTTTTCTAAATTTGAGACCCTGTTCTGTTTTGGAATTCAGTTCCTGTGTAGCCAAGTTTACATTCCGTGTATTACTGATATCTTATGATGTTTCTTTTTCTGTGTGACTTATTTCAGTTAGAATCATCATACCTGAATCAACTCATTGTGCTGCTAAGGGCCTGATGACATAGATTTCATTGCTGAGTGATATTGCTTTGTAAGTAAATACCACAACTTCTTTATCCATTTTTCACTTTCTGCGATGTTGAACTTGTACGGTAAACGAGGTTCTTGTAAACAGAGGCGTCCCAAACTTTGGGGTGGCTGTGTCTTTTTGATTTTAATTTCCCTAATCTATAGGACCATAAGTGGAAGTGCCCTAGGCTCTGTTGCTTTGTTTTTTAGATGTTTCAGGAAACACCATACACTTCTCCCGAGTGTCTGTTGGCAATTTACATCCCGCCCATCAGCATAACAAGGCTCCCAGTTCTCCATGGCCTGTCCTGCCTTTCTGGATTTTACACTTTTTTCAGATGGCCCTTTTGACCGGGGGGAAGTGAGACTTCATTGTAGTGCAGATTTCCTTTGCAAGCTTGCTTGGTTGGCCAAAAAGGGCGTATGCGTTTTTTCCTGAATATATTCAGGAAAAAACGCATACGCCCTTTTTGGCCAAGTGCATCATTGTGGACGTTCTGCCTCTTTTCCTATGCTTTCAATGCAATTCCAGTCTACCTCCTGAAATCGGTTTCCTGCAATTCTGCCCCGCTTTCAAGTCCTCTTGGCAGCCTTACTTCAGTATATTTTTGGACGATAGCTGTCATTTATAACTCTGCAGGTTTGTGAATTACAGTGCCCCTGAGCTCCTTTCTTCAACTCGCTTTCTTTTGAGCTGGCCGCAACACCGCAGGATGGCTTCAGGCCCTAATCTGGTTCCGGCACGGCACGCTGAGCCTTTGGTTAATTCCTCTTCCTGGTGGGAAATGAGAGTTAAATTTGCCCGTCCAGACACCTCCAGCTAGTCTCTCATTGGTTCTCGCTATTCCTGTTCATCTTCCGCAGAAATTGCAAACTGGGCCAAACAGGAGGTTAAAGGGACTGACTCTCCAAGTCGGGAGGGTGTTAGTAAAGCGTCTGGAATGTTGCACCCGAGTACCAGGGTACGAAAACTGAGACATATTTGAACACGTCTCCCGATCACATGGTTGATCATACTCTAGGTTCCACATGCATGTTTTAGCTGAAGGAAGAATACCTTAAACCTGGGTAGTTGAAACCCGTGGAATGGGTACCATGCAATATGACTTCAAAGGGTCTTCATTTGCTCACCGAACCTCTCCAATCCTATCACTGCTGCGTTTATGCCCCTGTACACATGCTTGATTCTCTTTCGGAGACATAGCAATCCATAGGTTTTAAGATACTTACTAGTCAGGTACATTCTTAGGCATTTAATATGCGGTGTTGAGTCCATTTCGTTGAGCAAGGAGTAGCTCTTGTCTATTCCATATTTGGCTTAAGGAACTTTATCTGTGCTCATTTCAATCTCTGGTTTTATGCAGCACCCCAACTCACCTTTCCCCTTAAGCAAGCATAAGTTGGTTTTCTAAATTTGAGACCCTGTTCTGTTCTGTAATTCAGTTCCTGTGTAGCCAAGTTTACATTCCGTGTATTACTGATATCTTATGATGTTTCTTTTTCTGTGTGACTTATTTCAGTTAGAATCATCATACCTGAATCCACTCATTGTGCTGCTAAGGGCCTGATGACATAGATTTCATTGCTGAGTGATATTGCTTTGTAAGTAAATACCACAACTTCTTTATCCATTTTTCACTTTCTGCGATGTTGAACTTGTACTGTAAACGAGGTTCTTGTAAACAGAGGCGTCCCAAACTTTGGGGTGGCTGTGTCTTTTTGATTTTAATTTCCCTAAGCTATAGGACCATAAGTGGAAGTGCCCTAGGCTCTGTTGCTTTGTTTTTTAGATGTTTCAGGAAACACCATACACTTCTCCCGAGTGTCTGTTGGCAATTTACATCCCGCCCATCAGCATAACAAGGCTCCCAGTTCTCCATGGCCTGTCCTGCCTTTCTGGATTTTACACTTTTTTCAGATGGCCCTTTTGACCGGGGGGAAGTGAGACTTCATTGTAGTGCAGATTTCCTTTGCAAGCTTGCTTGGTTGGCCAAAAAGGGCGTATGCGTTTTTTCCTGAATATATTCAGGAAAAAACGCATACGCCCTTTTTGGCCAAGTGCATCATTGTGGACGTTCTGCCTCTTTTCCTATGCTTTCAATGCAATTCCAGTCTACCTCCTGAAATCGGTTTCCTGCAATTCTGCCCCGCTTTCAAGTCCTCTTGGCAGCCTTACTTCAGTATATTTTTGGACGATAGCTGTCATTTATAACTCTGCAGGTTTGTGAATTACAGTGCCCCTGAGCTCCTTTCTTCAACTCGCTTTCTTTTGAGCTGGCCGCAACACCGCAGGATGGCTTCAGGCCCTAATCTGGTTCCGGCACGGCACGCTGAGCCTTTGGTTAATTCCTCTTCCTGGTGGGAAATGAGAGTTAAATTTGCCCGTCCAGACACCTCCAGCTAGTCTCTCATTGGTTCTCGCTATTCCTGTTCATCTTCCGCAGAAATTGCAAACTGGGCCAAACAGGAGGTTAAAGGGACTGACTCTCCAAGTCGGGAGGGTGTTAGTAAAGCGTCTGGAATGTTGCACCCGAGTACCAGGGTACGAAAACTGAGACATATTTGAACACGTCTCCCGATCACATGGTTGATCATACTCTAGGTTCCACATGCATGTTTTAGCTGAAGGAAGAATACCTTAAACCTGGGTAGTTGAAACCCGTGGAATGGGTACCATGCAATATGACTTCAAAGGGTCTTCATTTGCTCACCGAACCTCTCCAATCCTATCACTGCTGCGTTTATGCCCCTGTACACATGCTTGATTCTCTTTCGGAGACATAGCAATCCATAGGTTTTAAGATACTTACTAGTCAGGTACATTCTTAGGCATTTAATATGCGGTGTTGAGTCCATTTCGTTGAGCAAGGAGTAGCTCTTGTCTATTCCATATTTGGCTTAAGGAACTTTATCTGTGCTCATTTCAATCTCTGGTTTTATGCAGCACCCCAACTCACCTTTCCCCTTAAGCAAGCATAAGTTGGTTTTCTAAATTTGAGACCCTGTTCTGTTTTGGAATTCAGTTCCTGTGTAGCCAAGTTTACATTCCGTGTATTACTGATATCTTATGATGTTTCTTTTTCTGTGTGACTTATTTCAGTTAGAATCATCATACCTGAATCCACTCATTGTGCTGCTAAGGGCCTGATGACATAGATTTCATTGCTGAGTGATATTGCTTTGTAAGTAAATACCACAACTTCTTTATCCATTTTTCACTTTCTGCGATGTTGAACTTGTACGGTAAACGAGGTTCTTGTAAACAGAGGCGTCCCAAACTTTGGGGTGGCTGTGTCTTTTTGATTTTAATTTCCCTAATCTATAGGACCATAAGTGGAAGTGCCCTAGGCTCTGTTGCTTTGTTTTTTAGATGTTTCAGGAAACACCATACACTTCTCCCGAGTGTCTGTTGGCAATTTACATCCCGCCCATCAGCATAACAAGGCTCCCAGTTCTCCATGGCCTGTCCTGCCTTTCTGGATTTTACACTTTTTTCAGATGGCCCTTTTGACCGGGGGGAAGTGAGACTTCATTGTAGTGCAGATTTCCTTTGCAAGCTTGCTTGGTTGGCCAAAAAGGGCGTATGCGTTTTTTCCTGAATATATTCAGGAAAAAACGCATACGCCCTTTTTGGCCAAGTGCATCATTGTGGACGTTCTGCCTCTTTTCCTATGCTTTCAATGCAATTCCAGTCTACCTCCTGAAATCGGTTTCCTGCAATTCTGCCCCGCTTTCAAGTCCTCTTGGCAGCCTTACTTCAGTATATTTTTGGACGATAGCTGTCATTTATAACTCTGCAGGTTTGTGAATTACAGTGCCCCTGAGCTCCTTTCTTCAACTCGCTTTCTTTTGAGCTGGCCGCAACACCGCAGGATGGCTTCAGGCCCTAATCTGGTTCCGGCACGGCACGCTGAGCCTTTGGTTAATTCCTCTTCCTGGTGGGAAATGAGAGTTAAATTTGCCCGTCCAGACACCTCCAGCTAGTCTCTCATTGGTTCTCGCTATTCCTGTTCATCTTCCGCAGAAATTGCAAACTGGGCCAAACAGGAGGTTAAAGGGACTGACTCTCCAAGTCGGGAGGGTGTTAGTAAAGCGTCTGGAATGTTGCACCCGAGTACCAGGGTACGAAAACTGAGACATATTTGAACACGTCTCCCGATCACATGGTTGATCATACTCTAGGTTCCACATGCATGTTTTAGCTGAAGGAAGAATACCTTAAACCTGGGTAGTTGAAACCCGTGGAATGGGTACCATGCAATATGACTTCAAAGGGTCTTCATTTGCTCACCGAACCTCTCCAATCCTATCACTGCTGCGTTTATGCCCCTGTACACATGCTTGATTCTCTTTCGGAGACATAGCAATCCATAGGTTTTAAGATACTTACTAGTCAGGTACATTCTTAGGCATTTAATATGCGGTGTTGAGTCCATTTCGTTGAGCAAGGAGTAGCTCTTGTCTATTCCATATTTGGCTTAAGGAACTTTATCTGTGCTCATTTCAATCTCTGGTTTTATGCAGCACCCCAACTCACCTTTCCCCTTAAGCAAGCATAAGTTGGTTTTCTAAATTTGAGACCCTGTTCTGTTCTGTAATTCAGTTCCTGTGTAGCCAAGTTTACATTCCGTGTATTACTGATATCTTATGATGTTTCTTTTTCTGTGTGACTTATTTCAGTTAGAATCATCATACCTGAATCCACTCATTGTGCTGCTAAGGGCCTGATGACATAGATTTCATTGCTGAGTGATATTGCTTTGTAAGTAAATACCACAACTTCTTTATCCATTTTTCACTTTCTGCGATGTTGAACTTGTACTGTAAACGAGGTTCTTGTAAACAGAGGCGTCCCAAACTTTGGGGTGGCTGTGTCTTTTTGATTTTAATTTCCCTAAGCTATAGGACCATAAGTGGAAGTGCCCTAGGCTCTGTTGCTTTGTTTTTTAGATGTTTCAGGAAACACCATACACTTCTCCCGAGTGTCTGTTGGCAATTTACATCCCGCCCATCAGCATAACAAGGCTCCCAGTTCTCCATGGCCTGTCCTGCCTTTCTGGATTTTACACTTTTTTCAGATGGCCCTTTTGACCGGGGGGAAGTGAGACTTCATTGTAGTGCAGATTTCCTTTGCAAGCTTGCTTGGTTGGCCAAAAAGGGCGTATGCGTTTTTTCCTGAATATATTCAGGAAAAAACGCATACGCCCTTTTTGGCCAAGTGCATCATTGTGGACGTTCTGCCTCTTTTCCTATGCTTTCAATGCAATTCCAGTCTACCTCCTGAAATCGGTTTCCTGCAATTCTGCCCCGCTTTCAAGTCCTCTTGGCAGCCTTACTTCAGTATATTTTTGGACGATAGCTGTCATTTATAACTCTGCAGGTTTGTGAATTACAGTGCCCCTGAGCTCCTTTCTTCAACTCGCTTTCTTTTGAGCTGGCCGCAACACCGCAGGATGGCTTCAGGCCCTAATCTGGTTCCGGCACGGCACGCTGAGCCTTTGGTTAATTCCTCTTCCTGGTGGGAAATGAGAGTTAAATTTGCCCGTCCAGACACCTCCAGCTAGTCTCTCATTGGTTCTCGCTATTCCTGTTCATCTTCCGCAGAAATTGCAAACTGGGCCAAACAGGAGGTTAAAGGGACTGACTCTCCAAGTCGGGAGGGTGTTAGTAAAGCGTCTGGAATGTTGCACCCGAGTACCAGGGTACGAAAACTGAGACATATTTGAACACGTCTCCCGATCACATGGTTGATCATACTCTAGGTTCCACATGCATGTTTTAGCTGAAGGAAGAATACCTTAAACCTGGGTAGTTGAAACCCGTGGAATGGGTACCATGCAATATGACTTCAAAGGGTCTTCATTTGCTCACCGAACCTCTCCAATCCTATCACTGCTGCGTTTATGCCCCTGTACACATGCTTGATTCTCTTTCGGAGACATAGCAATCCATAGGTTTTAAGATACTTACTAGTCAGGTACATTCTTAGGCATTTAATATGCGGTGTTGAGTCCATTTCGTTGAGCAAGGAGTAGCTCTTGTCTATTCCATATTTGGCTTAAGGAACTTTATCTGTGCTCATTTCAATCTCTGGTTTTATGCAGCACCCCAACTCACCTTTCCCCTTAAGCAAGCATAAGTTGGTTTTCTAAATTTGAGACCCTGTTCTGTTTTGGAATTCAGTTCCTGTGTAGCCAAGTTTACATTCCGTGTATTACTGATATCTTATGATGTTTCTTTTTCTGTGTGACTTATTTCAGTTAGAATCATCATACCTGAATCCACTCATTGTGCTCCTAAGGGCCTGATGACATAGATTTCATTGCTGAGTGATATTGCTTTGTAAGTAAATACCACAACTTCTTTATCCATTTTTCACTTTCTGCGATGTTGAACTTGTACGGTAAACGAGGTTCTTGTAAACAGAGGCGTCCCAAACTTTGGGGTGGCTGTGTCTTTTTGATTTTAATTTCCCTAATCTATAGGACCATAAGTGGAAGTGCCCTAGGCTCTGTTGCTTTGTTTTTTAGATGTTTCAGGAAACACCATACACTTCTCCCGAGTGTCTGTTGGCAATTTACATCCCGCCCATCAGCATAACAAGGCTCCCAGTTCTCCATGGCCTGTCCTGCCTTTCTGGATTTTACACTTTTTTCAGATGGCCCTTTTGACCGGGGGGAAGTGAGACTTCATTGTAGTGCAGATTTCCTTTGCAAGCTTGCTTGGTTGGCCAAAAAGGGCGTATGCGTTTTTTCCTGAATATATTCAGGAAAAAACGCATACGCCCTTTTTGGCCAAGTGCATCATTGTGGACGTTCTGCCTCTTTTCCTATGCTTTCAATGCAATTCCAGTCTACCTCCTGAAATCGGTTTCCTGCAATTCTGCCCCGCTTTCAAGTCCTCTTGGCAGCCTTACTTCAGTATATTTTTGGACGATAGCTGTCATTTATAACTCTGCAGGTTTGTGAATTACAGTGCCCCTGAGCTCCTTTCTTCAACTCGCTTTCTTTTGAGCTGGCCGCAACACCGCAGGATGGCTTCAGGCCCTAATCTGGTTCCGGCACGGCACGCTGAGCCTTTGGTTAATTCCTCTTCCTGGTGGGAAATGAGAGTTAAATTTGCCCGTCCAGACACCTCCAGCTAGTCTCTCATTGGTTCTCGCTATTCCTGTTCATCTTCCGCAGAAATTGCAAACTGGGCCAAACAGGAGGTTAAAGGGACTGACTCTCCAAGTCGGGAGGGTGTTAGTAAAGCGTCTGGAATGTTGCACCCGAGTACCAGGGTACGAAAACTGAGACATATTTGAACACGTCTCCCGATCACATGGTTGATCATACTCTAGGTTCCACATGCATGTTTTAGCTGAAGGAAGAATACCTTAAACCTGGGTAGTTGAAACCCGTGGAATGGGTACCATGCAATATGACTTCAAAGGGTCTTCATTTGCTCACCGAACCTCTCCAATCCTATCACTGCTGCGTTTATGCCCCTGTACACATGCTTGATTCTCTTTCGGAGACATAGCAATCCATAGGTTTTAAGATACTTACTAGTCAGGTACATTCTTAGGCATTTAATATGCGGTGTTGAGTCCATTTCGTTGAGCAAGGAGTAGCTCTTGTCTATTCCATATTTGGCTTAAGGAACTTTATCTGTGCTCATTTCAATCTCTGGTTTTATGCAGCACCCCAACTCACCTTTCCCCTTAAGCAAGCATAAGTTGGTTTTCTAAATTTGAGACCCTGTTCTGTTTTGGAATTCAGTTCCTGTGTAGCCAAGTTTACATTCCGTGTATTACTGATATCTTATGATGTTTCTTTTTCTGTGTGACTTATTTCAGTTAGAATCATCATACCTGAATCCACTCATTGTGCTGCTAAGGGCCTGATGACATAGATTTCATTGCTGAGTGATATTGCTTTGTAAGTAAATACCACAACTTCTTTATCCATTTTTCACTTTCTGCGATGTTGAACTTGTACTGTAAACGAGGTTCTTGTAAACAGAGGCGTCCCAAACTTTGGGGTGGCTGTGTCTTTTTGATTTTAATTTCCCTAAGCTATAGGACCATAAGTGGAAGTGCCCTAGGCTCTGTTGCTTTGTTTTTTAGATGTTTCAGGAAACACCATACACTTCTCCCGAGTGTCTGTTGGCAATTTACATCCCGCCCATCAGCATAACAAGGCTCCCAGTTCTCCATGGCCTGTCCTGCCTTTCTGGATTTTACACTTTTTTCAGATGGCCCTTTTGACCGGGGGGAAGTGAGACTTCATTGTAGTGCAGATTTCCTTTGCAAGCTTGCTTGGTTGGCCAAAAAGGGCGTATGCGTTTTTTCCTGAATATATTCAGGAAAAAACGCATACGCCCTTTTTGGCCAAGTGCATCATTGTGGACGTTCTGCCTCTTTTCCTATGCTTTCAATGCAATTCCAGTCTACCTCCTGAAATCGGTTTCCTGCAATTCTGCCCCGCTTTCAAGTCCTCTTGGCAGCCTTACTTCAGTATATTTTTGGACGATAGCTGTCATTTATAACTCTGCAGGTTTGTGAATTACAGTGCCCCTGAGCTCCTTTCTTCAACTCGCTTTCTTTTGAGCTGGCCGCAACCCCGCAGGATGGCTTCAGGCCCTAATCTGGTTCCGGCACGGCACGCTGAGCCTTTGGTTAATTCCTCTTCCTGGTGGGAAATGAGAGTTAAATTTGCCCGTCCAGACACCTCCAGCTAGTCTCTCATTGGTTCTCGCTATTCCTGTTCATCTTCCGCAGAAATTGCAAACTGGGCCAAACAGGAGGTTAAAGGGACTGACTCTCCAAGTCGGGAGGGTGTTAGTAAAGCGTCTGGAATGTTGCACCCGAGTACCAGGGTACGAAAACTGAGACATATTTGAACACGTCTCCCGATCACATGGTTGATCATACTCTAGGTTCCACATGCATGTTTTAGCTGAAGGAAGAATACCTTAAACCTGGGTAGTTGAAACCCGTGGAATGGGTACCATGCAATATGACTTCAAAGGGTCTTCATTTGCTCACCGAACCTCTCCAATCCTATCACTGCTGCGTTTATGCCCCTGTACACATGCTTGATTCTCTTTCGGAGACATAGCAATCCATAGGTTTTAAGATACTTACTAGTCAGGTACATTCTTAGGCATTTAATATGCGGTGTTGAGTCCATTTCGTTGAGCAAGGAGTAGCTCTTGTCTATTCCATATTTGGCTTAAGGAACTTTATCTGTGCTCATTTCAATCTCTGGTTTTATGCAGCACCCCAACTCACCTTTCCCCTTAAGCAAGCATAAGTTGGTTTTCTAAATTTGAGACCCTGTTCTGTTCTGTAATTCAGTTCCTGTGTAGCCAAGTTTACATTCCGTGTATTACTGATATCTTATGATGTTTCTTTTTCTGTGTGACTTATTTCAGTTAGAATCATCATACCTGAATCCACTCATTGTGCTGCTAAGGGCCTGATGACATAGATTTCATTGCTGAGTGATATTGCTTTGTAAGTAAATACCACAACTTCTTTATCCATTTTTCACTTTCTGCGATGTTGAACTTGTACTGTAAACGAGGTTCTTGTAAACAGAGGCGTCCCAAACTTTGGGGTGGCTGTGTCTTTTTGATTTTAATTTCCCTAAGCTATAGGACCATAAGTGGAAGTGCCCTAGGCTCTGTTGCTTTGTTTTTTAGATGTTTCAGGAAACACCATACACTTCTCCCGAGTGTCTGTTGGCAATTTACATCCCGCCCATCAGCATAACAAGGCTCCCAGTTCTCCATGGCCTGTCCTGCCTTTCTGGATTTTACACTTTTTTCAGATGGCCCTTTTGACCGGGGGGAAGTGAGACTTCATTGTAGTGCAGATTTCCTTTGCAAGCTTGCTTGGTTGGCCAAAAAGGGCGTATGCGTTTTTTCCTGAATATATTCAGGAAAAAACGCATACGCCCTTTTTGGCCAAGTGCATCATTGTGGACGTTCTGCCTCTTTTCCTATGCTTTCAATGCAATTCCAGTCTACCTCCTGAAATCGGTTTCCTGCAATTCTGCCCCGCTTTCAAGTCCTCTTGGCAGCCTTACTTCAGTATATTTTTGGACGATAGCTGTCATTTATAACTCTGCAGGTTTGTGAATTACAGTGCCCCTGAGCTCCTTTCTTCAACTCGCTTTCTTTTGAGCTGGCCGCAACACCGCAGGATGGCTTCAGGCCCTAATCTGGTTCCGGCACGGCACGCTGAGCCTTTGGTTAATTCCTCTTCCTGGTGGGAAATGAGAGTTAAATTTGCCCGTCCAGACACCTCCAGCTAGTCTCTCATTGGTTCTTGCTATTCCTGTTCATCTTCCGCAGAAATTGCAAACTGGGCCAAACAGGAGGTTAAAGGGACTGACTCTCCAAGTCGGGAGGGTGTTAGTAAAGCGTCTGGAATGTTGCACCCGAGTACCAGGGTACGAAAACTGAGACATATTTGAACACGTCTCCCGATCACATGGTTGATCATACTCTAGGTTCCACATGCATGTTTTAGCTGAAGGAAGAATACCTTAAACCTGGGTAGTTGAAACCCGTGGAATGGGTACCATGCAATATGACTTCAAAGGGTCTTCATTTGCTCACCGAACCTCTCCAATCCTATCACTGCTGCGTTTATGCCCCTGTACACATGCTTGATTCTCTTTCGGAGACATAGCAATCCATAGGTTTTAAGATACTTACTAGTCAGGTACATTCTTAGGCATTTAATATGCGGTGTTGAGTCCATTTCGTTGAGCAAGGAGTAGCTCTTGTCTATTCCATATTTGGCTTAAGGAACTTTATCTGTGCTCATTTCAATCTCTGGTTTTATGCAGCACCCCAACTCACCTTTCCCCTTAAGCAAGCATAAGTTGGTTTTCTAAATTTGAGACCCTGTTCTGTTTTGGAATTCAGTTCCTGTGTAGCCAAGTTTACATTCCGTGTATTACTGATATCTTATGATGTTTCTTTTTCTGTGTGACTTATTTCAGTTAGAATCATCATACCTGAATCCACTCATTGTGCTGCTAAGGGCCTGATGACATAGATTTCATTGCTGAGTGATATTGCTTTGTAAGTAAATACCACAACTTCTTTATCCATTTTTCACTTTCTGCGATGTTGAACTTGTACGCTAAACGAGGTTCTTGTAAACAGAGGCGTCCCAAACTTTGGGGTGGCTGTGTCTTTTTGATTTTAATTTCCCTAATCTATAGGACCATAAGTGGAAGTGCCCTAGGCTCTGTTGCTTTGTTTTTTAGATGTTTCAGGAAACACCATACACTTCTCCCGAGTGTCTGTTGGCAATTTACATCCCGCCCATCAGCATAACAAGGCTCCCAGTTCTCCATGGCCTGTCCTGCCTTTCTGGATTTTACACTTTTTTCAGATGGCCCTTTTGACCGGGGGGAAGTGAGACTTCATTGTAGTGCAGATTTCCTTTGCAAGCTTGCTTGGTTGGCCAAAAAGGGCGTATGCGTTTTTTCCTGAATATATTCAGGAAAAAACGCATACGCCCTTTTTGGCCAAGTGCATCATTGTGGACGTTCTGCCTCTTTTCCTATGCTTTCAATGCAATTCCAGTCTACCTCCTGAAATCGGTTTCCTGCAATTCTGCCCCGCTTTCAAGTCCTCTTGGCAGCCTTACTTCAGTATATTTTTGGACGATAGCTGTCATTTATAACTCTGCAGGTTTGTGAATTACAGTGCCCCTGAGCTCCTTTCTTCAACTCGCTTTCTTTTGAGCTGGCCGCAACACCGCAGGATGGCTTCAGGCCCTAATCTGGTTCCGGCACGGCACGCTGAGCCTTTGGTTAATTCCTCTTCCTGGTGGGAAATGAGAGTTAAATTTGCCCGTCCAGACACCTCCAGCTAGTCTCTCATTGGTTCTCGCTATTCCTGTTCATCTTCCGCAGAAATTGCAAACTGGGCCAAACAGGAGGTTAAAGGGACTGACTCTCCAAGTCGGGAGGGTGTTAGTAAAGCGTCTGGAATGTTGCACCCGAGTACCAGGGTACGAAAACTGAGACATATTTGAACACGTCTCCCGATCACATGGTTGATCATACTCTAGGTTCCACATGCATGTTTTAGCTGAAGGAAGAATACCTTAAACCTGGGTAGTTGAAACCCGTGGAATGGGTACCATGCAATATGACTTCAAAGGGTCTTCATTTGCTCACCGAACCTCTCCAATCCTATCACTGCTGCGTTTATGCCCCTGTACACATGCTTGATTCTCTTTCGGAGACATAGCAATCCATAGGTTTTAAGATACTTACTAGTCAGGTACATTCTTAGGCATTTAATATGGGGTGTTGAGTCCATTTCGTTGAGCAAGGAGTAGCTCTTGTCTATTCCATATTTGGCTTAAGGAACTTTATCTGTGCTCATTTCAATCTCTGGTTTCATGCAGCACCCCAACTCACCTTTCCCCTTAAGCAAGCATAAGTTGGTTTTCTAAATTTGAGACCCTGTTCTGTTCTGTAATTCAGTTCCTGTGTAGCCAAGTTTACATTCCGTGTATTACTGATATCTTATGATGTTTCTTTTTCTGTGTGACTTATTTCAGTTAGAATCATCATACCTGAATCCACTCATTGTGCTGCTAAGGGCCTGATGACATAGATTTCATTGCTGAGTGATATTGCTTTGTAAGTAAATACCACAACTTCTTTATCCATTTTTCACTTTCTGCGATGTTGAACTTGTACTGTAAACGAGGTTCTTGTAAACAGAGGCGTCCCAAACTTTGGGGTGGCTGTGTCTTTTTGATTTTAATTTCCCTAAGCTATAGGACCATAAGTGGAAGTGCCCTAGGCTCTGTTGCTTTGTTTTTTAGATGTTTCAGGAAACACCATACACTTCTCCCGAGTGTCTGTTGGCAATTTACATCCCGCCCATCAGCATAACAAGGCTCCCAGTTCTCCATGGCCTGTCCTGCCTTTCTGGATTTTACACTTTTTTCAGATGGCCCTTTTGACCGGGGGGAAGTGAGACTTCATTGTAGTGCAGATTTCCTTTGCAAGCTTGCTTGGTTGGCCAAAAAGGGCGTATGCGTTTTTTCCTGAATATATTCAGGAAAAAACGCATACGCCCTTTTTGGCCAAGTGCATCATTGTGGACGTTCTGCCTCTTTTCCTATGCTTTCAATGCAATTCCAGTCTACCTCCTGAAATCGGTTTCCTGCAATTCTGCCCCGCTTTCAAGTCCTCTTGGCAGCCTTACTTCAGTATATTTTTGGACGATAGCTGTCATTTATAACTCTGCAGGTTTGTGAATTACAGTGCCCCTGAGCTCCTTTCTTCAACTCGCTTTCTTTTGAGCTGGCCGCAACACCGCAGGATGGCTTCAGGCCCTAATCTGGTTCCGGCACGGCACGCTGAGCCTTTGGTTAATTCCTCTTCCTGGTGGGAAATGAGAGTTAAATTTGCCCGTCCAGACACCTCCAGCTAGTCTCTCATTGGTTCTCGCTATTCCTGTTCATCTTCCGCAGAAATTGCAAACTGGGCCAAACAGGAGGTTAAAGGGACTGACTCTCCAAGTCGGGAGGGTGTTAGTAAAGCGTCTGGAATGTTGCACCCGAGTACCAGGGTACGAAAACTGAGACATATTTGAACACGTCTCCCGATCACATGGTTGATCATACTCTAGGTTCCACATGCATGTTTTAGCTGAAGGAAGAATACCTTAAACCTGGGTAGTTGAAACCCGTGGAATGGGTACCATGCAATATGACTTCAAAGGGTCTTCATTTGCTCACCGAACCTCTCCAATCCTATCACTGCTGCGTTTATGCCCCTGTACACATGCTTGATTCTCTTTCGGAGACATAGCAATCCATAGGTTTTAAGATACTTACTAGTCAGGTACATTCTTAGGCATTTAATATGCGGTGTTGAGTCCATTTCGTTGAGCAAGGAGTAGCTCTTGTCTATTCCATATTTGGCTTAAGGAACTTTATCTGTGCTCATTTCAATCTCTGGTTTTATGCAGCACCCCAACTCACCTTTCCCCTTAAGCAAGCATAAGTTGGTTTTCTAAATTTGAGACCCTGTTCTGTTTTGGAATTCAGTTCCTGTGTAGCCAAGTTTAAATTCCGTGTATTAGTGATATCTTATGATGTTTCTTTTTCTGTGTGACTTATTTCAGTTAGAATCATCATACCTGAATCCACTCATTGTGCTGCTAAGGGCCTGATGACATAGATTTCATTGCTGAGTGATATTGCTTTGTAAGTAAATACCACAACTTCTTTATCCATTTTTCACTTTCTGCGATGTTGAACTTGTATGGTAAACGAGGTTCTTGTAAACAGAGGCGTCCCAAACTTTGGGGTGGCTGTGTCTTTTTGATTTTAATTTCCCTAAGCTATAGGACCATAAGTGGAAGTGCCCTAGGCTCTGTTGCTTTGTTTTTTAGATGTTTCAGGAAACACCATACACTTCTCCCGAGTGTCTGTTGGCAATTTACATCCCGCCCATCAGCATAACAAGGCTCCCAGTTCTCCATGGCCTGTCCTGCCTTTCTGGATTTTACACTTTTTTCAGATGGCCCTTTTGACCGGGGGGAAGTGAGACTTCATTGTAGTGCAGATTTCCTTTGCAAGCTTGCTTGGTTGGCCAAAAAGTGCGTATGCGTTTTTTCCTGAATATATTCAGGAAAAAACGCATACGCCCTTTTTGGCCAAGTGCATCATTGTGGACGTTCTGCCTCTTTTCCTATGCTTTCAATGCAATTCCAGTCTACCTCCTGAAATCGGTTTCCTGCAATTCTGCCCCGCTTTCAAGTCCTCTTGGCAGCCTTACTTCAGTATATTTTTGGACGATAGCTGTCATTTATAACTCTGCAGGTTTGTGAATTACAGTGCCCCTGAGCTCCTTTCTTCAACTCGCTTTCTTTTGAGCTGGCCGCAACACCGCAGGATGGCTTCAGGCCCTAATCTGGTTCCGGCACGGCACGCTGAGCCTTTGGTTAATTCCTCTTCCTGGTGGGAAATGAGAGTTAAATTTGCCCGTCCAGACACCTCCAGCTAGTCTCTCATTGGTTCTCGCTATTCCTGTTCATCTTCCGCAGAAATTGCAAACTGGGCCAAACAGGAGGTTAAAGGGACTGACTCTCCAAGTCGGGAGGGTGTTAGTAAAGCGTCTGGAATGTTGCACCCGAGTACCAGGGTACGAAAACTGAGACATATTTGAACACGTCTCCCGATCACATGGTTGATCATACTCTAGGTTCCACATGCATGTTTTAGCTGAAGGAAGAATACCTTAAACCTGGGTAGTTGAAACCCGTGGAATGGGTACCATGCAATATGACTTCAAAGGGTCTTCATTTGCTCACCGAACCTCTCCAATCCTATCACTGCTGCGTTTATGCCCCTGTACACATGCTTGATTCTCTTTCGGAGACATAGCAATCCATAGGTTTTAAGATACTTACTAGTCAGGTACATTCTTAGGCATTTAATATGCGGTGTTGAGTCCATTTCGTTGAGCAAGGAGTAGCTCTTGTCTATTCCATATTTGGCTTAAGGAACTTTATCTGTGCTCATTTCAATCTCTGGTTTTATGCAGCACCCCAACTCACCTTTCCCCTTAAGCAAGCATAAGTTGGTTTTCTAAATTTGAGACCCTGTTCTGTTTTGGAATTCAGTTCCTGTGTAGCCAAGTTTAAATTCCGTGTATTAGTGATATCTTATGATGTTTCTTTTTCTGTGTGACTTATTTCAGTTAGAATCATCATACCTGAATCCACTCATTGTGCTGCTAAGGGCCTGATGACATAGATTTCATTGCTGAGTGATATTGCTTTGTAAGTAAATACCACAACTTCTTTATCCATTTTTCACTTTCTGCGATGTTGAACTTGTACGGTAAACGAGGTTCTTGTAAACAGAGGCGTCCCAAACTTTGGGGTGGCTGTGTCTTTTTGATTTTAATTTCCCTAATCTATAGGACCATAAGTGGAAGTGCCCTAGGCTCTGTTGCTTTGTTTTTTAGATGTTTCAGGAAACACCATACACTTCTCCCGAGTGTCTGTTGGCAATTTACATCCCGCCCATCAGCATAACAAGGCTCCCAGTTCTCCATGGCCTGTCCTGCCTTTCTGGATTTTACACTTTTTTCAGATGGCCCTTTTGACCGGGGGGAAGTGAGACTTCATTGTAGTGCAGATTTCCTTTGCAAGCTTGCTTGGTTGGCCAAAAAGGGCGTATGCGTTTTTTCCTGAATATATTCAGGAAAAAACGCATACGCCCTTTTTGGCCAAGTGCATCATTGTGGACGTTCTGCCTCTTTTCCTATGCTTTCAATGCAATTCCAGTCTACCTCCTGAAATCGGTTTCCTGCAATTCTGCCCCGCTTTCAAGTCCTCTTGGCAGCCTTACTTCAGTATATTTTTGGACGATAGCTGTCATTTATAACTCTGCAGGTTTGTGAATTACAGTGCCCCTGAGCTCCTTTCTTCAACTCGCTTTCTTTTGAGCTGGCCGCAACACCGCAGGATGGCTTCAGGCCCTAATCTGGTTCCGGCACGGCACGCTGAGCCTTTGGTTAATTCCTCTTCCTGGTGGGAAATGAGAGTTAAATTTGCCCGTCCAGACACCTCCAGCTAGTCTCTCATTGGTTCTCGCTATTCCTGTTCATCTTCCGCAGAAATTGCAAACTGGGCCAAACAGGAGGTTAAAGGGACTGACTCTCCAAGTCGGGAGGGTGTTAGTAAAGCGTCTGGAATGTTGCACCCGAGTACCAGGGTACGAAAACTGAGACATATTTGAACACGTCTCCCGATCACATGGTTGATCATACTCTAGGTTCCACATGCATGTTTTAGCTGAAGGAAGAATACCTTAAACCTGGGTAGTTGAAACCCGTGGAATGGGTACCATGCAATATGACTTCAAAGGGTCTTCATTTGCTCACCGAACCTCTCCAATCCTATCACTGCTGCGTTTATGCCCCTGTACACATGCTTGATTCTCTTTCGGAGACATAGCAATCCATAGGTTTTAAGATACTTACTAGTCAGGTACATTCTTAGGCATTTAATATGGGGTGTTGAGTCCATTTCGTTGAGCAAGGAGTAGCTCTTGTCTATTCCATATTTGGCTTAAGGAACTTTATCTGTGCTCATTTCAATCTCTGGTTTCATGCAGCACCCCAACTCACCTTTCCCCTTAAGCAAGCATAAGTTGGTTTTCTAAATTTGAGACCCTGTTCTGTTCTGTAATTCAGTTCCTGTGTAGCCAAGTTTACATTCCGTGTATTACTGATATCTTATGATGTTTCTTTTTCTGTGTGACTTATTTCAGTTAGAATCATCATACCTGAATCCACTCATTGTGCTGCTAAGGGCCTGATGACATAGATTTCATTGCTGAGTGATATTGCTTTGTAAGTAAATACCACAACTTCTTTATCCATTTTTCACTTTCTGCGATGTTGAACTTGTACTGTAAACGAGGTTCTTGTAAACAGAGGCGTCCCAAACTTTGGGGTGGCTGTGTCTTTTTGATTTTAATTTCCCTAAGCTATAGGACCATAAGTGGAAGTGCCCTAGGCTCTGTTGCTTTGTTTTTTAGATGTTTCAGGAAACACCATACACTTCTCCCGAGTGTCTGTTGGCAATTTACATCCCGCCCATCAGCATAACAAGGCTCCCAGTTCTCCATGGCCTGTCCTGCCTTTCTGGATTTTACACTTTTTTCAGATGGCCCTTTTGACCGGGGGGAAGTGAGACTTCATTGTAGTGCAGATTTCCTTTGCAAGCTTGCTTGGTTGGCCAAAAAGGGCGTATGCGTTTTTTCCTGAATATATTCAGGAAAAAACGCATACGCCCTTTTTGGCCAAGTGCATCATTGTGGACGTTCTGCCTCTTTTCCTATGCTTTCAATGCAATTCCAGTCTACCTCCTGAAATCGGTTTCCTGCAATTCTGCCCCGCTTTCAAGTCCTCTTGGCAGCCTTACTTCAGTATATTTTTGGACGATAGCTGTCATTTATAACTCTGCAGGTTTGTGAATTACAGTACCCCTGAGCTCCTTTCTTCAACTCGCTTTCTTTTGAGCTGGCCGCAACACCGCAGGATGGCTTCAGGCCCTAATCTGGTTCCGGCACGGCACGCTGAGCCTTTGGTTAATTCCTCTTCCTGGTGGGAAATGAGAGTTAAATTTGCCCGTCCAGACACCTCCAGCTAGTCTCTCATTGGTTCTCGCTATTCCTGTTCATCTTCCGCAGAAATTGCAAACTGGGCCAAACAGGAGGTTAAAGGGACTGACTCTCCAAGTCGGGAGGGTGTTAGTAAAGCGTCTGGAATGTTGCACCCGAGTACCAGGGTACGAAAACTGAGACATATTTGAACACGTCTCCCGATCACATGGTTGATCATACTCTAGGTTCCACATGCATGTTTTAGCTGAAGGAAGAATACCTTAAACCTGGGTAGTTGAAACCCGTGGAATGGGTACCATGCAATATGACTTCAAAGGGTCTTCATTTGCTCACCGAACCTCTCCAATCCTATCACTGCTGCGTTTATGCCCCTGTACACATGCTTGATTCTCTTTCGGAGACATAGCAATCCATAGGTTTTAAGATACTTACTAGTCAGGTACATTCTTAGGCATTTAATATGCGGTGTTGAGTCCATTTCGTTGAGCAAGGAGTAGCTCTTGTCTATTCCATATTTGGCTTAAGGAACTTTATCTGTGCTCATTTCAATCTCTGGTTTCATGCAGCACCCCAACTCACCTTTCCCCTTAAGCAACCATAAGTTGGTTTTCTAAATTTGAGACCCTGTTCTGTTCTGTAATTCAGTTCCTGTGTAGCCAAGTTTACATTCCGTGTATTACTGATATCTTATGATGTTTCTTTTTCTGTGTGACTTATTTCAGTTAGAATCATCATACCTGAATCCACTCATTGTGCTGCTAAGGGCCTGATGACATAGATTTCATTGCTGAGTGATATTGCTTTGTAAGTAAATACCACAACTTCTTTATCCATTTTTCACTTTCTGCGATGTTGAACTTGTACTGTAAACGAGGTTCTTGTAAACAGAGGCGTCCCAAACTTTGGGGTGGCTGTGTCTTTTTGATTTTAATTTCCCTAAGCTATAGGACCATAAGTGGAAGTGCCCTAGGCTCTGTTGCTTTGTTTTTTAGATGTTTCAGGAAACACCATACACTTCTCCCGAGTGTCTGTTGGCAATTTACATCCCGCCCATCAGCATAACAAGGCTCCCAGTTCTCCATGGCCTGTCCTGTCTTTCTGGATTTTACACTTTTTTCAGATGGCCCTTTTGACCGGGGGGAAGTGAGACTTCATTGTAGTGCAGATTTCCTTTGCAAGCTTGCTTGGTTGGCCAAAAAGGGCGTATGCGTTTTTTCCTGAATATATTCAGGAAAAAACGCATACGCCCTTTTTGGCCAAGTGCATCATTGTGGACGTTCTGCCTCTTTTCCTATGCTTTCAATGCAATTCCAGTCTACCTCCTGAAATCGGTTTCCTGCAATTCTGCCCCGCTTTCAAGTCCTCTTGGCAGCCTTACTTCAGTATATTTTTGGACGATAGCTGTCATTTATAACTCTGCAGGTTTGTGAATTACAGTGCCCCTGAGCTCCTTTCTTCAACTCGCTTTCTTTTGAGCTGGCCGCAACACCGCAGGATGGCTTCAGGCCCTAATCTGGTTCCGGCACGGCACGCTGAGCCTTTGGTTAATTCCTCTTCCTGGTGGGAAATGAGAGTTAAATTTGCCCGTCCAGACACCTCCAGCTAGTCTCTCATTGGTTCTCGCTATTCCTGTTCATCTTCCGCAGAAATTGCAAACTGGGCCAAACAGGAGGTTAAAGGGACTGACTCTCCAAGTCGGGAGGGTGTTAGTAAAGCGTCTGGAATGTTGCACCCGAGTACCAGGGTACAAAAACTGAGACATATTTGAACACGTCTCCCAATCACATGGTTGATCATACTCTAGGTTCCACATGCATGTTTTAGCTGAAGGAAGAATACCTTAAACCTGGGTAGTTGAAACCCGTGGAATGGGTACCATGCAATATGACTTCAAAGGGTCTTCATTTGCTCACCGAACCTCTCCAATCCTATCACTGCTGCGTTTATGCCCCTGTACACATGCTTGATTCTCTTTCGGAGACATAGCAATCCATAGGTTTTAAGATACTTACTAGTCAGGTACATTCTTAGGCATTTAATATGCGGTGTTGAGTCCATTTCGTTGAGCAAGGAGTAGCTCTTGTCTATTCCATATTTGGCTTAAGGAACTTTATCTGTGCTCATTTCAATCTCTGGTTTTATGCAGCACCCCAACTCACCTTTCCCCTTAAGCAAGCATAACTTGGTTTTCTAAATTTGAGACCCTGTTCTGTTCTGTAATTCAGTTCCTGTGTAGCCAAGTTTACATTCCGTGTATTACTGATATCTTATGATGTTTCTTTTTCTGTGTGACTTATTTCAGTTAGAATCATCATACCTGAATCCACTCATTGTGCTGCTAAGGGCCTGATGACATAGATTTCATTGCTGAGTGATATTGCTTTGTAAGTAAATACCACAACTTCTTTATCCATTTTTCACTTTCTGCGATGTTGAACTTGTACTGTAAACGAGGTTCTTGTAAACAGAGGCGTCCCAAACTTTGGGGTGGCTGTGTCTTTTTGATTTTAATTTCCCTAAGCTATAGGACCATAAGTGGAAGTGCCCTAGGCTCTGTTGCTTTGTTTTTTAGATGTTTCAGGAAACACCATACACTTCTCCCGAGTGTCTGCTGGCAATTTTCATCCCGCCCATCAGCATAACAAGGCTCCCAGTTCTCCATGGCCTGTCCTGCCTTTCTGGATTTTACACTTTTTTCAGATGGCCCTTTTGACCGGGGGGAAGTGAGACTTCATTGTAGTGCAGATTTCCTTTGCAAGCTTGCTTGGTTGGCCAAAAAGGGCGTATGCGTTTTTTCCTGAATATATTCAGGAAAAAACGCATACGCCCTTTTTGGCCAAGTGCATCATTGTGGACGTTCTGCCTCTTTTCCTATGCTTTCAATGCAATTCCAGTCTACCTCCTGAAATCGGTTTCCTGCAATTCTGCCCCGCTTTCAAGTCCTCTTGGCAGCCTTACTTCAGTATATTTTTGGACGATAGCTGTCATTTATAACTCTGCAGGTTTGTGAATTACAGTGCCCCTGAGCTCCTTTCTTCAACTCGCTTTCTTTTGAGCTGGCCGCAACACCGCAGGATGGCTTCAGGCCCTAATCTGGTTCCGGCACGGCACGCTGAGCCTTTGGTTAATTCCTCTTCCTGGTGGGAAATGAGAGTTAAATTTGCCCGTCCAGACACCTTCAGCTAGTCTCTCATTGGTTCTCGCTATTCCTGTTCATCTTCCGCAGAAATTGCAAACTGGGCCAAACAGGAGGTTAAAGGGACTGACTCTCCAAGTCGGGAGGGTGTTAGTAAAGCGTCTGGAATGTTGCACCCGAGTACCAGGGTACGAAAACTGAGACATATTTGAACACGTCTCCCGATCACATGGTTGATCATACTCTAGGTTCCACATGCATGTTTTAGCTGAAGGAAGAATACCTTAAACCTGGGTAGTTGAAACCCGTGGAATGGGTACCATGCAATATGACTTCAAAGGGTCTTCATTTGCTCACCGAACCTCTCCAATCCTATCACTGCTGCGTTTATGCCCCTGTACACATGCTTGATTCTCTTTCGGAGACATAGCAATCCATAGGTTTTAAGATACTTACTAGTCAGGTACATTCTTAGGCATTTAATATGCGGTGTTGAGTCCATTTCGTTGAGCAAGGAGTAGCTCTTGTCTATTCCATATTTGGCTTAAGGAACTTTATCTGTGCTCATTTCAATCTCTGGTTTTATGCAGCACCCCAACTCACCTTTCCCCTTAAGCAAGCATAAGTTGGTTTTCTAAATTTGAGACCCTGTTCTGTTCTGTAATTCAGTTCCTGTGTAGCCAAGTTTACATTCCGTGTATTACTGATATCTTATGATGTTTCTTTTTCTGTGTGACTTATTTCAGTTAGAATCATCATACCTGAATCCACTCATTGTGCTGCTAAGGGCCTGATGACATAGATTTCATTGCTGAGTGATATTGCTTTGTAAGTAAATACCACAACTTCTTTATCCATTTTTCACTTTCTGCGATGTTGAACTTGTACTGTAAACGAGGTTCTTGTAAACAGAGGCGTCCCAAACTTTGGGGTGGCTGTGTCTTTTTGATTTTAATTTCCCTAAGCTATAGGACCATAAGTGGAAGTGCCCTAGGCTCTGTTGCTTTGTTTTTTAGATGTTTCAGGAAACACCATACACTTCTCCCGAGTGTCTGTTGGCAATTTACATCCCGCCCATCAGCATAACAAGGCTCCCAGTTCTCCATGGCCTGTCCTGCCTTTCTGGATTTTACACTTTTTTCAGATGGCCCTTTTGACCGGGGGGAAGTGAGACTTCATTGTAGTGCAGATTTCCTTTGCAAGCTTGCTTGGTTGGCCAAAAAGGGCGTATGCGTTTTTTCCTGAATATATTCAGGAAAAAACGCATACGCCCTTTTTGGCCAAGTGCATCATTGTGGACGTTCTGCCTCTTTTCCTATGCTTTCAATGCAATTCCAGTCTACCTCCTGAAATCGGTTTCCTGCAATTCTGCCCCGCTTTCAAGTCCTCTTGGCAGCCTTACTTCAGTATATTTTTGGACGATAGCTGTCATTTATAACTCTGCAGGTTTGTGAATTACAGTGCCCCTGAGCTCCTTTCTTCAACTCGCTTTCTTTTGAGCTGGCCGCAACACCGCAGGATGGCTTCAGGCCCTAATCTGGTTCCGGCACGGCACGCTGAGCCTTTGGTTAATTCCTCTTCCTGGTGGGAAATGAGAGTTAAATTTGCCCGTCCAGACACCTCCAGCTAGTCTCTCATTGGTTCTCGCTATTCCTGTTCATCTTCCGCAGAAATTGCAAACTGGGCCAAACAGGAGGTTAAAGGGACTGACTCTCCAAGTCGGGAGGGTGTTAGTAAAGCGTCTGGAATGTTGCACCCGAGTACCAGGGTACGAAAACTGAGACATATTTGAACACGTCTCCCGATCACATGGTTGATCATACTCTAGGTTCCACATGCATGTTTTAGCTGAAGGAAGAATACCTTAAACCTGGGTAGTTGAAACCCGTGGAATGGGTACCATGCAATATGACTTCAAAGGGTCTTCATTTGCTCACCGAACCTCTCCAATCCTATCACTGCTGCGTTTATGCCCCTGTACACATGCTTGATTCTCTTTCGGAGACATAGCAATCCATAGGTTTTAAGATACTTACTAGTCAGGTACATTCTTAGGCATTTAATATGCGGTGTTGAGTCCATTTCGTTGAGCAAGGAGTAGCTCTTGTCTATTCCATATTTGGCTTAAGGAACTTTATCTGTGCTCATTTCAATCTCTGGTTTTATGCAGCACCCCAACTCACCTTTCCCCTTAAGCAAGCATAAGTTGGTTTTCTAAATTTGAGACCCTGTTCTGTTCTGTAATTCAGTTCCTGTGTAGCCAAGTTTACATTCCGTGTATTACTGATATCTTATGATGGTTCTTTTTCTGTGTGACTTATTTCAGTTAGAATCATCATACCTGAATCCACTCATTGTGCTGCTAAGGGCCTGATGACATAGATTTCATTGCTGAGTGATATTGCTTTGTAAGTAAATACCACAACTTCTTTATCCATTTTTCACTTTCTGCGATGTTGAACTTGTACTGTAAACGAGGTTCTTGTAAACAGAGGCGTCCCAAACTTTGGGGTGGCTGTGTCTTTTTGATTTTAATTTCCCTAAGCTATAGGACCATAAGTGGAAGTGCCCTAGGCTCTGTTGCTTTGTTTTTTAGATGTTTCAGGAAACACCATACACTTCTCCCGAGTGTCTGTTGGCAATTTACATCCCGCCCATCAGCATAACAAGGCTCCCAGTTCTCCATGGCCTGTCCTGCCTTTCTGGATTTTACACTTTTTTCAGATGGCCCTTTTGACCGGGGGGAAGTGAGACTTCATTGTAGTGCAGATTTCCTTTGCAAGCTTGCTTGGTTGGCCAAAAAGGGCGTATGCGTTTTTTCCTGAATATATTCAGGAAAAAACGCATACGCCCTTTTTGGCCAAGTGCATCATTGTGGACGTTCTGCCTCTTTTCCTATGCTTTCAATGCAATTCCAGTCTACCTCCTGAAATCGGTTTCCTGCAATTCTGCCCCGCTTTCAAGTCCTCTTGGCAGCCTTACTTCAGTATATTTTTGGACGATAGCTGTCATTTATAACTCTGCAGGTTTGTGAATTACAGTGCCCCTGAGCTCCTTTCTTCAACTCGCTTTCTTTTGAGCTGGCCGCAACACCGCAGGATGGCTTCAGGCCCTAATCTGGTTCCGGCACGGCACGCTGAGCCTTTGGTTAATTCCTCTTCCTGGTGGGAAATGAGAGTTAAATTTGCCCGTCCAGACACCTCCAGCTAGTCTCTCATTGGTTCTCGCTATTCCTGTTCATCTTCCGCAGAAATTGCAAACTGGGCCAAACAGGAGGTTAAAGGGACTGACTCTCCAAGTCGGGAGGGTGTTAGTAAAGCGTCTGGAATGTTGCACCCGAGTACCAGGGTACGAAAACTGAGACATATTTGAACACGTCTCCCGATCACATGGTTGATCATACTCTAGGTTCCACATGCATGTTTTAGCTGAAGGAAGAATACCTTAAACCTGGGTAGTTGAAACCCGTGGAATGGGTACCATGCAATATGACTTCAAAGGGTCTTCATTTGCTCACCGAACCTCTCCAATCCTATCACTGCTGCGTTTATGCCCCTGTACACATGCTTGATTCTCTTTCGGAGACATAGCAATCCATAGGTTTTAAGATACTTACTAGTCAGGTACATTCTTAGGCATTTAATATGCGGTGTTGAGTCCATTTCGTTGAGCAAGGAGTAGCTCTTGTCTATTCCATATTTGGCTTAAGGAACTTTATCTGTGCTCATTTCAATCTCTGGTTTTATGCAGCACCCCAACTCACCTTTCCCCTTAAGCAAGCATAAGTTGGTTTTCTAAATTTGAGACCCTGTTCTGTTCTGTAATTCAGTTCCTGTGTAGCCAAGTTTACATTCCGTGTATTACTGATATCTTATGATGGTTCTTTTTCTGTGTGACTTATTTCAGTTAGAATCATCATACCTGAATCCACTCATTGTGCTGCTAAGGGCCTGATGACATAGATTTCATTGCTGAGTGATATTGCTTTGTAAGTAAATACCACAACTTCTTTATCCATTTTTCACTTTCTGCGATGTTGAACTTGTACTGTAAACGAGGTTCTTGTAAACAGAGGCGTCCCAAACTTTGGGGTGGCTGTGTCTTTTTGATTTTAATTTCCCTAAGCTATAGGACCATAAGTGGAAGTGCCCTAGGCTCTGTTGCTTTGTTTTTTAGATGTTTCAGGAAACACCATACACTTCTCCCGAGTGTCTGTTGGCAATTTACATCCCGCCCATCAGCATAACAAGGCTCCCAGTTCTCCATGGCCTGTCCTGCCTTTCTGGATTTTACACTTTTTTCAGATGGCCCTTTTGACCGGGGGGAAGTGAGACTTCATTGTAGTGCAGATTTCCTTTGCAAGCTTGCTTGGTTGGCCAAAAAGGGCGTATCCGTTTTTTCCTGAATATATTCAGGAAAAAACGCATACGCCCTTTTTGGCCAAGTGCATCATTGTGGACGTTCTGCCTCTTTTCCTATGCTTTCAATGCAATTCCAGTCTACCTCCTGAAATCGGTTTCCTGCAATTCTGCCCCGCTTTCAAGTCCTCTTGGCAGCCTTACTTCAGTATATTTTTGGACGATAGCTGTCATTTATAACTCTGAAGGTTTGTGAATTACAGTGCCCCTGAGCTCCTTTCTTCAACTCGCTTTCTTTTGAGCTGGCCGCAACACCGCAGGATGGCTTCAGGCCCTAATCTGGTTCCGGCACGGCACGCTGAGCCTTTGGTTAATTCCTCTTCCTGGTGGGAAATGAGAGTTAAATTTGCCCGTCCAGACACCTCCAGCTAGTCTCTCATTGGTTCTCGCTATTCCTGTTCATCTTCCGCAGAAATTGCAAACTGGGCCAAACAGGAGGTTAAAGGGACTGACTCTCCAAGTCGGGAGGGTGTTAGTAAAGCGTCTGGAATGTTGCACCCGAGTACCAGGGTACGAAAACTGAGACATATTTGAACACGTCTCCCGATCACATGGTTGATCATACTCTAGGTTCCACATGCATGTTTTAGCTGAAGGAAGAATACCTTAAACCTGGGTAGTTGAAACCCGTGGAATGGGTACCATGCAATATGACTTCAAAGGGTCTTCATTTGCTCACCGAACCTCTCCAATCCTATCACTGCTGCGTTTATGCCCCTGTACACATGCTTGATTCTCTTTCGGAGACATAGCAATCCATAGGTTTTAAGATACTTACTAGTCAGGTACATTCTTAGGCATTTAATATGCGGTGTTGAGTCCATTTCGTTGAGCAAGGAGTAGCTCTTGTCTATTCCATATTTGGCTTAAGGAACTTTATCTGTGCTCATTTCAATCTCTGGTTTTATGCAGCACCCCAACTCACCTTTCCCCTTAAGCAAGCATAAGTTGGTTTTCTAAATTTGAGACCCTGTTCTGTTCTGTAATTCAGTTCCTGTGTAGCCAAGTTTACATTCCGTGTATTACTGATATCTTATGATGGTTCTTTTTCTGTGTGACTTATTTCAGTTAGAATCATCATACCTGAATCCACTCATTGTGCTGCTAAGGGCCTGATGACATAGATTTCATTGCTGAGTGATATTGCTTTGTAAGTAAATACCACAACTTCTTTATCCATTTTTCACTTTCTGCGATGTTGAACTTGTACTGTAAACGAGGTTCTTGTAAACAGAGGCGTCCCAAACTTTGGGGTGGCTGTGTCTTTTTGATTTTAATTTCCCTAAGCTATAGGACCATAAGTGGAAGTGCCCTAGGCTCTGTTGCTTTGTTTTTTAGATGTTTCAGGAAACACCATACACTTCTCCCGAGTGTCTGTTGGCAATTTACATCCCGCCCATCAGCATAACAAGGCTCCCAGTTCTCCATGGCCTGTCCTGCCTTTCTGGATTTTACACTTTTTTCAGATGGCCCTTTTGACCGGGGGGAAGTGAGACTTCATTGTAGTGCAGATTTCCTTTGCAAGCTTGCTTGGTTGGCCAAAAAGGGCGTATGCGTTTTTTCCTGAATATATTCAGGAAAAAACGCATACGCCCTTTTTGGCCAAGTGCATCATTGTGGACGTTCTGCCTCTTTTCCTATGCTTTCAATGCAATTCCAGTCTACCTCCTGAAATCGGTTTCCTGCAATTCTGCCCCGCTTTCAAGTCCTCTTGGCAGCCTTACTTCAGTATATTTTTGGACGATAGCTGTCATTTATAACTCTGCAGGTTTGTGAATTACAGTGCCCCTGAGCTCCTTTCTTCAACTCGCTTTCTTTTGAGCTGGCCGCAACACCGCAGGATGGCTTCAGGCCCTAATCTGGTTCCGGCACGGCACGCTGAGCCTTTGGTTAATTCCTCTTCCTGGTGGGAAATGAGAGTTAAATTTGCCCGTCCAGACACCTCCAGCTAGTCTCTCATTGGTTCTCGCTATTCCTGTTCATCTTCCGCAGAAATTGCAAACTGGGCCAAACAGGAGGTTAAAGGGACTGACTCTCCAAGTCGGGAGGGTGTTAGTAAAGCGTCTGGAATGTTGCACCCGAGTACCAGGGTACGAAAACTGAGACATATTTGAACACGTCTCCCGATCACATGGTTGATCATACTCTAGGTTCCACATGCATGTTTTAGCTGAAGGAAGAATACCTTAAACCTGGGTAGTTGAAACCCGTGGAATGGGTACCATGCAATATGACTTCAAAGGGTCTTCATTTGCTCACCGAACCTCTCCAATCCTATCACTGCTGCGTTTATGCCCCTGTACACATGCTTGATTCTCTTTCGGAGACATAGCAATCCATAGGTTTTAAGATACTTACTAGTCAGGTACATTCTTAGGCATTTAATATGCGGTGTTGAGTCCATTTCGTTGAGCAAGGAGTAGCTCTTGTCTATTCCATATTTGGCTTAAGGAACTTTATCTGTGCTCATTTCAATCTCTGGTTTTATGCAGCACCCCAACTCACCTTTCCCCTTAAGCAAGCATAAGTTGGTTTTCTAAATTTGAGACCCTGTTCTGTTCTGTAATTCAGTTCCTGTGTAGCCAAGTTTACATTCCGTGTATTACTGATATCTTATGATGGTTCTTTTTCTGTGTGACTTATTTCAGTTAGAATCATCATACCTGAATCCACTCATTGTGCTGCTAAGGGCCTGATGACATAGATTTCATTGCTGAGTGATATTGCTTTGTAAGTAAATACCACAACTTCTTTATCCATTTTTCACTTTCTGCGATGTTGAACTTGTACTGTAAACGAGGTTCTTGTAAACAGAGGCGTCCCAAACTTTGGGGTGGCTGTGTCTTTTTGATTTTAATTTCCCTAAGCTATAGGACCATAAGTGGAAGTGCCCTAGGCTCTGTTGCTTTGTTTTTTAGATGTTTCAGGAAACACCATACACTTCTCCCGAGTGTCTGTTGGCAATTTACATCCCGCCCATCAGCATAACAAGGCTCCCAGTTCTCCATGGCCTGTCCTGCCTTTCTGGATTTTACACTTTTTTCAGATGGCCCTTTTGACCGGGGGGAAGTGAGACTTCATTGTAGTGCAGATTTCCTTTGCAAGCTTGCTTGGTTGGCCAAAAAGGGCGTATGCGTTTTTTCCTGAATATATTCAGGAAAAAACGCATACGCCCTTTTTGGCCAAGTGCATCATTGTGGACGTTCTGCCTCTTTTCCTATGCTTTCAATGCAATTCCAGTCTACCTCCTGAAATCGGTTTCCTGCAATTCTGCCCCGCTTTCAAGTCCTCTTGGCAGCCTTACTTCAGTATATTTTTGGACGATAGCTGTCATTTATAACTCTGCAGGTTTGTGAATTACAGTGCCCCTGAGCTCCTTTCTTCAACTCGCTTTCTTTTGAGCTGGCCGCAACACCGCAGGATGGCTTCAGGCCCTAATCTGGTTCCGGCACGGCACGCTGAGCCTTTGGTTAATTCCTCTTCCTGGTGGGAAATGAGAGTTAAATTTGCCCGTCCAGACACCTCCAGCTAGTCTCTCATTGGTTCTCGCTATTCCTGTTCATCTTCCGCAGAAATTGCAAACTGGGCCAAACAGGAGGTTAAAGGGACTGACTCTCCAAGTCGGGAGGGTGTTAGTAAAGCGTCTGGAATGTTGCACCCGAGTACCAGGGTACGAAAACTGAGACATATTTGAACACGTCTCCCGATCACATGGTTGATCATACTCTAGGTTCCACATGCATGTTTTAGCTGAAGGAAGAATACCTTAAACCTGGGTAGTTGAAACCCGTGGAATGGGTACCATGCAATATGACTTCAAAGGGTCTTCATTTGCTCACCGAACCTCTCCAATCCTATCACTGCTGCGTTTATGCCCCTGTACACATGCTTGATTCTCTTTCGGAGACATAGCAATCCATAGGTTTTAAGATACTTACTAGTCAGGTACATTCTTAGGCATTTAATATGCGGTGTTGAGTCCATTTCGTTGAGCAAGGAGTAGCTCTTGTCTATTCCATATTTGGCTTAAGGAACTTTATCTGTGCTCATTTCAATCTCTGGTTTCATGCAGCACCCCAACTCACCTTTCCCCTTAAGCAAGCATAAGTTGGTTTTCTAAATTTGAGACCCTGTTCTGTTCTGTAATTCAGTTCCTGTGTAGCCAAGTTTACATTCCGTGTATTACTGATATCTTATGATGTTTCTTTTTCTGTGTGACTTATTTCAGTTAGAATCATCATACCTGAATCCACTCATTGTGCTGCTAAGGGCCTGATGACATAGATTTCATTGCTGAGTGATATTGCTTTGTAAGTAAATACCACAACTTCTTTATCCATTTTTCACTTTCTGCGATGTTGAACTTGTACTGTAAACGAGGTTCTTGTAAACAGAGGCGTCCCAAACTTTGGGGTGGCTGTGTCTTTTTGATTTTAATTTCCCTAAGCTATAGGACCATAAGTGGAAGTGCCCTAGGCTCTGTTGCTTTGTTTTTTAGATGTTTCAGGAAACACCATACACTTCTCCCGAGTGTCTGTTGGCAATTTACATCCCGCCCATCAGCATAACAAGGCTCCCAGTTCTCCATGGCCTGTCCTGCCTTTCTGGATTTTACACTTTTTTCAGATGGCCCTTTTGACCGGGAGGAAGTGAGACTTCATTGTAGTGCAGATTTCCTTTGCAAGCTTGCTTGGTTGGCCAAAAAGGGCGTATGCGTTTTTTCCTGAATATATTCAGGAAAAAACGCATACGCCCTTTTTGGCCAAGTGCATCATTGTGGACGTTCTGCCCCTTTTCCTATGCTTTCAATGCAATTCCAGTCTGCCTCCTGAAATCGGTTTCCTGCAATTCTGCCCCGCTTTCAAGTCCTCTTGGCAGCCTTACTTCAGTATATTTTTGGACGATAGCTGTCATTTATAACTCTGCAGGTTTGTGAATTACAGTGCCCCTGAGCTCCTTTCTTCAACTCGCTTTCTTTTGAGCTGGCCGCAACACCGCAGGATGGCTTCAGGCCCTAATCTGGTTCCGGCACGGCACGCTGAGCCTTTGGTTAATTCCTCTTCCTGGTGGGAAATGAGAGTTAAATTTGCCCGTCCAGACACCTCCAGCTAGTCTCTCATTGGTTCTCGCTATTCCTGTTCATCTTCCGCAGAAATTGCAAACTGGGCCAAACAGGAGGTTAAAGGGACTGACTCTCCAAGTCGGGAGGGTGTTAGTAAAGCGTCTGGAATGTTGCACCCGAGTACCAGGGTACGAAAACTGAGACATATTTGAACACGTCTCCCGATCACATGGTTGATCATACTCTAGGTTCCACATGCATGTTTTAGCTGAAGGAAGAATACCTTAAACCTGGGTAGTTGAAACCCGTGGAATGGGTACCATGCAATATGACTTCAAAGGGTCTTCATTTGCTCACCGAACCTCTCCAATCCTATCACTGCTGCGTTTATGCCCCTGTACACATGCTTGATTCTCTTTCGGAGACATAGCAATCCATAGGTTTTAAGATACTTACTAGTCAGGTACATTCTTAGGCATTTAATATGCGGTGTTGAGTCCATTTCGTTGAGCAAGGAGTAGCTCTTGTCTATTCCATATTTGGCTTAAGGAACTTTATCTGTGCTCATTTCAATCTCTGGTTTTATGCAGCACCCCAACTCACCTTTCCCCTTAAGCAAGCATAAGTTGGTTTTCTAAATTTGAGACCCTGTTCTGTTCTGTAATTCAGTTCCTGTGTAGCCAAGTTTACATTCCGTGTATTACTGATATCTTATGATGGTTCTTTTTCTGTGTGACTTATTTCAGTTAGAATCATCATACCTGAATCCACTCATTGTGCTGCTAAGGGCCTGATGACATAGATTTCATTGCTGAGTGATATTGCTTTGTAAGTAAATACCACAACTTCTTTATCCATTTTTCACTTTCTGCGATGTTGAACTTGTACTGTAAACGAGGTTCTTGTAAACAGAGGCGTCCCAAACTTTGGGGTGGCTGTGTCTTTTTGATTTTAATTTCCCTAAGCTATAGGACCATAAGTGGAAGTGCCCTAGGCTCTGTTGCTTTGTTTTTTAGATGTTTCAGGAAACACCATACACTTCTCCCGAGTGTCTGTTGGCAATTTACATCCCGCCCATCAGCATAACAAGGCTCCCAGTTCTCCATGGCCTGTCCTGCCTTTCTGGATTTTACACTTTTTTCAGATGGCCCTTTTGACCGGGGGGAAGTGAGACTTCATTGTAGTGCAGATTTCCTTTGCAAGCTTGCTTGGTTGGCCAAAAAGGGCGTATGCGTTTTTTCCTGAATATATTCAGGAAAAAACGCATACGCCCTTTTTGGCCAAGTGCATCATTGTGGACGTTCTGCCTCTTTTCCTATGCTTTCAATGCAATTCCAGTCTACCTCCTGAAATCGGTTTCCTGCAATTCTGCCCCGCTTTCAAGTCCTCTTGGCAGCCTTACTTCAGTATATTTTTGGACGATAGCTGTCATTTATAACTCTGCAGGTTTGTGAATTACAGTGCCCCTGAGCTCCTTTCTTCAACTCGCTTTCTTTTGAGCTGGCCGCAACACCGCAGGATGGCTTCAGGCCCTAATCTGGTTCCGGCACGGCACGCTGAGCCTTTGGTTAATTCCTCTTCCTGGTGGGAAATGAGAGTTAAATTTGCCCGTCCAGACACCTCCAGCTAGTCTCTCATTGGTTCTCGCTATTCCTGTTCATCTTCCGCAGAAATTGCAAACTGGGCCAAACAGGAGGTTAAAGGGACTGACTCTCCAAGTCGGGAGGGTGTTAGTAAAGCGTCTGGAATGTTGCACCCGAGTACCAGGGTACGAAAACTGAGACATATTTGAACACGTCTCCCGATCACATGGTTGATCATACTCTAGGTTCCACATGCATGTTTTAGCTGAAGGAAGAATACCTTAAACCTGGGTAGTTGAAACCCGTGGAATGGGTACCATGCAATATGACTTCAAAGGGTCTTCATTTGCTCACCGAACCTCTCCAATCCTATCACTGCTGCGTTTATGCCCCTGTACACATGCTTGATTCTCTTTCGGAGACATAGCAATCCATAGGTTTTAAGATACTTACTAGTCAGGTACATTCTTAGGCATTTAATATGCGGTGTTGAGTCCATTTCGTTGAGCAAGGAGTAGCTCTTGTCTATTCCATATTTGGCTTAAGGAACTTTATCTGTGCTCATTTCAATCTCTGGTTTCATGCAGCACCCCAACTCACCTTTCCCCTTAAGCAAGCATAAGTTGGTTTTCTAAATTTGAGACCCTGTTCTGTTCTGTAATTCAGTTCCTGTGTAGCCAAGTTTACATTCCGTGTATTACTGATATCTTATGATGTTTCTTTTTCTGTGTGACTTATTTCAGTTAGAATCATCATACCTGAATCCACTCATTGTGCTGCTAAGGGCCTGATGACATAGATTTCATTGCTGAGTGATATTGCTTTGTAAGTAAATACCACAACTTCTTTATCCATTTTTCACTTTCTGCGATGTTGAACTTGTACGGTAAACGAGGTTCTTGTAAACAGAGGCGTCCCAAACTTTGGGGTGGCTGTGTCTTTTTGATTTTAATTTCCCTAAGCTATAGGACCATAAGTGGAAGTGCCCTAGGCTCTGTTGCTTTGTTTTTTAGATGTTTCAGGAAACACCATACACTTCTCCCGAGTGTCTGTTGGCAATTTACATCCCGCCCATCAGCATAACAAGGCTCCCAGTTCTCCATGGCCTGTCCTGCCTTTCTGGATTTTACACTTTTTTCAGATGGCCCTTTTGACCGGGAGGAAGTGAGACTTCATTGTAGTGCAGATTTCCTTTGCAAGCTTGCTTGGTTGGCCAAAAAGGGCGTATGCGTTTTTTCCTGAATATATTCAGGAAAAAACGCATACGCCCTTTTTGGCCAAGTGCATCATTGTGGACGTTCTGCCCCTTTTCCTATGCTTTCAATGCAATTCCAGTCTGCCTCCTGAAATCGGTTTCCTGCAATTCTGCCCCGCTTTCAAGTCCTCTTGGCAGCCTTACTTCAGTATATTTTTGGACGATAGCTGTCATTTATAACTCTGCAGGTTTGTGAATTACAGTGCCCCTGAGCTCCTTTCTTCAACTCGCTTTCTTTTGAGCTGGCCGCAACACCGCAGGATGGCTTCAGGCCCTAATCTGGTTCCGGCACGGCACGCTGAGCCTTTGGTTAATTCCTCTTCCTGGTGGGAAATGAGAGTTAAATTTGCCCGTCCAGACACCTCCAGCTAGTCTCTCATTGGTTCTCGCTATTCCTGTTCATCTTCCGCAGAAATTGCAAACTGGGCCAAACAGGAGGTTAAAGGGACTGACTCTCCAAGTCGGGAGGGTGTTAGTAAAGCGTCTGGAATGTTGCACCCGAGTACCAGGGTACGAAAACTGAGACATATTTGAACACGTCTCCCGATCACATGGTTGATCATACTCTAGGTTCCACATGCATGTTTTAGCTGAAGGAAGAATACCTTAAACCTGGGTAGTTGAAACCCGTGGAATGGGTACCATGCAATATGACTTCAAAGGGTCTTCATTTGCTCACCGAACCTCTCCAATCCTATCACTGCTGCGTTTATGCCCCTGTACACATGCTTGATTCTCTTTCGGAGACATAGCAATCCATAGGTTTTAAGATACTTACTAGTCAGGTACATTCTTAGGCATTTAATATGCGGTGTTGAGTCCATTTCGTTGAGCAAGGAGTAGCTCTTGTCTATTCCATATTTGGCTTAAGGAACTTTATCTGTGCTCATTTCAATCTCTGGTTTTATGCAGCACCCCAACTCACCTTTCCCCTTAAGCAAGCATAAGTTGGTTTTCTAAATTTGAGACCCTGTTCTGTTCTGTAATTCAGTTCCTGTGTAGCCAAGTTTACATTCCGTGTATTACTGATATCTTATGATGTTTCTTTTTCTGTGTGACTTATTTCAGTTAGAATCATCATACCTGAATCCACTCATTGTGCTGCTAAGGGCCTGATGACATAGATTTCATTGCTGAGTGATATTGCTTTGTAAGTAAATACCACAACTTCTTTATCCATTTTTCACTTTCTGCGATGTTGAACTTGTACGGTAAACGAGGTTCTTGTAAACAGAGGCGTCCCAAACTTTGGGGTGGCTGTGTCTTTTTGATTTTAATTTCCCTAAGCTATAGGACCATAAGTGGAAGTGCCCTAGGCTCTGTTGCTTTGTTTTTTAGATGTTTCAGGAAACACCATACACTTCTCCCGAGTGTCTGTTGGCAATTTACATCCCGCCCATCAGCATAACAAGGCTCCCAGTTCTCCATGGCCTGTCCTGCCTTTCTGGATTTTACACTTTTTTCAGATGGCCCTTTTGACCGGGAGGAAGTGAGACTTCATTGTAGTGCAGATTTCCTTTGCAAGCTTGCTTGGTTGGCCAAAAAGGGCGTATGCGTTTTTTCCTGAATATATTCAGGAAAAAACGCATACGCCCTTTTTGGCCAAGTGCATCATTGTGGACGTTCTGCCCCTTTTCCTATGCTTTCAATGCAATTCCAGTCTGCCTCCTGAAATCGGTTTCCTGCAATTCTGCCCCGCTTTCAAGTCCTCTTGGCAGCCTTACTTCAGTATATTTTTGGACGATAGCTGTCATTTATAACTCTGCAGGTTTGTGAATTACAGTGCCCCTGAGCTCCTTTCTTCAACTCGCTTTCTTTTGAGCTGGCCGCAACACCGCAGGATGGCTTCAGGCCCTAATCTGGTTCCGGCACGGCACGCTGAGCCTTTGGTTAATTCCTCTTCCTGGTGGGAAATGAGAGTTAAATTTGCCCGTCCAGACACCTCCAGCTAGTCTCTCATTGGTTCTCGCTATTCCTGTTCATCTTCCGCAGAAATTGCAAACTGGGCCAAACAGGAGGTTAAAGGGACTGACTCTCCAAGTCGGGAGGGTGTTAGTAAAGCGTCTGGAATGTTGCACCCGAGTACCAGGGTACGAAAACTGAGACATATTTGAACACGTCTCCCGATCACATGGTTGATCATACTCTAGGTTCCACATGCATGTTTTAGCTGAAGGAAGAATACCTTAAACCTGGGTAGTTGAAACCCGTGGAATGGGTACCATGCAATATGACTTCAAAGGGTCTTCATTTGCTCACCGAACCTCTCCAATCCTATCACTGCTGCGTTTATGCCCCTGTACACATGCTTGATTCTCTTTCGGAGACATAGCAATCCATAGGTTTTAAGATACTTACTAGTCAGGTACATTCTTAGGCATTTAATATGCGGTGTTGAGTCCATTTCGTTGAGCAAGGAGTAGCTCTTGTCTATTCCATATTTGGCTTAAGGAACTTTATCTGTGCTCATTTCAATCTCTGGTTTTATGCAGCACCCCAACTCACCTTTCCCCTTAAGCAAGCATAAGTTGGTTTTCTAAATTTGAGACCCTGTTCTGTTCTGTAATTCAGTTCCTGTGTAGCCAAGTTTACATTCCGTGTATTACTGATATCTTATGATGTTTCTTTTTCTGTGTGACTTATTTCAGTTAGAATCATCATACCTGAATCCACTCATTGTGCTGCTAAGGGCCTGATGACATAGATTTCATTGCTGAGTGATATTGCTTTGTAAGTAAATACCACAACTTCTTTATCCATTTTTCACTTTCTGCGATGTTGAACTTGTACTGTAAACGAGGTTCTTGTAAACAGAGGCGTCCCAAACTTTGGGGTGGCTGTGTCTTTTTGATTTTAATTTCCCTAAGCTATAGGACCATAAGTGGAAGTGCCCTAGGCTCTGTTGCTTTGTTTTTTAGATGTTTCAGGAAACACCATACACTTCTCCCGAGTGTCTGTTGGCAATTTACATCCCGCCCATCAGCATAACAAGGCTCCCAGTTCTCCATGGCCTGTCCTGCCTTTCTGGATTTTACACTTTTTTCAGATGGCCCTTTTGACCGGGGGAAGTGAGACTTCATTGTAGTGCAGATTTCCTTTGCAAGCTTGCTTGGTTGGCCAAAAAGGGCGTATGCGTTTTTTCCTGAATATATTCAGGAAAAAACGCATACGCCCTTTTTGGCCAAGTGCATCATTGTGGACGTTCTGCCTCTTTTCCTATGCTTTCAATGCAATTCCAGTCTACCTCCTGAAATCGGTTTCCTGCAATTCTGCCCCGCTTTCAAGTCCTCTTGGCAGCCTTACTTCAGTATATTTTTGGACGATAGCTGTCATTTATAACTCTGCAGGTTTGTGAATTACAGTGCCCCTGAGCTCCTTTCTTCAACTCGCTTTCTTTTGAGCTGGCCGCAACACCGCAGGATGGCTTCAGGCCCTAATCTGGTTCCGGCACGGCACGCTGAGCCTTTGGTTAATTCCTCTTCCTGGTGGGAAATGAGAGTTAAATTTGCCCGTCCAGACACCTCCAGCTAGTCTCTCATTGGTTCTCGCTATTCCTGTTCATCTTCCGCAGAAATTGCAAACTGGGCCAAACAGGAGGTTAAAGGGACTGACTCTCCAAGTCGGGAGGGTGTTAGTAAAGCGTCTGGAATGTTGCACCCGAGTACCAGGGTACGAAAACTGAGACATATTTGAACACGTCTCCCGATCACATGGTTGATCATACTCTAGGTTCCACATGCATGTTTTAGCTGAAGGAAGAATACCTTAAACCTGGGTAGTTGAAACCCGTGGAATGGGTACCATGCAATATGACTTCAAAGGGTCTTCATTTGCTCACCGAACCTCTCCAATCCTATCACTGCTGCGTTTATGCCCCTGTACACATGCTTGATTCTCTTTCGGAGACATAGCAATCCATAGGTTTTAAGATACTTACTAGTCAGGTACATTCTTAGGCATTTAATATGCGGTGTTGAGTCCATTTCGTTGAGCAAGGAGTAGCTCTTGTCTATTCCATATTTGGCTTAAGGAACTTTATCTGTGCTCATTTCAATCTCTGGTTTTATGCAGCACCCCAACTCACCTTTCCCCTTAAGCAAGCATAAGTTGGTTTTCTAAATTTGAGACCCTGTTCTGTTCTGTAATTCAGTTCCTGTGTAGCCAAGTTTACATTCCGTGTATTACTGATATCTTATGATGTTTCTTTTTCTGTGTGACTTATTTCAGTTAGAATCATCATACCTGAATCCACTCATTGTGCTGCTAAGGGCCTGATGACATAGATTTCATTGCTGAGTGATATTGCTTTGTAAGTAAATACCACAACTTCTTTATCCATTTTTCACTTTCTGCGATGTTGAACTTGTACGGTAAACGAGGTTCTTGTAAACAGAGGCGTCCCAAACTTTGGGGTGGCTGTGTCTTTTTGATTTTAATTTCCCTAAGCTATAGGACCATAAGTGGAAGTGCCCTAGGCTCTGTTGCTTTGTTTTTTAGATGTTTCAGGAAACACCATACACTTCTCCCGAGTGTCTGTTGGCAATTTACATCCCGCCCATCAGCATAACAAGGCTCCCAGTTCTCCATGGCCTGTCCTGCCTTTCTGGATTTTACACTTTTTTCAGATGGCCCTTTTGACCGGGAGGAAGTGAGACTTCATTGTAGTGCAGATTTCCTTTGCAAGCTTGCTTGGTTGGCCAAAAAGGGCGTATGCGTTTTTTCCTGAATATATTCAGGAAAAAACGCATACGCCCTTTTTGGCCAAGTGCATCATTGTGGACGTTCTGCCCCTTTTCCTATGCTTTCAATGCAATTCCAGTCTGCCTCCTGAAATCGGTTTCCTGCAATTCTGCCCCGCTTTCAAGTCCTCTTGGCAGCCTTACTTCAGTATATTTTTGGACGATAGCTGTCATTTATAACTCTGCAGGTTTGTGAATTACAGTGCCCCTGAGCTCCTTTCTTCAACTCGCTTTCTTTTGAGCTGGCCGCAACACCGCAGGATGGCTTCAGGCCCTAATCTGGTTCCGGCACGGCACGCTGAGCCTTTGGTTAATTCCTCTTCCTGGTGGGAAATGAGAGTTAAATTTGCCCGTCCAGACACCTCCAGCTAGTCTCTCATTGGTTCTCGCTATTCCTGTTCATCTTCCGCAGAAATTGCAAACTGGGCCAAACAGGAGGTTAAAGGGACTGACTCTCCAAGTCGGGAGGGTGTTAGTAAAGCGTCTGGAATGTTGCACCCGAGTACCAGGGTACGAAAACTGAGACATATTTGAACACGTCTCCCGATCACATGGTTGATCATACTCTAGGTTCCACATGCATGTTTTAGCTGAAGGAAGAATACCTTAAACCTGGGTAGTTGAAACCCGTGGAATGGGTACCATGCAATATGACTTCAAAGGGTCTTCATTTGCTCACCGAACCTCTCCAATCCTATCACTGCTGCGTTTATGCCCCTGTACACATGCTTGATTCTCTTTCGGAGACATAGCAATCCATAGGTTTTAAGATACTTACTAGTCAGGTACATTCTTAGGCATTTAATATGCGGTGTTGAGTCCATTTCGTTGAGCAAGGAGTAGCTCTTGTCTATTCCATATTTGGCTTAAGGAACTTTATCTGTGCTCATTTCAATCTCTGGTTTTATGCAGCACCCCAACTCACCTTTCCCCTTAAGCAAGCATAAGTTGGTTTTCTAAATTTGAGACCCTGTTCTGTTCTGTAATTCAGTTCCTGTGTAGCCAAGTTTACATTCCGTGTATTACTGATATCTTATGATGTTTCTTTTTCTGTGTGACTTATTTCAGTTAGAATCATCATACCTGAATCCACTCATTGTGCTGCTAAGGGCCTGATGACATAGATTTCATTGCTGAGTGATATTGCTTTGTAAGTAAATACCACAACTTCTTTATCCATTTTTCACTTTCTGCGATGTTGAACTTGTACGGTAAACGAGGTTCTTGTAAACAGAGGCGTCCCAAACTTTGGGGTGGCTGTGTCTTTTTGATTTTAATTTCCCTAAGCTATAGGACCATAAGTGGAAGTGCCCTAGGCTCTGTTGCTTTGTTTTTTAGATGTTTCAGGAAACACCATACACTTCTCCCGAGTGTCTGTTGGCAATTTACATCCCGCCCATCAGCATAACAAGGCTCCCAGTTCTCCATGGCCTGTCCTGCCTTTCTGGATTTTACACTTTTTTCAGATGGCCCTTTTGACCGGGAGGAAGTGAGACTTCATTGTAGTGCAGATTTCCTTTGCAAGCTTGCTTGGTTGGCCAAAAAGGGCGTATGCGTTTTTTCCTGAATATATTCAGGAAAAAACGCATACGCCCTTTTTGGCCAAGTGCATCATTGTGGACGTTCTGCCCCTTTTCCTATGCTTTCAATGCAATTCCAGTCTGCCTCCTGAAATCGGTTTCCTGCAATTCTGCCCCGCTTTCAAGTCCTCTTGGCAGCCTTACTTCAGTATATTTTTGGACGATAGCTGTCATTTATAACTCTGCAGGTTTGTGAATTACAGTGCCCCTGAGCTCCTTTCTTCAACTCGCTTTCTTTTGAGCTGGCCGCAACACCGCAGGATGGCTTCAGGCCCTAATCTGGTTCCGGCACGGCACGCTGAGCCTTTGGTTAATTCCTCTTCCTGGTGGGAAATGAGAGTTAAATTTGCCCGTCCAGACACCTCCAGCTAGTCTCTCATTGGTTCTCGCTATTCCTGTTCATCTTCCGCAGAAATTGCAAACTGGGCCAAACAGGAGGTTAAAGGGACTGACTCTCCAAGTCGGGAGGGTGTTAGTAAAGCGTCTGGAATGTTGCACCCGAGTACCAGGGTACGAAAACTGAGACATATTTGAACACGTCTCCCGATCACATGGTTGATCATACTCTAGGTTCCACATGCATGTTTTAGCTGAAGGAAGAATACCTTAAACCTGGGTAGTTGAAACCCGTGGAATGGGTACCATGCAATATGACTTCAAAGGGTCTTCATTTGCTCACCGAACCTCTCCAATCCTATCACTGCTGCGTTTATGCCCCTGTACACATGCTTGATTCTCTTTCGGAGACATAGCAATCCATAGGTTTTAAGATACTTACTAGTCAGGTACATTCTTAGGCATTTAATATGCGGTGTTGAGTCCATTTCGTTGAGCAAGGAGTAGCTCTTGTCTATTCCATATTTGGCTTAAGGAACTTTATCTGTGCTCATTTCAATCTCTGGTTTTATGCAGCACCCCAACTCACCTTTCCCCTTAAGCAAGCATAAGTTGGTTTTCTAAATTTGAGACCCTGTTCTGTTCTGTAATTCAGTTCCTGTGTAGCCAAGTTTACATTCCGTGTATTACTGATATCTTATGATGTTTCTTTTTCTGTGTGACTTATTTCAGTTAGAATCATCATACCTGAATCCACTCATTGTGCTGCTAAGGGCCTGATGACATAGATTTCATTGCTGAGTGATATTGCTTTGTAAGTAAATACCACAACTTCTTTATCCATTTTTCACTTTCTGCGATGTTGAACTTGTACGGTAAACGAGGTTCTTGTAAACAGAGGCGTCCCAAACTTTGGGGTGGCTGTGTCTTTTTGATTTTAATTTCCCTAAGCTATAGGACCATAAGTGGAAGTGCCCTAGGCTCTGTTGCTTTGTTTTTTAGATGTTTCAGGAAACACCATACACTTCTCCCGAGTGTCTGTTGGCAATTTACATCCCGCCCATCAGCATAACAAGGCTCCCAGTTCTCCATGGCCTGTCCTGCCTTTCTGGATTTTACACTTTTTTCAGATGGCCCTTTTGACCGGGAGGAAGTGAGACTTCATTGTAGTGCAGATTTCCTTTGCAAGCTTGCTTGGTTGGCCAAAAAGGGCGTATGCGTTTTTTCCTGAATATATTCAGGAAAAAACGCATACGCCCTTTTTGGCCAAGTGCATCATTGTGGACGTTCTGCCCCTTTTCCTATGCTTTCAATGCAATTCCAGTCTGCCTCCTGAAATCGGTTTCCTGCAATTCTGCCCCGCTTTCAAGTCCTCTTGGCAGCCTTACTTCAGTATATTTTTGGACGATAGCTGTCATTTATAACTCTGCAGGTTTGTGAATTACAGTGCCCCTGAGCTCCTTTCTTCAACTCGCTTTCTTTTGAGCTGGCCGCAACACCGCAGGATGGCTTCAGGCCCTAATCTGGTTCCGGCACGGCACGCTGAGCCTTTGGTTAATTCCTCTTCCTGGTGGGAAATGAGAGTTAAATTTGCCCGTCCAGACACCTCCAGCTAGTCTCTCATTGGTTCTCGCTATTCCTGTTCATCTTCCGCAGAAATTGCAAACTGGGCCAAACAGGAGGTTAAAGGGACTGACTCTCCAAGTCGGGAGGGTGTTAGTAAAGCGTCTGGAATGTTGCACCCGAGTACCAGGGTACGAAAACTGAGACATATTTGAACACGTCTCCCGATCACATGGTTGATCATACTCTAGGTTCCACATGCATGTTTTAGCTGAAGGAAGAATACCTTAAACCTGGGTAGTTGAAACCCGTGGAATGGGTACCATGCAATATGACTTCAAAGGGTCTTCATTTGCTCACCGAACCTCTCCAATCCTATCACTGCTGCGTTTATGCCCCTGTACACATGCTTGATTCTCTTTCGGAGACATAGCAATCCATAGGTTTTAAGATACTTACTAGTCAGGTACATTCTTAGGCATTTAATATGCGGTGTTGAGTCCATTTCGTTGAGCAAGGAGTAGCTCTTGTCTATTCCATATTTGGCTTAAGGAACTTTATCTGTGCTCATTTCAATCTCTGGTTTTATGCAGCACCCCAACTCACCTTTCCCCTTAAGCAAGCATAAGTTGGTTTTCTAAATTTGAGACCCTGTTCTGTTCTGTAATTCAGTTCCTGTGTAGCCAAGTTTACATTCCGTGTATTACTGATATCTTATGATGTTTCTTTTTCTGTGTGACTTATTTCAGTTAGAATCATCATACCTGAATCCACTCATTGTGCTGCTAAGGGCCTGATGACATAGATTTCATTGCTGAGTGATATTGCTTTGTAAGTAAATACCACAACTTCTTTATCCATTTTTCACTTTCTGCGATGTTGAACTTGTACGGTAAACGAGGTTCTTGTAAACAGAGGCGTCCCAAACTTTGGGGTGGCTGTGTCTTTTTGATTTTAATTTCCCTAAGCTATAGGACCATAAGTGGAAGTGCCCTAGGCTCTGTTGCTTTGTTTTTTAGATGTTTCAGGAAACACCATACACTTCTCCCGAGTGTCTGTTGGCAATTTACATCCCGCCCATCAGCATAACAAGGCTCCCAGTTCTCCATGGCCTGTCCTGCCTTTCTGGATTTTACACTTTTTTCAGATGGCCCTTTTGACCGGGAGGAAGTGAGACTTCATTGTAGTGCAGATTTCCTTTGCAAGCTTGCTTGGTTGGCCAAAAAGGGCGTATGCGTTTTTTCCTGAATATATTCAGGAAAAAACGCATACGCCCTTTTTGGCCAAGTGCATCATTGTGGACGTTCTGCCCCTTTTCCTATGCTTTCAATGCAATTCCAGTCTGCCTCCTGAAATCGGTTTCCTGCAATTCTGCCCCGCTTTCAAGTCCTCTTGGCAGCCTTACTTCAGTATATTTTTGGACGATAGCTGTCATTTATAACTCTGCAGGTTTGTGAATTACAGTGCCCCTGAGCTCCTTTCTTCAACTCGCTTTCTTTTGAGCTGGCCGCAACACCGCAGGATGGCTTCAGGCCCTAATCTGGTTCCGGCACGGCACGCTGAGCCTTTGGTTAATTCCTCTTCCTGGTGGGAAATGAGAGTTAAATTTGCCCGTCCAGACACCTCCAGCTAGTCTCTCATTGGTTCTCGCTATTCCTGTTCATCTTCCGCAGAAATTGCAAACTGGGCCAAACAGGAGGTTAAAGGGACTGACTCTCCAAGTCGGGAGGGTGTTAGTAAAGCGTCTGGAATGTTGCACCCGAGTACCAGGGTACGAAAACTGAGACATATTTGAACACGTCTCCCGATCACATGGTTGATCATACTCTAGGTTCCACATGCATGTTTTAGCTGAAGGAAGAATACCTTAAACCTGGGTAGTTGAAACCCGTGGAATGGGTACCATGCAATATGACTTCAAAGGGTCTTCATTTGCTCACCGAACCTCTCCAATCCTATCACTGCTGCGTTTATGCCCCTGTACACATGCTTGATTCTCTTTCGGAGACATAGCAATCCATAGGTTTTAAGATACTTACTAGTCAGGTACATTCTTAGGCATTTAATATGCGGTGTTGAGTCCATTTCGTTGAGCAAGGAGTAGCTCTTGTCTATTCCATATTTGGCTTAAGGAACTTTATCTGTGCTCATTTCAATCTCTGGTTTTATGCAGCACCCCAACTCACCTTTCCCCTTAAGCAAGCATAAGTTGGTTTTCTAAATTTGAGACCCTGTTCTGTTCTGTAATTCAGTTCCTGTGTAGCCAAGTTTACATTCCGTGTATTACTGATATCTTATGATGTTTCTTTTTCTGTGTGACTTATTTCAGTTAGAATCATCATACCTGAATCCACTCATTGTGCTGCTAAGGGCCTGATGACATAGATTTCATTGCTGAGTGATATTGCTTTGTAAGTAAATACCACAACTTCTTTATCCATTTTTCACTTTCTGCGATGTTGAACTTGTACGGTAAACGAGGTTCTTGTAAACAGAGGCGTCCCAAACTTTGGGGTGGCTGTGTCTTTTTGATTTTAATTTCCCTAAGCTATAGGACCATAAGTGGAAGTGCCCTAGGCTCTGTTGCTTTGTTTTTTAGATGTTTCAGGAAACACCATACACTTCTCCCGAGTGTCTGTTGGCAATTTACATCCCGCCCATCAGCATAACAAGGCTCCCAGTTCTCCATGGCCTGTCCTGCCTTTCTGGATTTTACACTTTTTTCAGATGGCCCTTTTGACCGGGGGGAAGTGAGACTTCATTGTAGTGCAGATTTCCTTTGCAAGCTTGCTTGGTTGGCCAAAAAGGGCGTATGCGTTTTTTCCTGAATATATTCAGGAAAAAACGCATACGCCCTTTTTGGCCAAGTGCATCATTGTGGACGTTCTGCCTCTTTTCCTATGCTTTCAATGCAATTCCAGTCTACCTCCTGAAATCGGTTTCCTGCAATTCTGCCCCGCTTTCAAGTCCTCTTGGCAGCCTTACTTCAGTATATTTTTGGACGATAGCTGTCATTTATAACTCTGCAGGTTTGTGAATTACAGTGCCCCTGAGCTCCTTTCTTCAACTCGCTTTCTTTTGAGCTGGCCGCAACACCGCAGGATGGCTTCAGGCCCTAATCTGGTTCCGGCACGGCACGCTGAGCCTTTGGTTAATTCCTCTTCCTGGTGGGAAATGAGAGTTAAATTTGCCCGTCCAGACACCTCCAGCTAGTCTCTCATTGGTTCTCGCTATTCCTGTTCATCTTCCGCAGAAATTGCAAACTGGGCCAAACAGGAGGTTAAAGGGACTGACTCTCCAAGTCGGGAGGGTGTTAGTAAAGCGTCTGGAATGTTGCACCCGAGTACCAGGGTACGAAAACTGAGACATATTTGAACACGTCTCCCGATCACATGGTTGATCATACTCTAGGTTCCACATGCATGTTTTAGCTGAAGGAAGAATACCTTAAACCTGGGTAGTTGAAACCCGTGGAATGGGTACCATGCAATATGACTTCAAAGGGTCTTCATTTGCTCACCGAACCTCTCCAATCCTATCACTGCTGCGTTTATGCCCCTGTACACATGCTTGATTCTCTTTCGGAGACATAGCAATCCATAGGTTTTAAGATACTTACTAGTCAGGTACATTCTTAGGCATTTAATATGCGGTGTTGAGTCCATTTCGTTGAGCAAGGAGTAGCTCTTGTCTATTCCATATTTGGCTTAAGGAACTTTATCTGTGCTCATTTCAATCTCTGGTTTTATGCAGCACCCCAACTCACCTTTCCCCTTAAGCAAGCATAAGTTGGTTTTCTAAATTTGAGACCCTGTTCTGTTCTGTAATTCAGTTCCTGTGTAGCCAAGTTTACATTCCGTGTATTACTGATATCTTATGATGGTTCTTTTTCTGTGTGACTTATTTCAGTTAGAATCATCATACCTGAATCCACTCATTGTGCTGCTAAGGGCCTGATGACATAGATTTCATTGCTGAGTGATATTGCTTTGTAAGTAAATACCACAACTTCTTTATCCATTTTTCACTTTCTGCGATGTTGAACTTGTACTGTAAACGAGGTTCTTGTAAACAGAGGCGTCCCAAACTTTGGGGTGGCTGTGTCTTTTTGATTTTAATTTCCCTAAGCTATAGGACCATAAGTGGAAGTGCCCTAGGCTCTGTTGCTTTGTTTTTTAGATGTTTCAGGAAACACCATACACTTCTCCCGAGTGTCTGTTGGCAATTTACATCCCGCCCATCAGCATAACAAGGCTCCCAGTTCTCCATGGCCTGTCCTGCCTTTCTGGATTTTACACTTTTTTCAGATGGCCCTTTTGACCGGGGGGAAGTGAGACTTCATTGTAGTGCAGATTTCCTTTGCAAGCTTGCTTGGTTGGCCAAAAAGGGCGTATGCGTTTTTTCCTGAATATATTCAGGAAAAAACGCATACGCCCTTTTTGGCCAAGTGCATCATTGTGGACGTTCTGCCCCTTTTCCTATGCTTTCAATGCAATTCCAGTCTGCCTCCTGAAATCGGTTTCCTGCAATTCTGCCCCGCTTTCAAGTCCTCTTGGCAGCCTTACTTCAGTATATTTTTGGACGATAGCTGTCATTTATAACTCTGCAGGTTTGTGAATTACAGTGCCCCTGAGCTCCTTTCTTCAACTCGCTTTCTTTTGAGCTGGCCGCAGCACCGCAGGATGGCTTCAGGCCCTAATCTGGTTCCGGCACGGCACGCTGAGCCTTTGGTTAATTCCTCTTCCTGGTGGGAAATGAGAGTTAAATTTGCCCGTCCAGACACCTCCAGCTAGTCTCTCATTGGTTCTCGCTATTCCTGTTCATCTTCCGCAGAAATTGCAAACTGGGCCAAACAGGAGGTTAAAGGGACTGACTCTCCAAGTCGGGAGGGTGTTAGTAAAGCGTCTGGAATGTTGCACCCGAGTACCAGGGTACGAAAACTGAGACATATTTGAACACGTCTCCCGATCACATGGTTGATCATACTCTAGGTTCCACATGCATGTTTTAGCTGAAGGAAGAATACCTTAAACCTGGGTAGTTGAAACCCGTGGAATGGGTACCATGCAATATGACTTCAAAGGGTCTTCATTTGCTCACCGAACCTCTCCAATCCTATCACTGCTGCGTTTATGCCCCTGTACACATGCTTGATTCTCTTTCGGAGACATAGCAATCCATAGGTTTTAAGATACTTACTAGTCAGGTACATTCTTAGGCATTTAATATGCGGTGTTGAGTCCATTTCGTTGAGCAAGGAGTAGCTCTTGTCTATTCCATATTTGGCTTAAGGAACTTTATCTGTGCTCATTTCAATCTCTGGTTTTATGCAGCACCCCAACTCACCTTTCCCCTTAAGCAAGCATAAGTTGGTTTTCTAAATTTGAGACCCTGTTCTGTTCTGTAATTCAGTTCCTGTGTAGCCAAGTTTACATTCCGTGTATTACTGATATCTTATGATGTTTCTTTTTCTGTGTGACTTATTTCAGTTAGAATCATCATACCTGAATCCACTCATTGTGCTGCTAAGGGCCTGATGACATAGATTTCATTGCTGAGTGATATTGCTTTGTAAGTAAATACCACAACTTCTTTATCCATTTTTCACTTTCTGCGATGTTGAACTTGTACGGTAAACGAGGTTCTTGTAAACAGAGGCGTCCCAAACTTTGGGGTGGCTGTGTCTTTTTGATTTTAATTTCCCTAAGCTATAGGACCATAAGTGGAAGTGCCCTAGGCTCTGTTGCTTTGTTTTTTAGATGTTTCAGGAAACACCATACACTTCTCCCGAGTGTCTGTTGGCAATTTACATCCCGCCCATCAGCATAACAAGGCTCCCAGTTCTCCATGGCCTGTCCTGCCTTTCTGGATTTTACACTTTTTTCAGATGGCCCTTTTGACCGGGGGGAAGTGAGACTTCATTGTAGTGCAGATTTCCTTTGCAAGCTTGCTTGGTTGGCCAAAAAGGGCGTATGCGTTTTTTCCTGAATATATTCAGGAAAAAACGCATACGCCCTTTTTGGCCAAGTGCATCATTGTGGACGTTCTGCCTCTTTTCCTATGCTTTCAATGCAATTCCAGTCTACCTCCTGAAATCGGTTTCCTGCAATTCTGCCCCGCTTTCAAGTCCTCTTGGCAGCCTTACTTCAGTATATTTTTGGACGATAGCTGTCATTTATAACTCTGCAGGTTTGTGAATTACAGTGCCCCTGAGCTCCTTTCTTCAACTCGCTTTCTTTTGAGCTGGCCGCAACACCGCAGGATGGCTTCAGGCCCTAATCTGGTTCCGGCACGGCACGCTGAGCCTTTGGTTAATTCCTCTTCCTGGTGGGAAATGAGAGTTAAATTTGCCCGTCCAGACACCTCCAGCTAGTCTCTCATTGGTTCTCGCTATTCCTGTTCATCTTCCGCAGAAATTGCAAACTGGGCCAAACAGGAGGTTAAAGGGACTGACTCTCCAAGTCGGGAGGGTGTTAGTAAAGCGTCTGGAATGTTGCACCCGAGTACCAGGGTACGAAAACTGAGACATATTTGAACACGTCTCCCGATCACATGGTTGATCATACTCTAGGTTCCACATGCATGTTTTAGCTGAAGGAAGAATACCTTAAACCTGGGTAGTTGAAACCCGTGGAATGGGTACCATGCAATATGACTTCAAAGGGTCTTCATTTGCTCACCGAACCTCTCCAATCCTATCACTGCTGCGTTTATGCCCCTGTACACATGCTTGATTCTCTTTCGGAGACATAGCAATCCATAGGTTTTAAGATACTTACTAGTCAGGTACATTCTTAGGCATTTAATATGCGGTGTTGAGTCCATTTCGTTGAGCAAGGAGTAGCTCTTGTCTATTCCATATTTGGCTTAAGGAACTTTATCTGTGCTCATTTCAATCTCTGGTTTTATGCAGCACCCCAACTCACCTTTCCCCTTAAGCAAGCATAAGTTGGTTTTCTAAATTTGAGACCCTGTTCTGTTCTGTAATTCAGTTCCTGTGTAGCCAAGTTTACATTCCGTGTATTACTGATATCTTATGATGGTTCTTTTTCTGTGTGACTTATTTCAGTTAGAATCATCATACCTGAATCCACTCATTGTGCTGCTAAGGGCCTGATGACATAGATTTCATTGCTGAGTGATATTGCTTTGTAAGTAAATACCACAACTTCTTTATCCATTTTTCACTTTCTGCGATGTTGAACTTGTACTGTAAACGAGGTTCTTGTAAACAGAGGCGTCCCAAACTTTGGGGTGGCTGTGTCTTTTTGATTTTAATTTCCCTAAGCTATAGGACCATAAGTGGAAGTGCCCTAGGCTCTGTTGCTTTGTTTTTTAGATGTTTCAGGAAACACCATACACTTCTCCCGAGTGTCTGTTGGCAATTTACATCCCGCCCATCAGCATAACAAGGCTCCCAGTTCTCCATGGCCTGTCCTGCCTTTCTGGATTTTACACTTTTTTCAGATGGCCCTTTTGACCGGGGGGAAGTGAGACTTCATTGTAGTGCAGATTTCCTTTGCAAGCTTGCTTGGTTGGCCAAAAAGGGCGTATGCGTTTTTTCCTGAATATATTCAGGAAAAAACGCATACGCCCTTTTTGGCCAAGTGCATCATTGTGGACGTTCTGCCTCTTTTCCTATGCTTTCAATGCAATTCCAGTCTGCCTCCTGAAATCGGTTTCCTGCAATTCTGCCCCGCTTTCAAGTCCTCTTGGCAGCCTTACTTCAGTATATTTTTGGACGATAGCTGTCATTTATAACTCTGCAGGTTTGTGAATTACAGTGCCCCTGAGCTCCTTTCTTCAACTCGCTTTCTTTTGAGCTGGCCGCAGCACCGCAGGATGGCTTCAGGCCCTAATCTGGTTCCGGCACGGCACGCTGAGCCTTTGGTTAATTCCTCTTCCTGGTGGGAAATGAGAGTTAAATTTGCCCGTCCAGACACCTCCAGCTAGTCTCTCATTGGTTCTCGCTATTCCTGTTCATCTTCCGCAGAAATTGCAAACTGGGCCAAACAGGAGGTTAAAGGGACTGACTCTCCAAGTCGGGAGGGTGTTAGTAAAGCGTCTGGAATGTTGCACCCGAGTACCAGGGTACGAAAACTGAGACATATTTGAACACGTCTCCCGATCACATGGTTGATCATACTCTAGGTTCCACATGCATGTTTTAGCTGAAGGAAGAATACCTTAAACCTGGGTAGTTGAAACCCGTGGAATGGGTACCATGCAATATGACTTCAAAGGGTCTTCATTTGCTCACCGAACCTCTCCAATCCTATCACTGCTGCGTTTATGCCCCTGTACACATGCTTGATTCTCTTTCGGAGACATAGCAATCCATAGGTTTTAAGATACTTACTAGTCAGGTACATTCTTAGGCATTTAATATGCGGTGTTGAGTCCATTTCGTTGAGCAAGGAGTAGCTCTTGTCTATTCCATATTTGGCTTAAGGAACTTTATCTGTGCTCATTTCAATCTCTGGTTTTATGCAGCACCCCAACTCACCTTTCCCCTTAAGCAAGCATAAGTTGGTTTTCTAAATTTGAGACCCTGTTCTGTTCTGTAATTCAGTTCCTGTGTAGCCAAGTTTACATTCCGTGTATTACTGATATCTTATGATGGTTCTTTTTCTGTGTGACTTATTTCAGTTAGAATCATCATACCTGAATCCACTCATTGTGCTGCTAAGGGCCTGATGACATAGATTTCATTGCTGAGTGATATTGCTTTGTAAGTAAATACCACAACTTCTTTATCCATTTTTCACTTTCTGCGATGTTGAACTTGTACGGTAAACGAGGTTCTTGTAAACAGAGGCGTCCCAAACTTTGGGGTGGCTGTGTCTTTTTGATTTTAATTTCCCTAAGCTATAGGACCATAAGTGGAAGTGCCCTAGGCTCTGTTGCTTTGTTTTTTAGATGTTTCAGGAAACACCATACACTTCTCCCGAGTTTCTGTTGGCAATTTACATCCCGCCCATCAGCATAACAAGGCTCCCAGTTCTCCATGGCCTGTCCTGCCTTTCTGGATTTTACACTTTTTTCAGATGGCCCTTTTGACCGGGAGGAAGTGAGACTTCATTGTAGTGCAGATTTCCTTTGCAAGCTTGCTTGGTTGGCCAAAAAGGGCGTATGCGTTTTTTCCTGAATATATTCAGGAAAAAACGCATACGCCCTTTTTGGCCAAGTGCATCATTGTGGACGTTCTGCCTCTTTTCCTATGCTTTCAATGCAATTCCAGTCTGCCTCCTGAAATCGGTTTCCTGCAATTCTGCCCCGCTTTCAAGTCCTCTTGGCAGCCTTACTTCAGTATATTTTTGGACGATAGCTGTCATTTATAACTCTGCAGGTTTGTGAATTACAGTGCCCCTGAGCTCCTTTCTTCAACTCGCTTTCTTTTGAGCTGGCCGCAACACCGCAGGATGGCTTCAGGCCCTAATCTGGTTCCGGCACGGCACGCTGAGCCTTTGGTTAATTCCTCTTCCTGGTGGGAAATGAGAGTTAAATTTGCCCGTCCAGACACCTCCAGCTAGTCTCTCATTGGTTCTCGCTATTCCTGTTCATCTTCCGCAGAAATTGCAAACTGGGCCAAACAGGAGGTTAAAGGGACTGACTCTCCAAGTCGGGAGGGTGTTAGTAAAGCGTCTGGAATGTTGCACCCGAGTACCAGGGTACGAAAACTGAGACATATTTGAACACGTCTCCCGATCACATGGTTGATCATACTCTAGGTTCCACATGCATGTTTTAGCTGAAGGAAGAATACCTTAAACCTGGGTAGTTGAAACCCGTGGAATGGGTACCATGCGATATGACTTCAAAGGGTCTTCATTTGCTCACCGAACCTCTACAATCCTATCACTGCTGCGTTTATGCCCCTGTACACATGCTTGATTCTCTTTCGGAGACATAGCAATCCATAGGTTTTAAGATACTTACTAGTCAGGTACATTCTTAGGCATTTAATATGCGGTGTTGAGTCCATTTCGTTGAGCAAGGAGTAGCTCTTGTCTATTCCATATTTGGCTTAAGGAACTTTATCTGTGCTCATTTCAATCTCTGGTTTTATGCAGCACCCCAACTCACCTTTCCCCTTAAGCAAGCATAAGTTGGTTTTCTAAATTTGAGACCCTGTTCTGTTCTGTAATTCAGTTCCTGTGTAGCCAAGTTTACATTCCGTGTATTACTGATATCTTATGATGTTTCTTTTTCTGTGTGACTTATTTCAGTTAGAATCATCATACCTGAATCCACTCATTGTGCTGCTAAGGGCCTGATGACATAGATTTCATTGCTGAGTGATATTGCTTTGTAAGTAAATACCACAACTTCTTTATCCATTTTTCACTTTCTGCGATGTTGAACTTGTACTGTAAACGAGGTTCTTGTAAACAGAGGCGTCCCAAACTTTGGGGTGGCTGTGTCTTTTTGATTTTAATTTCCCTAAGCTATAGGACCATAAGTGGAAGTGCCCTAGGCTCTGTTGCTTTGTTTTTTAGATGTTTCAGGAAACACCATACACTTCTCCCGAGTGTCTGTTGGCAATTTACATCCCGCCCATCAGCATAACAAGGCTCCCAGTTCTCCATGGCCTGTCCTGCCTTTCTGGATTTTACACTTTTTTCAGATGGCCCTTTTGACCGGGGGGAAGTGAGACTTCATTGTAGTGCAGATTTCCTTTGCAAGCTTGCTTGGTTGGCCAAAAAGGGCGTATGCGTTTTTTCCTGAATATATTCAGGAAAAAACGCATACGCCCTTTTTGGCCAAGTGCATCATTGTGGACGTTCTGCCTCTTTTCCTATGCTTTCAATGCAATTCCAGTCTACCTCCTGAAATCGGTTTCCTGCAATTCTGCCCCGCTTTCAAGTCCTCTTGGCAGCCTTACTTCAGTATATTTTTGGACGATAGCTGTCATTTATAACTCTGCAGGTTTGTGAATTACAGTGCCCCTGAGCTCCTTTCTTCAACTCGCTTTCTTTTGAGCTGGCCGCAACACCGCAGGATGGCTTCAGGCCCTAATCTGGTTCCGGCACGGCACGCTGAGCCTTTGGTTAATTCCTCTTCCTGGTGGGAAATGAGAGTTAAATTTGCCCGTCCAGACACCTCCAGCTAGTCTCTCATTGGTTCTCGCTATTCCTGTTCATCTTCCGCAGAAATTGCAAACTGGGCCAAACAGGAGGTTAAAGGGACTGACTCTCCAAGTCGGGAGGGTGTTAGTAAAGCGTCTGGAATGTTGCACCCGAGTACCAGGGTACGAAAACTGAGACATATTTGAACACGTCTCCCGATCACATGGTTGATCATACTCTAGGTTCCACATGCATGTTTTAGCTGAAGGAAGAATACCTTAAACCTGGGTAGTTGAAACCCGTGGAATGGGTACCATGCAATATGACTTCAAAGGGTCTTCATTTGCTCACCGAACCTCTCCAATCCTATCACTGCTGCGTTTATGCCCCTGTACACATGCTTGATTCTCTTTCGGAGACATAGCAATCCATAGGTTTTAAGATACTTACTAGTCAGGTACATTCTTAGGCATTTAATATGCGGTGTTGAGTCCATTTCGTTGAGCAAGGAGTAGCTCTTGTCTATTCCATATTTGGCTTAAGGAACTTTATCTGTGCTCATTTCAATCTCTGGTTTTATGCAGCACCCCAACTCACCTTTCCCCTTAAGCAAGCATAAGTTGGTTTTCTAAATTTGAGACCCTGTTCTGTTCTGTAATTCAGTTCCTGTGTAGCCAAGTTTACATTCCGTGTATTACTGATATCTTATGATGTTTCTTTTTCTGTGTGACTTATTTCAGTTAGAATCATCATACCTGAATCCACTCATTGTGCTGCTAAGGGCCTGATGACATAGATTTCATTGCTGAGTGATATTGCTTTGTAAGTAAATACCACAACTTCTTTATCCATTTTTCACTTTCTGCGATGTTGAACTTGTACTGTAAACGAGGTTCTTGTAAACAGAGGCGTCCCAAACTTTGGGGTGGCTGTGTCTTTTTGATTTTAATTTCCCTAAGCTATAGGACCATAAGTGGAAGTGCCCTAGGCTCTGTTGCTTTGTTTTTTAGATGTTTCAGGAAACACCATACACTTCTCCCGAGTGTCTGTTGGCAATTTACATCCCGCCCATCAGCATAACAAGGCTCCCAGTTCTCCATGGCCTGTCCTGCCTTTCTGGATTTTACACTTTTTTCAGATGGCCCTTTTGACCGGGGGGAAGTGAGACTTCATTGTAGTGCAGATTTCCTTTGCAAGCTTGCTTGGTTGGCCAAAAAGGGCGTATGCGTTTTTTCCTGAATATATTCAGGAAAAAACGCATACGCCCTTTTTGGCCAAGTGCATCATTGTGGACGTTCTGCCTCTTTTCCTATGCTTTCAATGCAATTCCAGTCTACCTCCTGAAATCGGTTTCCTGCAATTCTGCCCCGCTTTCAAGTCCTCTTGGCAGCCTTACTTCAGTATATTTTTGGACGATAGCTGTCATTTATAACTCTGCAGGTTTGTGAATTACAGTGCCCCTGAGCTCCTTTCTTCAACTCGCTTTCTTTTGAGCTGGCCGCAACACCGCAGGATGGCTTCAGGCCCTAATCTGGTTCCGGCACGGCACGCTGAGCCTTTGGTTAATTCCTCTTCCTGGTGGGAAATGAGAGTTAAATTTGCCCGTCCAGACACCTCCAGCTAGTCTCTCATTGGTTCTCGCTATTCCTGTTCATCTTCCGCAGAAATTGCAAACTGGGCCAAACAGGAGGTTAAAGGGACTGACTCTCCAAGTCGGGAGGGTGTTAGTAAAGCGTCTGGAATGTTGCACCCGAGTACCAGGGTACGAAAACTGAGACATATTTGAACACGTCTCCCGATCACATGGTTGATCATACTCTAGGTTCCACATGCATGTTTTAGCTGAAGGAAGAATACCTTAAACCTGGGTAGTTGAAACCCGTGGAATGGGTACCATGCAATATGACTTCAAAGGGTCTTCATTTGCTCACCGAACCTCTCCAATCCTATCACTGCTGCGTTTATGCCCCTGTACACATGCTTGATTCTCTTTCGGAGACATAGCAATCCATAGGTTTTAAGATACTTACTAGTCAGGTACATTCTTAGGCATTTAATATGCGGTGTTGAGTCCATTTCGTTGAGCAAGGAGTAGCTCTTGTCTATTCCATATTTGGCTTAAGGAACTTTATCTGTGCTCATTTCAATCTCTGGTTTTATGCAGCACCCCAACTCACCTTTCCCCTTAAGCAAGCATAAGTTGGTTTTCTAAATTTGAGACCCTGTTCTGTTCTGTAATTCAGTTCCTGTGTAGCCAAGTTTACATTCCGTGTATTACTGATATCTTATGATGTTTCTTTTTCTGTGTGACTTATTTCAGTTAGAATCATCATACCTGAATCCACTCATTGTGCTGCTAAGGGCCTGATGACATAGATTTCATTGCTGAGTGATATTGCTTTGTAAGTAAATACCACAACTTCTTTATCCATTTTTCACTTTCTGCGATGTTGAACTTGTACTGTAAACGAGGTTCTTGTAAACAGAGGCGTCCCAAACTTTGGGGTGGCTGTGTCTTTTTGATTTTAATTTCCCTAAGCTATAGGACCATAAGTGGAAGTGCCCTAGGCTCTGTTGCTTTGTTTTTTAGATGTTTCAGGAAACACCATACACTTCTCCCGAGTGTCTGCTGGCAATTTTCATCCCGCCCATCAGCATAACAAGGCTCCCAGTTCTCCATGGCCTGTCCTGCCTTTCTGGATTTTACACTTTTTTCAGATGGCCCTTTTGACCGGGGGGAAGTGAGACTTCATTGTAGTGCAGATTTCCTTTGCAAGCTTGCTTGGTTGGCCAAAAAGGGCGTATGCGTTTTTTCCTGAATATATTCAGGAAAAAACGCATACGCCCTTTTTGGCCAAGTGCATCATTGTGGACGTTCTGCCTCTTTTCCTATGCTTTCAATGCAATTCCAGTCTACCTCCTGAAATCGGTTTCCTGCAATTCTGCCCCGCTTTCAAGTCCTCTTGGCAGCCTTACTTCAGTATATTTTTGGACGATAGCTGTCATTTATAACTCTGCAGGTTTGTGAATTACAGTGCCCCTGAGCTCCTTTCTTCAACTCGCTTTCTTTTGAGCTGGCCGCAACACCGCAGGATGGCTTCAGGCCCTAATCTGGTTCCGGCACGGCACGCTGAGCCTTTGGTTAATTCCTCTTCCTGGTGGGAAATGAGAGTTAAATTTGCCCGTCCAGACACCTCCAGCTAGTCTCTCATTGGTTCTCGCTATTCCTGTTCATCTTCCGCAGAAATTGCAAACTGGGCCAAACAGGAGGTTAAAGGGACTGACTCTCCAAGTCGGGAGGGTGTTAGTAAAGCGTCTGGAATGTTGCACCCGAGTACCAGGGTACGAAAACTGAGACATATTTGAACACGTCTCCCGATCACATGGTTGATCATACTCTAGGTTCCACATGCATGTTTTAGCTGAAGGAAGAATACCTTAAACCTGGGTAGTTGAAACCCGTGGAATGGGTACCATGCAATATGACTTCAAAGGGTCTTCATTTGCTCACCGAACCTCTCCAATCCTATCACTGCTGCGTTTATGCCCCTGTATACATGCTTGATTCTCTTTCGGAGACATAGCAATCCATAGGTTTTAAGATACTTACTAGTCAGGTACATTCTTAGGCATTTAATATGCGGTGTTGAGTCCATTTCGTTGAGCAAGGAGTAGCTCTTGTCTATTCCATATTTGGCTTAAGGAACTTTATCTGTGCTCATTTCAATCTCTGGTTTTATGCAGCACCCCAACTCACCTTTCCCCTTAAGCAAGCATAAGTTGGTTTTCTAAATTTGAGACCCTGTTCTGTTCTGTAATTCAGTTCCTGTGTAGCCAAGTTTACATTCCGTGTATTACTGATATCTTATGATGTTTCTTTTTCTGTGTGACTTATTTCAGTTAGAATCATCATACCTGAATCCACTCATTGTGCTGCTAAGGGCCTGATGACATAGATTTCATTGCTGAGTGATATTGCTTTGTAAGTAAATACCACAACTTCTTTATCCATTTTTCACTTTCTGCGATGTTGAACTTGTACTGTAAACGAGGTTCTTGTAAACAGAGGCGTCCCAAACTTTGGGGTGGCTGTGTCTTTTTGATTTTAATTTCCCTAAGCTATAGGACCATAAGTGGAAGTGCCCTAGGCTCTGTTGCTTTGTTTTTTAGATGTTTCAGGAAACACCATACACTTCTCCCGAGTGTCTGTTGGCAATTTACATCCCGCCCATCAGCATAACAAGGCTCCCAGTTCTCCATGGCCTGTCCTGCCTTTCTGGATTTTACACTTTTTTCAGATGGCCCTTTTGACCGGGGGGAAGTGAGACTTCATTGTAGTGCAGATTTCCTTTGCAAGCTTGCTTGGTTGGCCAAAAAGGGCGTATGCGTTTTTTCCTGAATATATTCAGGAAAAAACGCATACGCCCTTTTTGGCCAAGTGCATCATTGTGGACGTTCTGCCTCTTTTCCTATGCTTTCAATGCAATTCCAGTCTACCTCCTGAAATCGGTTTCCTGCAATTCTGCCCCGCTTTCAAGTCCTCTTGGCAGCCTTACTTCAGTATATTTTTGGACGATAGCTGTCATTTATAACTCTGCAGGTTTGTGAATTACAGTGCCCCTGAGCTCCTTTCTTCAACTCGCTTTCTTTTGAGCTGGCCGCAACACCGCAGGATGGCTTCAGGCCCTAATCTGGTTCCGGCACGGCACGCTGAGCCTTTGGTTAATTCCTCTTCCTGGTGGGAAATGAGAGTTAAATTTGCCCGTCCAGACACCTCCAGCTAGTCTCTCATTGGTTCTCGCTATTCCTGTTCATCTTCCGCAGAAATTGCAAACTGGGCCAAACAGGAGGTTAAAGGGACTGACTCTCCAAGTCGGGAGGGTGTTAGTAAAGCGTCTGGAATGTTGCACCCGAGTACCAGGGTACGAAAACTGAGACATATTTGAACACGTCTCCCGATCACATGGTTGATCATACTCTAGGTTCCACATGCATGTTTTAGCTGAAGGAAGAATACCTTAAACCTGGGTAGTTGAAACCCGTGGAATGGGTACCATGCAATATGACTTCAAAGGGTCTTCATTTGCTCACCGAACCTCTCCAATCCTATCACTGCTGCGTTTATGCCCCTGTACACATGCTTGATTCTCTTTCGGAGACATAGCAATCCATAGGTTTTAAGATACTTACTAGTCAGGTACATTCTTAGGCATTTAATATGCGGTGTTGAGTCCATTTCGTTGAGCAAGGAGTAGCTCTTGTCTATTCCATATTTGGCTTAAGGAACTTTATCTGTGCTCATTTCAATCTCTGGTTTTATGCAGCACCCCAACTCACCTTTCCCCTTAAGCAAGCATAAGTTGGTTTTCTAAATTTGAGACCCTGTTCTGTTCTGTAATTCAGTTCCTGTGTAGCCAAGTTTACATTCCGTGTATTACTGATATCTTATGATGGTTCTTTTTCTGTGTGACTTATTTCAGTTAGAATCATCATACCTGAATCCACTCATTGTGCTGCTAAGGGCCTGATGACATAGATTTCATTGCTGAGTGATATTGTTTTGTAAGTAAATACCACAACTTCTTTATCCATTTTTCACTTTCTGCGATGTTGAACTTGTACTGTAAACGAGGTTCTTGTAAACAGAGGCGTCCCAAACTTTGGGGTGGCTGTGTCTTTTTGATTTTAATTTCCCTAAGCTATAGGACCATAAGTGGAAGTGCCCTAGGCTCTGTTGCTTTGTTTTTTAGATGTTTCAGGAAACACCATACACTTCTCCCGAGTGTCTGCTGGCAATTTTCATCCCGCCCATCAGCATAACAAGGCTCCCAGTTCTCCATGGCCTGTCCTGCCTTTCTGGATTTTACACTTTTTTCAGATGGCCCTTTTGACCGGGGGGAAGTGAGACTTCATTGTAGTGCAGATTTCCTTTGCAAGCTTGCTTGGTTGGCCAAAAAGGGCGTATGCGTTTTTTCCTGAATATATTCAGGAAAAAACGCATACGCCCTTTTTGGCCAAGTGCATCATTGTGGACGTTCTGCCTCTTTTCCTATGCTTTCAATGCAATTCCAGTCTACCTCCTGAAATCGGTTTCCTGCAATTCTGCCCCGCTTTCAAGTCCTCTTGGCAGCCTTACTTCAGTATATTTTTGGACGATAGCTGTCATTTATAACTCTGCAGGTTTGTGAATTACAGTGCCCCTGAGCTCCTTTCTTCAACTCGCTTTCTTTTGAGCTGGCCGCAACACCGCAGGATGGCTTCAGGCCCTAATCTGGTTCCGGCACGGCACGCTGAGCCTTTGGTTAATTCCTCTTCCTGGTGGGAAATGAGAGTTAAATTTGCCCGTCCAGACACCTCCAGCTAGTCTCTCATTGGTTCTCGCTATTCCTGTTCATCTTCCGCAGAAATTGCAAACTGGGCCAAACAGGAGGTTAAAGGGACTGACTCTCCAAGTCGGGAGGGTGTTAGTAAAGCGTCTGGAATGTTGCACCCGAGTACCAGGGTACGAAAACTGAGACATATTTGAACACGTCTCCCGATCACATGGTTGATCATACTCTAGGTTCCACATGCATGTTTTAGCTGAAGGAAGAATACCTTAAACCTGGGTAGTTGAAACCCGTGGAATGGGTACCATGCAATATGACTTCAAAGGGTCTTCATTTGCTCACCGAACCTCTCCAATCCTATCACTGCTGCGTTTATGCCCCTGTATACATGCTTGATTCTCTTTCGGAGACATAGCAATCCATAGGTTTTAAGATACTTACTAGTCAGGTACATTCTTAGGCATTTAATATGCGGTGTTGAGTCCATTTCGTTGAGCAAGGAGTAGCTCTTGTCTATTCCATATTTGGCTTAAGGAACTTTATCTGTGCTCATTTCAATCTCTGGTTTTATGCAGCACCCCAACTCACCTTTCCCCTTAAGCAAGCATAAGTTGGTTTTCTAAATTTGAGACCCTGTTCTGTTCTGTAATTCAGTTCCTGTGTAGCCAAGTTTACATTCCGTGTATTACTGATATCTTATGATGTTTCTTTTTCTGTGTGACTTATTTCAGTTAGAATCATCATACCTGAATCCACTCATTGTGCTGCTAAGGGCCTGATGACATAGATTTCATTGCTGAGTGATATTGCTTTGTAAGTAAATACCACAACTTCTTTATCCATTTTTCACTTTCTGCGATGTTGAACTTGTACTGTAAACGAGGTTCTTGTAAACAGAGGCGTCCCAAACTTTGGGGTGGCTGTGTCTTTTTGATTTTAATTTCCCTAAGCTATAGGACCATAAGTGGAAGTGCCCTAGGCTCTGTTGCTTTGTTTTTTAGATGTTTCAGGAAACACCATACACTTCTCCCGAGTGTCTGTTGGCAATTTACATCCCGCCCATCAGCATAACAAGGCTCCCAGTTCTCCATGGCCTGTCCTGCCTTTCTGGATTTTACACTTTTTTCAGATGGCCCTTTTGACCGGGGGGAAGTGAGACTTCATTGTAGTGCAGATTTCCTTTGCAAGCTTGCTTGGTTGGCCAAAAAGGGCGTATGCGTTTTTTCCTGAATATATTCAGGAAAAAACGCATACGCCCTTTTTGGCCAAGTGCATCATTGTGGACGTTCTGCCTCTTTTCCTATGCTTTCAATGCAATTCCAGTCTACCTCCTGAAATCGGTTTCCTGCAATTCTGCCCCGCTTTCAAGTCCTCTTGGCAGCCTTACTTCAGTATATTTTTGGACGATAGCTGTCATTTATAACTCTGCAGGTTTGTGAATTACAGTGCCCCTGAGCTCCTTTCTTCAACTCGCTTTCTTTTGAGCTGGCCGCAACACCGCAGGATGGCTTCAGGCCCTAATCTGGTTCCGGCACGGCACGCTGAGCCTTTGGTTAATTCCTCTTCCTGGTGGGAAATGAGAGTTAAATTTGCCCGTCCAGACACCTCCAGCTAGTCTCTCATTGGTTCTCGCTATTCCTGTTCATCTTCCGCAGAAATTGCAAACTGGGCCAAACAGGAGGTTAAAGGGACTGACTCTCCAAGTCGGGAGGGTGTTAGTAAAGCGTCTGGAATGTTGCACCCGAGTACCAGGGTACGAAAACTGAGACATATTTGAACACGTCTCCCGATCACATGGTTGATCATACTCTAGGTTCCACATGCATGTTTTAGCTGAAGGAAGAATACCTTAAACCTGGGTAGTTGAAACCCGTGGAATGGGTACCATGCAATATGACTTCAAAGGGTCTTCATTTGCTCACCGAACCTCTCCAATCCTATCACTGCTGCGTTTATGCCCCTGTACACATGCTTGATTCTCTTTCGGAGACATAGCAATCCATAGGTTTTAAGATACTTACTAGTCAGGTACATTCTTAGGCATTTAATATGCGGTGTTGAGTCCATTTCGTTGAGCAAGGAGTAGCTCTTGTCTATTCCATATTTGGCTTAAGGAACTTTATCTGTGCTCATTTCAATCTCTGGTTTTATGCAGCACCCCAACTCACCTTTCCCCTTAAGCAAGCATAAGTTGGTTTTCTAAATTTGAGACCCTGTTCTGTTCTGTAATTCAGTTCCTGTGTAGCCAAGTTTACATTCCGTGTATTACTGATATCTTATGATGGTTCTTTTTCTGTGTGACTTATTTCAGTTAGAATCATCATACCTGAATCCACTCATTGTGCTGCTAAGGGCCTGATGACATAGATTTCATTGCTGAGTGATATTGCTTTGTAAGTAAATACCACAACTTCTTTATCCATTTTTCACTTTCTGCGATGTTGAACTTGTACTGTAAACGAGGTTCTTGTAAACAGAGGCGTCCCAAACTTTGGGGTGGCTGTGTCTTTTTGATTTTAATTTCCCTAAGCTATAGGACCATAAGTGGAAGTGCCCTAGGCTCTGTTGCTTTGTTTTTTAGATGTTTCAGGAAACACCATACACTTCTCCCGAGTGTCTGTTGGCAATTTACATCCCGCCCATCAGCATAACAAGGCTCCCAGTTCTCCATGGCCTGTCCTGCCTTTCTGGATTTTACACTTTTTTCAGATGGCCCTTTTGACCGGGGGGAAGTGAGACTTCATTGTAGTGCAGATTTCCTTTGCAAGCTTGCTTGGTTGGCCAAAAAGGGCGTATGCGTTTTTTCCTGAATATATTCAGGAAAAAACGCATACGCCCTTTTTGGCCAAGTGCATCATTGTGGACGTTCTGCCTCTTTTCCTATGCTTTCAATGCAATTCCAGTCTACCTCCTGAAATCGGTTTCCTGCAATTCTGCCCCGCTTTCAAGTCCTCTTGGCAGCCTTACTTCAGTATATTTTTGGACGATAGCTGTCATTTATAACTCTGCAGGTTTGTGAATTACAGTGCCCCTGAGCTCCTTTCTTCAACTCGCTTTCTTTTGAGCTGGCCGCAACACCGCAGGATGGCTTCAGGCCCTAATCTGGTTCCGGCACGGCACGCTGAGCCTTTGGTTAATTCCTCTTCCTGGTGGGAAATGAGAGTTAAATTTGCCCGTCCAGACACCTCCAGCTAGTCTCTCATTGGTTCTCGCTATTCCTGTTCATCTTCCGCAGAAATTGCAAACTGGGCCAAACAGGAGGTTAAAGGGACTGACTCTCCAAGTCGGGAGGGTGTTAGTAAAGCGTCTGGAATGTTGCACCCGAGTACCAGGGTACGAAAACTGAGACATATTTGAACACGTCTCCCGATCACATGGTTGATCATACTCTAGGTTCCACATGCATGTTTTAGCTGAAGGAAGAATACCTTAAACCTGGGTAGTTGAAACCCGTGGAATGGGTACCATGCAATATGACTTCAAAGGGTCTTCATTTGCTCACCGAACCTCTCCAATCCTATCACTGCTGCGTTTATGCCCCTGTACACATGCTTGATTCTCTTTCGGAGACATAGCAATCCATAGGTTTTAAGATACTTACTAGTCAGGTACATTCTTAGGCATTTAATATGCGGTGTTGAGTCCATTTCGTTGAGCAAGGAGTAGTTCTTGTCTATTCCATATTTGGCTTAAGGAACTTTATCTGTGCTCATTTCAATCTCTGGTTTTATGCAGCACCCCAACTCACCTTTCCCCTTAAGCAAGCATAAGTTGGTTTTCTAAATTTGAGACCCTGTTCTGTTCTGTAATTCAGTTCCTGTGTAGCCAAGTTTACATTCCGTGTATTACTGATATCTTATGATGTTTCTTTTTCTGTGTGACTTATTTCAGTTAGAATCATCATACCTGAATCCACTCATTGTGCTGCTAAGGGCCTGATGACATAGATTTCATTGCTGAGTGATATTGCTTTGTAAGTAAATACCACAACTTCTTTATCCATTTTTCACTTTCTGCGATGTTGAACTTGTACTGTAAACGAGGTTCTTGTAAACAGAGGCGTCCCAAACTTTGGGGTGGCTGTGTCTTTTTGATTTTAATTTCCCTAAGCTATAGGACCATAAGTGGAAGTGCCCTAGGCTCTGTTGCTTTGTTTTTTAGATGTTTCAGGAAACACCATACACTTCTCCCGAGTGTCTGCTGGCAATTTTCATCCCGCCCATCAGCATAACAAGGCTCCCAGTTCTCCATGGCCTGTCCTGCCTTTCTGGATTTTACACTTTTTTCAGATGGCCCTTTTGACCGGGGGGAAGTGAGACTTCATTGTAGTGCAGATTTCCTTTGCAAGCTTGCTTGGTTGGCCAAAAAGGGCGTATGCGTTTTTTCCTGAATATATTCAGGAAAAAACGCATACGCCCTTTTTGGCCAAGTGCATCATTGTGGACGTTCTGCCTCTTTTCCTATGCTTTCAATGCAATTCCAGTCTACCTCCTGAAATCGGTTTCCTGCAATTCTGCCCCGCTTTCAAGTCCTCTTGGCAGCCTTACTTCAGTATATTTTTGGACGATAGCTGTCATTTATAACTCTGCAGGTTTGTGAATTACAGTGCCCCTGAGCTCCTTTCTTCAACTCGCTTTCTTTTGAGCTGGCCGCAACACCGCAGGATGGCTTCAGGCCCTAATCTGGTTCCGGCACGGCACGCTGAGCCTTTGGTTAATTCCTCTTCCTGGTGGGAAATGAGAGTTAAATTTGCCCGTCCAGACACCTCCAGCTAGTCTCTCATTGGTTCTCGCTATTCCTGTTCATCTTCCGCAGAAATTGCAAACTGGGCCAAACAGGAGGTTAAAGGGACTGACTCTCCAAGTCGGGAGGGTGTTAGTAAAGCGTCTGGAATGTTGCACCCGAGTACCAGGGTACGAAAACTGAGACATATTTGAACACGTCTCCCGATCACATGGTTGATCATACTCTAGGTTCCACATGCATGTTTTAGCTGAAGGAAGAATACCTTAAACCTGGGTAGTTGAAACCCGTGGAATGGGTACCATGCAATATGACTTCAAAGGGTCTTCATTTGCTCACCGAACCTCTCCAATCCTATCACTGCTGCGTTTATGCCCCTGTACACATGCTTGATTCTCTTTCGGAGACATAGCAATCCATAGGTTTTAAGATACTTACTAGTCAGGTACATTCTTAGGCATTTAATATGCGGTGTTGAGTCCATTTCGTTGAGCAAGGAGTAGCTCTTGTCTATTCCATATTTGGCTTAAGGAACTTTATCTGTGCTCATTTCAATCTCTGGTTTTATGCAGCACCCCAACTCACCTTTCCCCTTAAGCAAGCATAAGTTGGTTTTCTAAATTTGAGACCCTGTTCTGTTCTGTAATTCAGTTCCTGTGTAGCCAAGTTTACATTCCGTGTATTACTGATATCTTATGATGTTTCTTTTTCTGTGTGACTTATTTCAGTTAGAATCATCATACCTGAATCCACTCATTGTGCTGCTAAGGGCCTGATGACATAGATTTCATTGCTGAGTGATATTGCTTTGTAAGTAAATACCACAACTTCTTTATCCATTTTTCACTTTCTGCGATGTTGAACTTGTACTGTAAACGAGGTTCTTGTAAACAGAGGCGTCCCAAACTTTGGGGTGGCTGTGTCTTTTTGATTTTAATTTCCCTAAGCTATAGGACCATAAGTGGAAGTGCCCTAGGCTCTGTTGCTTTGTTTTTTAGATGTTTCAGGAAACACCATACACTTCTCCCGAGTGTCTGTTGGCAATTTACATCCCGCCCATCAGCATAACAAGGCTCCCAGTTCTCCATGGCCTGTCCTCCCTTTCTGGATTTTACACTTTTTTCAGATGGCCCTTTTGACCGGGGGGAAGTGAGACTTCATTGTAGTGCAGATTTA